>NW_028277112.1:4697794-5002941 GCF_059951505.1 Python bivittatus
GCATAAAACCTTGATCAGGAGTAAGAATATTGATCGATCTATCCATTGCATCGATAAGAGCCAATTTATAAGCAGAGAGTGAAGGCATATTATTAATCCAAGACTAAGGCTTATAATATTAAATGTGTGTCTTTGAAATATTTGTTGATATTGACATCGTGCCACTTCCACTCTCTAGTAGTCTCACTTTTTTCCATCTATGTCTTTGAAATTAACAAGGCATGGGGAAATACAGTTCAAAGTCTTCTTTCCAAAAATAACACTATTGGACACAAAGAATTTCATCCATGTCACAAAGCCTACAAGAGGGCAAAAGCTCAGATCTTGATTTTGACCCATATGAAGAAATATCAACCAGCTCACTGGAAGTTTCCAAATCATACCGCATGTCACCCAATTGAACCAAGATCCTCTGAACTGGGATCCCCAGAGTAACCCTTGAGTCTTTACCTTCTCCAAGAAACTAGTCTTTTCCATACCAGAGAGCCCATCACTTCCCTATATGCCCATAAGAGCAGACGATGACCCTGGGAGTAATAAGCAAAGAGAAAACAGGAGTCCAAATGCCACAGTGAGTGGGATGATGATGTAAGGGGAGAGGGACAGATTCATTTTGTTTCCCTGGGTTTGGGGAAGGAATTTTTGAGGTCTTCATGTTTTCAGCTTTTGAAAGCTTATTTCATTTTCATATGTTTCCTGTTTCAAAATAGCAGAAAACTGCACCACCAGTTTTCAGCCATTATGATTAAAGAGCTCTCTGGGGCTGCAAAAAAGTAGTTTAGAGACTGTCTGCAGTTCTGAGGATAAATAATATTTCCAGCAGGGCTGTGCAAAGCATTCAAAGATGGTGTTCCCCAAATGTTCTGGCACAAGAGAAGCATATTTCAGGAAGGGTGAAAGCTGCTACATGCTCCTAAAGGCTCAGTGCAACTTGCACAGATAATATTTCCTCTAGAATTACCAGCTAAGCAGAGACAATCAGGCCTGACAAAGACATCCAGTTGATGCAGCTGCTTTCAAACGTTGAAATTTGTTGCTTCTGACAATTGGAGCATCTCTTCCAAATTTTTTTATTCTTCAGTTCTCATTACAATGGAAAGAAAATGGACCATTGTGCAAAGTTCTTTTTTTCATATTCTTGTCCTATCTTCCTTCTACGTACATCTTAAGCAGAATCAAAATATCTGTTTATCAGTGGCTGTTCTCCATTTACTCTGTGGGTCAGTTTTATAAGAATAGTAAGGAGTGTAATAATTTTGTTGAATTACCTTCAAGTAGAACATACTGTTCCATATTGATGAAAAAGAAATATTAGGTGCTCTTTGACTAATTTATGGATTTAAAACTTCATCACAAAATTTAATTAAGTTTTAGCACTACTATTTGAAATATAATATTGAAGACAAGAAGCCTTGTCTCCAAGTCATTATCTAGCAACTGGAACTGATTAAAACCAGATATGATGGGATTATAACCTAGGTTATCTGCTGATCTAATAGAGATTTAGTAATTTCTTCATTATTAATATAGAATGTATGACCACAGAGTTTTCAAAGTAGTATACATGCTGCAAGTCAATTCCAATTTCTTGAAAAGTCCCTATCTTATATGATTTTATTTACTTATTTGGTGCCTCCAAATCAGCATTGACTCCTGGCAACTGCCTGGACTAGTCCCTGCAGTTTTCTTGGCAAGATTTTTGGAAGTGGTTTGCCACTGCCTCCTTCCTAGGGCTGAGGTTGAGTGGCTGGCCCAAAGTCACCCAGCCGGCTTTCATGCCTAAGGCAGAATTAGAACTCACAGTCTCCCAGTTTCTAGCCTGGTGTCTTAACCACAACACGAAACTGGCTTTCTGATATGTATTATAATTTATAGATTTGTCCTGTATAGCAGGTCCTACTGTAGATACTGACTCTGCCCTGTTAGCTGCAATTGCATTCTGGATATGTAATATTTAGATTTTTTTTTTTTTTTAATAACACAGCACAGTTTCTGTTCTGCCATGTTTCTTTGGGTTGGGAGGATGCCACTAAGCCTTAAAGCAGAAGTGGAAAAGAGATGAACAAAGGGATGCTATTTTCAGTGGCAGTGGAACATGTGCTCTGACTTTGGGTTGGGGCTTTTAACTGTTACTATTTGTTTTTGTGTGGTGGCATTTTGCATTTCTTTTGTTCTGTTTTTGATTCTTAATATTATAAAGTGCTTGACTTGACTTTTAAGTTTAATTTTGCAGCAGCATGTACTATAATTCAGTTACTGGTTCAGGATAGATTTTAGTATAGTACATTATAGAAGAACTGAGATTATATATCTTTTGGTTTACGTTTGATGAACCCAGCTGATTCTGCTCTATTCAATGACCATGTTTAAACTGTGGATTAGCAAAATGTGTACATTTAGTCAGGATGACTTATTGTATTGCAAATGTGCCCAGCCCTTTGTATGTACACACTTCAAATTCCAACAAATTCAGCTTACCTGAAAATACATTCAGGCTGTAGTCAGTAAGACAAATTTCTTAAGTGGTCAGATCAACAAGCAAATCTGAAAAGGAAGCTTTTACTAGGGCAGTGGGGTGGGTATGAATATTCCCGGCATATTCCTGGCCTCCTTGAGTATACTGGCTGGCTTCTCTATAGCCATGCTGGCTGGGGAATTCTGGGAGTTGAATTCCACACATCTTACAGTTGTCGAGGTTGAGAAACACTGCTCTACAGTCACCTTCTTTGAACAGCTGAGCAACAACGTGGCGATACCATTCCCCCTCCCCAACATATTTAGATTGCTAGTTCAAGACTCCACTGATGACTCATTGTGGCAAGAATGTCATTTGCCAAATAGATTGTCCTTCCTTTTAGAAATGAGGTACCACAGGACATGAACTTTCTTATCAGGGTAGCTTTTTTGTTTTCTCAAGAGATCCTTTCTGTTTTACTGACCAAATGGTTTCTCTTCTATGAAGTCTCATTAGAGAAGGGTAGACATACAAACCTAAGAAACCAGCCATCGAGCCCTGGATCCCAGCCAAGGAGAGAGACGCTCCAGTGCATTAGGTAGAGAAGTTTTTGTTGTGCAGCTGATTAAGTTAGCATGTCTGGCTTCAAACTGAAGAAGCAGAATTAGTATTGCAGAGGACCTTAATGAATGGGGATAATTTTAAGGGTGTAATTCAAAGGCAAAACTAAAGCAATATATCTGCTATGATTCAATAAAGGTTCAGCAAACCAATAACAAGGGAAAAAATGCTTTTTCTTCTGAAAGAAACAATGATGGTGATATATCTGAAGTAGTCTGGTGGCACCTTTTCTGATTAACAATTTTTATTAAAGCTTCCGTGAGCTGCTTTAATACGGCTCTCCTCCTACAATGTCTACCATATTTGATTTCAAAGAAGAGACACTCTCAATCCAAACAAAGGATCAGTCAGTTCAGGATATTGCTGCTCTTATGTCTTACACAAAGGGCGAAAAAAGGTAATCAAGGCATTTTTTAAAAAAGAGTTGTTTTGCAAGCTTTGATGACACAGGACTACTTGAATTGTAAACCTCCCAGGAAAAACAATCTCACACACATATCCAGTGTGGTAATGAGGATTTAAAATAGACTTCAACTTCTTTGCCATAGGAGGGGTACTTTTATGTACATTGTGTATAAGGATGGGGGTGGGGGTATAAAATCATGAAAATCATTAGGGCAGCAAAACGAAGTTGTTCATAATTGAAAGTGCCTAATTTGGGCTGTAGTCACACCCACTGCTAGCTTATTCAAGCAAATGTGTGCCCCCAGAGTTTGTCAGCATTAGTTTGGCCACTGGTTGGAATATGCTTCACACAGCTGCCCTTAAACACTCTCTTTTGCCTGATCTCCCTAAGACTTCTGATCTGGGAGTATGGCATTTCTGAAGCTCAGTCCTATTATCCCTTTGTGTTCAACCACTTTGCATTATATACAGTATTCTTGAGAAGAGACTTAGACTGTTCCAGACTGGAGCCCTCCAGATCTGTGCATTACAACTTCCAGGATTCCCTGAAAGGGAACACTCATGCCAGCTTGGAATTCTGGGAGCCATAGCCCAACACATTTGGAGGGGCCACAATTAGGGAGGATTGACTTACATGCACAAATATTTTATAGCACTTTAACTTTTAACCCAGCCCTGAGATTTAGAAAGTTTTGGGTGAAGGCCCCTTGCAGTGCAAATCTTTTATCAGATGCACTTATTTATAACATTACCATCCTTTCTGCTGTATCCCTCTCTGTATTTAAGAGATAATCAGGAAAAGTATACAGCTTGTTCACTGCTACCAATGTTCTACTACCCATCACTCCCAGTGCATTGTTGGAAACAGTGGGAATTCTAGAATATGCCCTCAGAATTCTAGATCCTAAAACTCATCTAAGTGATAGATATAAGCCTTGCCCGGGTAGTTTTTGAAAACATGAAAGTTGAAAATCACCTACAGTTGGCCTGCATTCTACATATTCTTAACACCCTTATTTTGTCATGCCAATCAATGCTGCAATGGCCACAACTTTGCAAATAAAACTGGTCTGAACATGGTGGAAATTTCAATTCCAAAGGAGTAATGGGTCCCAGTTTTTTTAGGCATTCTTTAAATTAGCAGATTTCAGGTACCTTGATTCAAATATTGTTGTAGTATAATGTACTGTTTGGGCTAACTTGAGGGGACAAACAGACAAACACAATGAGAGTTTTAGTAGTACATAGATAACATGTGTCCTTATGATAGGATGCTAAAAGTCATCACACTCTATCTCCAACCAAACATGATGTTACTGACTGAGGAAGTACACATTTGCTATCAAGCTGACATTTACCTGGTTTTTTATTTGAATTATAGTCTTTCTTTTTAGCCTTAAAACACATTTGTATTTCTGTTGGTTAGCTTGAGTACAACAGTGAGAAAAAAATGCTAGAATACATCCCATTTTTTCCTTTTAATATGGTCTCTTGTAAAAATGAAAATGAAGTTATATTGTGGAGTCCTTGGGGTTCTCTGAGCTTGGTTCTTTTCTTGCAAATGTTTCATTACCCAGCTAGGTAACTTCTTCAGTGCTAGAATGGGATGGGGTTTGCTCTCTGTTTATATACTATGGCATGCCCTGCCAGTGTTGGTGGGGGTGGGGGTGAGGGTTTTGTTTTGTTCCTTTGGTAATTCCTTGATTAGGGTATTGTTCACTGCTTGATTGTGTGCCTGGTGGTAACCTCTGCTTATCTGGGTGATGATTGCTGGTGAGGAGATGTTCTGGTCTTTTGTTTTCCTTTCTATTGTCTCTTTTGAATAGTGTGTAGATGCTGTTTATCTCTATGTGTCTGTTCATTGCTGCCTTGTCTGAATACCAAGCTTCCAAGAATTCCCTTGCATTTTTGGATTTGGCTTGGTCTAAAATGCTGACAGTTTCCCAGTTAAAACTATGGTTAAGTCTGTCCATGCGTTGTGAGATTAAGGAGTTTTCATCATGTCTTCTGACTGCTAGTTGGTGTTCATGGATGCGCTCTGTCAACCTTCTGCCTGTCTGTCCTACATAGTGTTTGTTGCAGTCCTTACAACGTATGTTGTAGATGACTCCTGTTTTTTCTTCTTGTGCTACTGGGTCTTTTGGTTTACTTAAGATATTTTGGAGGGCTTTAGTTGGTTTGTGTGCTACGGAGATGCCATGTGGTTGTAATAGTCTGTTGGTGGTTTCTGAGATGTTTCTGATGTCTGACAGTGTGATCCTTTTCATAGCTTGTTGTCAGAACCTCCAGCAATCAATCTATCAGCTCATTAGCTGCTTGCTTTGTTTCTGCTGTTTAGCAGGGGGGAGTGGGGAGCAAGGAAAGGGAGACCGTTAACTCAGATGGACTGCTATCTGAAGCCAGGAATGTACAAGTTCACACCAACATGAGAACTTAGTACCAGCTGAGGAGAAGGAGGGGTAACAAGGGGGTAAAAGTAGAGTGGGAAAGTGCGGGCTTTTAGTTTCAGCAATGCTTTGAAGCTGCATGTACATCTCAATAAATGAACTTCTTTTTGAACTTATTATGAGTTTCATTTGAACATAGCAGACCTGACACTTGTGTTGGTTGTGTTGTAGTAGGTTGAGTGGTCAGGCGCTTTTTGATAAAGTTGTGTGGATATCCATTTTGTTGGAAGATGTTGTATAGGTGGTCTGTTTCCTTTTTCTGCTGTCCTGGGTTGCTGCAATGCGTTTGTGCTCACTTGAATAATGTTCTTACACAGCTCCTCTTATGGGAGGTTGGGTTGTCACTTTGGTAATGGAGTACTTGATTAGTGTGGATTGTCTTCTAATAGACTTGGATTTCTAATTTACTGTTGTTTCCTCTGCTGATGAGGATATCCAGGAAGGGTAGCGTGTTGTTGTTTTCTTCCTCTCTGGTGAATTTTATTCCTTTGAAGATGTTGTTGATGGTTTCATGTGTCTTCTCTAGTTGTTCCTTTTTTATTATAACAAAGCTGTCATCTACATTCCGGATCCATACTTTAGGTTGTTTGTGTGGAACTGCTATAGTTTCTAGGCATTGCATTACAATCTCTGCTATGAGTCCTGACAGTGGTGATCCCATGGGTGTCCCTCTGATTTGTTGGTATATTTGTCCATCAGACTGAACATAGGTAGTGAGGCAGGGGTTGATGAGGTCCATGATTCTGGGTTTTTCAGTCTGGGTGTATTTGGTTAGGTTGGGTGTGTTGTGTAGCACTGCTGATATGGATTCTTTCGCTAGTTCTGGGTTTATGGACATAAAGAGTGCTGTGACATCAAACGAGACCATAATTTCATCTTAATCTATGTGTACATCTTTGATTTTCTGGAGGCATTGTAGTGAGGAGTTGATAGAATATTCACTCTTCTCTGTGAGATGTCCAAGCTTTTTTGTCAGTTCTTTCGCTATGTTGTATGTTGGAGTCCCTGGTAAAGATACAATTGGTTGGAGCGGTATATCAGGCCTGTGTATTTTTGGTTGTCCATAGAAGCATGGGAGGATGGGTCCACTGCTTTTCATCCACCATTGTTCTTCCTTTGTGATCTAGCCTTTCTTGGTTAGGTCATTAAGGGTTCTCTTGATTAGGTTGTCTAGTTTCTGTATTGGGTTGGTGTTAACTGGGCTGCAGATTTCTTTGTCCTCTATTCATGTTTGCAAGAAAAGAACCAAGCTCAGAGAACCCCAAAGACTCCACAGTTCAATCCTGAGCTACATATATTCGCCTCTAATGAAGTTATATTTTTATATGCTAGAACTGTTCTCCCCCCCCTTTTTTTTCCTATTATGGGACTAAAATACTTTTCACTGAGAATATCAGTTACTAATGGAAGCTTTTAACACTCAGCTCTGGCATGCTTTCCAGGAGACGATAATAAGATATGAATGTTCTGAGATTTATTTAAAATTGAATGCTGAAGATTTCTTTGCTCAGAATAATAGCAAATAGCAGTACAGTTGTTCCAGCTTTGTTTCCATTGCATTGGAACCATTCCAGTAAAGACATCTTGGCTTGCATAAAGCAACCCATATGCTAATAAAGCTAATGATCTTCATAACTTATGAAACATTGATCGATCAGCCAGATTGCCTAATGCAACAGGATCTCCACTAATGATTTATAGTATCTTTTAGAGTCATCCAACCATTGTTGGCCTATATTGTATAATAGTAATGAGGTCATGCTTTATACTACTTTGGCAATGGCTAGATGACATGAGAAGATACTATATCATTAGTGGGGAAATGACTAAATGTTTACTCAGTAAAGGACTGATTCAGTTGCTCTGTTTTGTAGTCTTCCATGCTCCCATTCAAGGAAATGCTTGATTTATAGCTTACATCCAAGAAAGGGCTGGGTTGACATTTAGACTGATACAACTAAAAAACCCAATATCAATACCTTGTTCCAACAAGAATAGTTTATGTTGCCTTTCCTAATCTGTTGCCCTCCATCAGAGTTGGGGCA
This sequence comes from Python bivittatus, assembly GCF_059951505.1. NCBI lineage: Eukaryota > Metazoa > Chordata > Lepidosauria > Squamata > Pythonidae > Python > Python bivittatus. The sequence continues at coordinate 4,705,768 of NW_028277112.1, forward strand.
CAGCTGGAATTCTGGAAGTTGTAATTCATGCATATCTGCAGGGGGTCAGTTTAGAGAAAATTGATTAAGACATAATTCCTTGCTAGCTAAATACAAGTGGCTGCTGTTTAAAATCAAACATTCCACGTGAATGGAATGAAGAATGATTTTTAAAATGCTATGTCCAGCACCTGAAAATTAAGATAGGAATTAAAATGGCTGTTAACTGATAAACTGGAACTGGTTTTGATCCCCTGCGTAGTCAATGGTTAAGTGGCTTAATCTATTGTTTGGACAAATATGGTTAGTGGATTGCTTGATTGAGCCTGAGTTTGCAATCCCTAGGCCAATGTTTCTTAACCTTGGCAACTTTAATATGGGTAGACTTCAACTCCCAGAATTCCCCAGCCAGCATGCTGGCTAGGGAATTCTGGGAGTTGAAGTCCACCCATCTTAAAGTTGCCGAGGTTTGAGAAACACTGCCCTAGGCTGCCGTTATTGACTAGTTGCTTGGAGGATCAAACTGCTGTCAAACCTGGCCATATTCAACACGTAGGTATGTGTGTGTGGGCACAGCCTGCTAATGTATGTATAGATGTATGAATCAGGGCCAGAATTTTTGAATGTGGTATATACAGTATATTTTAATAATCACAACGCTAAAGAAATAAGTTATTTGACCCCAAGCCCTTGGGTGATACTTAAATAAGAATACAAGGGAACAAGTTTTATCTTGGCTGTTTAGTAAAAAACTACTCAAATTTGATTATGTGTACAATTAATTATACAAGACCAAAAAAAATTGTGTCCAGCATTCTAAATCTCCTTTCCCGAAATACATTTTAGTTCACTGATTCTGTGAAAGTTAATAGCTACTAGTTTAAAGGTGTTAGGAATAATTATGTGCTCTTCAATTCAATCCTGTTTTTCCATCCTGTAGCTTAGTTCTGTATTTTAGCTTTGTGCAATTCACAGAAGATGCAGCACTGACATACCAATACTTTGTCTTCCTTTGCAGTGAACTACCTGACAGCTAGTTTTCCAAAACTGTGCCACAAAATACATTATTCTTCTTTTCCTAGTATAATCACCAAGGTAATCTTCCAAGCACAGCAGCAACTGAACGTTCTGCTCTTTGTATCCTTAGCAACACAAGTCCAGTTTCTGAGCACAGTGGAAAGCAAATGGGGTTACGTCTTTCCTAAACAGAAAAGTATTGATGATTCAGAGCTCCAGTACCGCTGTCATAGGAAGGAGATGAACATCTCACTGAAACAGTACATCGTTTCTGAGGATAAATAACACTTGCGTTATTCCCATTTGGTCCTTGAAGATCCATTGCAAAACCCGGTTGCTGACCTCATGCAGCTGTTGATGACTAAGAATTGTTTCAAACTTGGCACAGAAGTGTAAAAGGTAGCATAGCCGAGGTGTCCATAGGGGGAATTAAAAAAATGGCATCATGACCGTGCAGTGAAAGTCCTGCCCCTTTTTAATGCATCACACTTGCACCACAAGTAAAAAGAGGTGGGGTTTCAATTATGTGGTCATGGCTGCCATCTTTACTTCTTTGACCCTCCCAGGAAGACACCTTGAACGGGGCTATGTATTAAAACAAAGCCTTCTATGTCCGTTGTCACTATCAACAACCCAAAGCAAATGTTGGTACCTTGGGCTTTAATGCCTGTTCGGGGTCCTTTGATCCTTTTGGCAGCTAGACAGTTATGTATTTTGCACAGTGCCATCACCATACTCTTGTTCCAAGAGACTATGGAATTATTCTTAAATTTTGTTTCTAAATAAACAACCATTGTAAACTGCTGCCATGCTTGGAAGATTGCAAACACACTAAAGAACAAAGAATGAAAACTACACGTGAGCAAAAAATACTCGGTTGATTTAATTTTAATAGAAGAAATATGTACATCCATAACTAATATTTCTGTCCAAAGGTTTATCTTTACAGGCGGAGGTGATTTACTTTGTTAATAAGACTAAGAATAGAATACCAAAACTGTTTTTTTTCCCCAAACACTTTGAAGATATGTTAACTTTTCAACCAGTGCCATTTCCTACATTTGTTAATACCATAGATCCAAAAAAGCATACTTCATTTTCCCAGTGTTTCTCTGAGAAAACCTGACACACAATAACAAAAATTAAATTGATTTCTTACATAGCACTACTTTATTTGGGGAAAATATATCAACTATACTGGTGTAATTAGAAATATTTGTATATTTTTTCCTATTTCCTCAAACACTTTCAGCCAAAATGAATAACTTAATGGACCACCATGACAGTAATATCTGTTAACTACATTACAACCCCTCCAATACAATCCAGAAAGGTTTTGATTAATATGATGTAACTTTAAGGAATAATAGTACCATCTATCCCAACAGAAGAGAATGTCTATAGCTCAGGGTTGAACCGTGGAGTCCTTGGTGCTCTCTGAGTTTGATTGTTTGCTTGCAGACGTTTCATTATCTGACTAGGTAATTCTGTCTTCTGTGCACTAATATTATTACATAACTGGGTAATGAAACGTCTGCAAGCAACCAAGCTCAGAGAGTACCAAGGACTCCACAGTACTATTTATGAATGATTTTGTAGTCTATTCTTGATAACTTGTCAGGGATTGTGGAATTAACAAATGGTTCATTTTTAATTTATAACTGTTTTTAGTAATTTCTAAAAATGTAATTCAGTTGTACCCATGCATTAGAATTGTTAAAAAAATGAAAAAGTGGTACATAAATTTGATAAATAAATAATAAAAACATAAAATTTAAACAGCAACCCATCTAAATCGTATTATACCAGTGGGACGTAATGGGAAATTATAACTGCTTTGCTTAGAGCATCGCTAAGCGATCCTATTAAAGCACATTAGTGTAGAAGGCCCTTCTGAGAAACTACTGCCATGGGTTTCCTCAAATTGGGAGTTCATCTTACAGTTTTACAGCCATTGTTCACCACAAATAGATTAAATCCTCATTGTGGATTGACAATTTTCACAATTTTCAAACATGCATAACAAGAACTGAAGAGAAACAAGGTCTTGTTATATACGTTTGAAAAAGAGGCAGAGTTCCAATCATGCAGTTCTAGTTGCCATCTTGATTTTTTTGTCCCCCTTGCTCCCGCCCCCAAGAAGGCCCTGGTCCTATTTTTCATTGTACAATCACCTTCCAAGTTCACCAAGCTTCAGTTCAACACCAAAGGTTCATGAGGGAACTCTTCCCATTGAGCTTTCTCAGACTGGGAAATGTGGGCAGTCAGGGTGGAAAGTTGTGCAACAGAAAAAGATAATACCAGCTGTGGAACCTTCCTCCACCTTCTCCAACAGCAAATTAAGCTCTGAAATCAACTCTTGAGGTTCTCCCAATGACTCATGTCTCAATAACTGTGGTTTGGAGATGCTCCATCAATTGTTTTTAAGGGCATGTCCACATAATGCAGCATTTTCTCACCCCTAGCCCACTGTGAAGGCAGCCTAAATTAAGCCTTAACTTTTCCAGTTTTAAAGCAGTATTATCTGTCTTTCCCCAGAACTAGTCTTGGCATACAAAGAATCCAAAATGCCTCATTCACAATCTTAATGATTGCACAGCCAGGCTAGCATCTGCTGAGTTCCTCTTGGCTGCTCGAAGCTGCTATGGGCAAGCCACTTCTCCTCTAGCTGCTAGATACTGTCCTCCATGTCCATTTTGACTTGGACTGCAGGATAAATTGGACACCTGGTTTCCATGGAGGCATCCATCCATGTAATTCCTGACCTGCACTTCACAAAACACCATTGTGCAGCTTCCTTATATATACTATGATAAGGTTTTCTGCAAGACTACTGGACCTGTTATTGCAAATATGTCCAGTAGTCTTTCATTAGACCAGAATACTTTTTTGAATAACAAAAAAGGCTGTGGCTGATTTAAACTGAGAAAAAAAATTGTATTGCTGGTTCTGCCCCAAATGAGTGCATTAAAGCTATTCTGCAGCCATTTATGGATTTCAGATATTTGGGAGTCAGAAACTGACAGGAGTCTGCCAGTCTCCCTTTATAGTCTTAATGATAGGAATGTGAGAGTTGTTTCTCACACTAATAAAGAGGCAAGTTCTGCTTCACAAAAGAGGCCAACTTCCATCCCTTTACATCAAAAAAGCAGGAGGTAACAGAGAAGAATTTTGCTGCCATAAATTGCCTACATAAAAGTGTCTCACCTGAAAGTAAAGTAGTTGCTGAAATTGTGGTGCTGTAACCTAAATCCTCCTTCTAATAAATGCTATCATTCGGTGCTCCTAAATTCTTGTTCCACGGAGCACCACTTTCTAGTCCAGACTGTAAAGAGGAAAGGTTAACAAGCAAGATTGGCCAATTTGCCACTCTGGTAAAATTTGCTCCAAAAATAATCTAGCTGATAAATCAGTGGGATGGAAGATGATTTTGGAGTGGTGCAAATACCTGAAAGGAACCCCTCCCCCTCCTCAGAAGATGAGATTAAACCAGGGTTTATTTTTTAAGATTATGAGTAGGCAGAATGTTTACTTGAGAACCTCCCTTTTCTCACTAAATCCTATAAACCTGTAATGTTTTCTCCATTATTCTTTGGTTTTTGAAATAGCTGGCCTAATCAATGAGAATGTGAGAAAATATCATCTCCCTAAATATAGATGTAAGTCTTAAAATTATATTTTACCAGATTGGTTTTTCGACGTTGAATTAAAATTCTGATCATTTCAAATACTGAACCAGACCTGGGATGGGGCTCTCTCCATGTTGGAACCTGAGTACTATCAGATACCCACGGTGGGCTGCTGCACCAGTGCTACTCCTGCCCTTCGGTTCATGTCAGAAGATCTTACTCTCTAAGGGGATCCTTGAAGTGAAGCCCTGTGGGTGAAGTTCCAGTTTGCACGTGGAGTTCGCATGCATTTTCCACTGCTTCCTCAATTATTTCAATGGGAGGAGACTATTGGTCATTACTCATAATGGTTTGTGTGATGGGTTATTATAAGAGTATTTCTGCCATCAGAGTGCTAAGTGCTACACAGTTCAGGAATACAACTTTACTCTATTTTCATGCACATGAGTATTCATCAGATTCAAATAAAATATAGCTACTTCATTGCGTAGCTAAAATTGGGAATCAATATTGAGTTTTTAAAACAAAGTGCTACATAGAATTCCTCTCCATCGGATGCTTTAAGCTTCATAAACTTCGTAAAGTAGCCTTTAGCTAGATCTGGTGCTAGTGAATCATTTTTGGCAACAAGTGTGTCAGATCAAATGATCTGGAGTTCAGCTCTGTTGAAATGAGAATAGGAAAGCCCCTAAAGCTTTTCAGTAGTATCTTTCTTATTTCAAGAAATCCTGGACTTCTGGACTATTTCCAGATAAACATTATAGGAAAGATGAAAATCACTCTAAGGAAATAAATAAGGATGGAGGACAAGACAAGAGGAACTTAGAGGGACCCCTTTGAACGTGCCAGGTGAGCATCCTGGCCCCACAACCTGTCAACAGGGTTATTTTTGGACACTAGAATACTAGTTTCCCAGTAGGAAGAACACTGAGAAAGTGCAAGTCACATTCTGCGCAGTATTATTTGTTATCACAATATTTGGTTACCATCAGATTGGCATATTTTATACTTATGCTGAAGGGTTTAGTTGTTGTTCTGATTATGGAGTTTGGTAAAGTGCCATATGCTGTCAAATCATTGCAGACCAAGTAAAATAGAAAGATTGGACACGCTTGTGATTTTGCCCTGTGTACTTTCATGGAAAGTTGGTGTTCTTATTTAACATTTCATTATATGATCATTTTATGATTAGACAGAAAGTTTATTCCATCAAGAAATCTATTTGTAGTCAATAATTTCAAATAAATTAATGTAATGTAATGTAAAATGAAGAGGAAACAGTAGCAAAGCTGGTTCTCTAGCAGAGAAATAAGCAGTATTGCCTAAAGCCAGGAAGAAGAGGAAAGAATTTTTGACATTTGAGATATTAATATTCATTCTGCATATTCACAGTAACAGTGCATAAACAAAAAAAACTTTGAATGCTTCAGGCTGAGTAAAGTTATTTTCTTTTGTGTTCCATATTTTTTTAAAAAAATAACTGCATTGGCAATAATGAATGAATGAATGATGTTCTGGAAAATAATTTAAAAATAACTTTAAATGTACGTGTTCATCTCTTTTCAAAAAATAATGTGAATGAAAAATTACAATAATAAAAAACAAGTTTAAAATAGTAAAAAAAAATGCCATATATGGCAATAGTAACCATTGACAAAATAACAAATCATGTGCCTTTTAATCAAGATTGTTTTCCCCCAAATGATTGATGAAATAAAGATGTTTTAAGAGAAAGAAAGTAATGTAACTTTTCAATATGACGGAAAGAGAGAATTGTTAAGTATCCTGCAGGATACAGGATGAAATGTTCTAACCTGACTTCTGCAGAGACCATCCCATCCAATAAAAGGGCCTGATCCAGAACTCTGGAAATGACTGAATTAAGTGGAAAACACTCCACTGACTTTCATACTTATTGTCTGGCATGGGAAAAACAGGGGGAAAAGTGTACCTTTTTTTGTTTTTTCATTAGATCAGGTTAATTTGGTGAAATATTATTAGTAGGATTAACAATTAATTAACTTAGACCAAATGCAAGTAAGGCCATTCTCCCTATTTGTATAATCGAGATGCAAAGCAGGAATTGGAAATGAATAAGTGGAACATGGTGGAATCACAATATACCTTGGCAGGAGCCTGAATCTTACTTTTTCATTTAGAATTTCATAAAGAAATTGAGAGAAAGTCATTACCCCAAAAACTGTTATTCAAAAGATGACATACTCCCATGGGGTGTGATGGGGGCTCACCCAGCAACCAGCAAAAGGGCTGCCTTCATCCTCTGCCTCTCCAAATGCTAACTATACATGCCCACCCTAGCTGCTGAATTATCAAAAGTTGTTTGAAGGCCAGTAAAACAAATACCCTTCCAGACAAGTGGAGAACTAGGGCCAATGAAATAACACAAAATATAATTGAAGGTTGTTTTGATAATATGTTTGATATTACATAAAATCTCTGTTATGGAACCAAATCACTGAATACCAGACTAAGGGAACTATGGCAGACATGACTAAGAAAACTTGTGGGGGATGACATGGGCATTCATACAAAACAGCAGCTCCTCTCTGGAGCAGGGGAAGAAAGCCCTAAACTGCCTCCACAACAGATTACTAGGTCAAAAGTTAACACAATCAAATGGGGGAGCCCATTGGACCAGAAATCTGTAACGGGTGAGAGATTGACTATGCAACATCTTCTACTCTGTCTTTCGTTAGGGGCAGCCTGGACTCCACGGGACCTTGATGAAGTCAACTTGGAAGCATTGAAATGTGCACAATGGTGGAAAGAAATATGACTTGGGAATGGGTATGGGAAGACCAGAATCAGATGAGATTTGAAGGAAAATTAGATTTTTACAAGACGAACCAGATTTCTTAGAAATCAGTTTGGAAGTGGTTAAATATGCATCTTTTCTTTTTTTAAAAAAAGCATCCCTAACTTTTGGATGTTTAATTGAAGAATGAGATAAATGTGAAATATTAACAAACCATATGTGGAGGTATATTATCAAATGTAGTCAATTTATGGGGGAAGCTATCAAATTTCAAGCTGTTTGAGTGAGAGGTCACCAATGTGGGGATCTGCTTATTTATTTTTATATACATTTACAGTCCAAGACCAAATTAAAAGGAAAAATAAAATATGTATTTGTGTAATATATTAGTAAATTGGATTTAAAAAGGAACAAATGAGACAAAATAACAAGTAAAATAGGCTAAAATTAAATAAGATAAAATAAAGTCTTTTTACCAATTTGTATAAAAATACTCCTAGTAAAACAGTAAATAGTATTGGCCAGCTATGTCTATAATCCCCCAAACAACCAGGAGCAACAGATATAAACAAATTTAAACTCACTAGCTTCCTATGGCAATTGCCATCAACAAAATTTAGCAACTTTTTTAGAAATGTCAATAAATGATGGAAAATATACAATATTGGACTGGAGATCTGTGAGAGTATTTCTGAACATGGGTCTGGTGCTCCTGTGAAACACGATAGATTGTTGTACAAAAAAATGGTCTCACTGCAGATCACAGGCATTATGGTCTGAAGCAACAGGGAGAAGATTTTTAGTGTCTAGACAAGAATACGATAGTTCTTCGGGTAGGCTTGTCCCAAGATAGAGATTTGAAGTTCAAGAGGTAAAAGTTCAGTGGGACTAACTTCTTAGTAAGTGAGCCTAGATTGTGTCCCTATGGGCAAGTACATTCTACTGAAATCAATCAATGGCTTCTCAGTACATATAATCAAGATTGGGCTTCTACTTAGAAGTCAGTTCTATTGAAAAAACATTGTTTCCTTCTAAAAAAAAATTAGGATGATGATGCTAAATCACATCTTTCACAAATGTGATAGCAGAATGTAATTTTTACATGGAAACAGTCCAGGACTCCAATGATGATTGACTTCAGAATTTTGTGGATTCAGAAAGACAGTAGTGTATGTTTTGCAAACTGAAAACCTTTGGGGGCTACCCATTTAATTTTCATTTCAACAGAGCTGAACTCCAGATCATTTTATCTGACAGACTTGTTGTCAAAATGATTCACAAGCACCAGATCTAGCTAAAGGCTATTTTATGAAGTTTATGAAGCTCGAAGGATCAGATGGAAAGGAATTCTATGAGGCACATAGCTAAAATTCTCAGTTTTCGCTATGCCATGAAGTAGCTGTAATTTATTTGAATCTGATGAATACCCATCTGCATGAAAATAGTAGAAGGTCATATTCCTGAATTGTGTACATTGCCAAGAAAATTGCAGGGACTTGTCCAGGCAGTTGCCAGGAATCCATACTGACTCAAAGGCACAGACACACAAAAATCAAGACCCAGTCTGGTGTAGTGGTTAAGGCATCAGGTTAGAAACTGGGAGACTGAGTTCTAGTCCTGCCTTAGATACAAAGCCAGCTGGGTGACCTTGGGCCAGTCATTCTCTCTCAGCCGTAGAAAGAAGGCAATGGCAAACCACTTCCAAAAACGTTGCCAAGAAAATGGAAGGGACTCGTCCAGGCAGTTGCCAGGAGTCAAGACACTTGACCCTTGTCCCCATATGCAAACTGGAACTTCACCCACAGGGCTTCACTTCAAGGACCTCCTTAGAGAATAAGGCCTTCTGACATGAATGGAAGGGCAGGAGTAGCACTGGGGTAGCAGCCTGTTGGTGGGTACCTGATGTGTGCTCAGGTTCTGGTATAATATAATTTTGAACCCCTCCCCTTGTCCCCATATGCAAACTGGACCCCTCCCCTTGTCCCCATATGCAAACTGGAACTTCACCCACAGGGCTTCACTTCAAGGACCTCCTTAGAGAATAAGGCCTTCTGACATGAATGGAAGGGCAGGAGTAGCACTGGGGTAGCAGCCTGTTGGTGGGTACCTGATGTGTGCTCAGGTTCTGGTATAATATAATTTTGAAACTTATATCTGTATTTAGGGAGACAGGGTTCCCCCACACTCTTGGCAGCTACTTCAAAAAACAAGAAATAGTGGAGAAAATACAGGCATATAGGATTTAGTGATAAAAAGGAGGGTCTCAAGTAAACATTGTGCCTACTCAGAATCTTAAAAAATAAACCTTGGTTTAGTCTCATCTTCTGAGGAGGGGGAGGCTTCCCTTTGGAGTATTTGTACCACTCCAGAATCTTCTTTGGACCTGTGTGAATTTCTCCTCTTGTCTATATTCAGCAGCAAGTTGATTAATTTCCTTCCCAACTGTTCTGCATCTGAAATCACTGAAGCTCTGAAGCTGATGGGCAGACTGTTTTTCCAGAGTTCTTGCCTCCCTCCACTGCACAGCCCCAGGGCTCTTGCTTCAGCAGCTGCTTTCCAGTAGTAATCACTCCAAGGTTCTGCCTACAGTCAGACACATGATCCTGACATGAACAAAAAAGCAGAGGAGGAGGGGAATATCCCCTTTCTCTCTTTATATCTCTGGAGCAAGGGGAGTTTTGGGATCAGCGATAGGTTGGGGAAGCAACAATTGAACTCCAGTTTTTGCACTATCCTATGCATCAACTGGAGAGTACAGTAATTGGTTTTCTTAGCATTGAGAGGCTGATGGATGTAAAGACAATTGCAGACCAGGTTCCAAATCTTTTACAAAGATTGGAGACTAGAAATGATAGCACTCTGGAAATACTGTACAATGACTTTTCCCAATAGGATGCATTGTCTGCCTATCAGAATAAGCTGTTCCTTCCTTTCCATTTAATTTCTCTTCCTCCTTTTCTCTGCTTTCTTATCTTTGAATTCCAGGCTCTTTCCCTGCCTTATTTTTGGGTCCTTTTTCCTTTGTGGTTTCTCCTGGGCTGGTGATGCCACCAACAGATCATGGTAAAACTATTCCTTAAATAAAACATAAAGTTGGCTTAGAAAAAGCTGTGAAACATAAATGGCCCAGTATAGAGAAAATGGAACATGCTCCAAGAAAGAGGCAGAGTCACATTCTTAGAAAATAGATCTAGTTCTAGGTAATCAGAACAGGCAGTAAGTTGAATCAGACAGGTGTCAAAATAGAAGAAAAAGAATTTGAGAAAAAGGAAGCAGGAGTTTGACAGTGCATTAAGAAACAGGCAGGACATATAGGATAACTGTATAGGTACTACTTTATTTTAATGTGAGTAGTTCACACTGCTTCCCAATTACAATTAACTAATATTATGGTAACTTATTACTAAGACAAGTATATTAGCTTTATACCATGTTGTGTTGGCAAAGCATCAGTGCATTATTTGTTATTATGAGAATTAATGTAATCATGCACAGCTGGATCTCAGTGGCATGAAAGCAACCTTAATGCAATCAAGCAAAATAACAGGTTGGGCAGCCTCCACTTATCATTTCCTAAATTACCACTTTATCCAAAGTCAAGCACTTATTAATGGTGCCATAAAACCCATCAAATACTACAGTTTCATAATTTCCTTTGGTGAAGTTAAAAGATAGATTTTAAAATGAGAACTATTGTTTTCTTTGGCCCAATTAACACAAGAATTCAAAGCTTAATTTCTCAGATCTTAAATATCAAGGCTTTGTCTTCGTATTCCTGTGTGGAAAGCCTTTCATCTGAAAACAAGATAACATTATGGAGCATTTAAAATAAACCTGTCATAGTCTTTTGTGAACCTTAAAACATAGATAAACAACATCCCGCCTTAGACACGAAGCCAACTAGGTCACCTTGGGCCAGTCACTCCCTCTCAGCCCTAGGAAGCAGGCAGTGGCAAACCACTTCTGAAATCTTGCCAAGAAAACAGCAGGGACTTGTCCAGGCACTCGCCAGGAGTCAGTACTGACTCAAAGTCACCAAAAAGAAAAGAAAAGAAAAGAAAAGAAAAAACTATCTAAGTATATCACTGGTTCATTCCACACTTTTATGTATTCATATTGTCAATGAACATTTAATATCAACCAAAGGAATATTTTATTATACACCCATATTGTTTTGGTGTTCCAAAACAATAATCCTCTGCAATATCCATTGATCTGTTAAATGAAACAATCTAAATATCAAATAGTTTTCAGTGAAGTGTTTTGAGAGACCTCTCTTGAACTTTCTGCTGTAATAATTTGTTCTCTGTTATTTTTAATTTTTGGAGCCAATTTTTATGTTGAAAAATTGTTTTCATCCATTCTCTTGTTATCCTTATTTATTTTATATCTTTTTTTTTAGCTTCCTTTTTTTAAAAAAGTAGCTAATTGAATTATACGTCGTTTTGGGGAGAGGATGCTGTTTATTAATCAATGACAAACACAAGAAATAAGACTGAGATCTTTGTTGGCATCTAGGACTGCAAGGAACAGTTCTAAGGACATCAGTAAGTATAAGTTGATTACAGTTTCCCTGTCTGAAAGGCCTTGATTGAAAAATAGGAGCTATCTGGGTATTCCGGAATTAGCTTTAACAGTTACGATCAATCCTATCAGGAAAAAAAAAAGCATTTGCTCCCATAAATTCTGTAACCTCTAACAGACCCCATTAGCCTGTGTCACATTTTCTTCTAATTCTATGGACTATAAAGATATTAAAATACTTTAGTAGAAAATAGCAATCCTGGAAAAGAGTATTGACTTCTCTGTTTTACTGTTAGAACATGGCATTTTATGTACAGATGATAAAATCTATCACATTAATTTTCTTTCCGCTTCTAATTTTTTCATTTTAAGTTCATTCCTTCTAGTTTTTGCCTCATTGTGAATTTTCTTGCACATTTCTCATAGCATGCCTTTTTGTATCTGTTTTTGTGTAAACTTTCCCTTAATACATTCATTTTTAGTGTATATTTTTGAAACCTAGGCAAGTGCAGATGTCAATATACAACAGCATATAAGCAGATTGCTTATTTACATTCAGGAAGGATTAATGAGGTAAGCACACATTAAAATGTGAATTGTATTCCTGCATCCCTCATTTTATGTATCAAACAAACCTGGCAAGAACTTAAAATCCCTAAGATCCTATTTAAATGCTTCAAGGCAAGGCTGTGTCTTATTATTAGGTAAATGGACAGAGGTAGAGCAGCTGGTGAATTAGCTGTTCTCATTAACCTACAACTGACAATCAACTATGACCAGATAAGCTTTGGAAATCACTCATTTTGGGCAGTTAAGGTTTGGCTGGAAAACTGTTTTTGCAGATAGTGTATAATGATTATATGCCATCTAAAAATTCTAATCAGCCTAATGCTGAAATCTCTCTGGTACGAAAGTTCTCAGTTGTTGAATTATTGGAGCTCATGTGCCACATTCATGCATTTATGGGTCACAATGATGAGGTTGTAATCTATACCTTGATTTACATTAAAATATTGTGGAGATGGGTTTTCCCACATATATATTCTAGGGATTTTAAAATTAATCATACCGATACCCAAATGTAAATCAGGTTTTGAAGTACTACCTATAAGATATATTACTGTCTTTATTGTATAGAAAGTGTCTATGTAAAATTTGTTTGGAAGATGGATTAAAAATCTATTCATTTTGAAACTCTAACAGTGCAAATGAGTTTGGTGTAGTGGTTAAGTTTGGTGTAGTGGTTAAGCTAGCTAGAAGCTAGAAACCGGGAGACTGTGAGTTCTAGGCCTAGGCACAAAGCCAGCTGAGTGAACTTGGGCCAGTCACTCTCGCTCAGCCATGGGAAGAAGGCAACGGCAAGAAACCGCTTCTGAAATAATAAATAATTAAATAACCCAATGCAAATAGGTTTTAAATCTTCATGTGCACTATCGCATCCTTCCATCTCTTCTGGAAAGTGTTAGTATGGACCAAGCGCAATTCACTGATATGCTCAATGCAGTAAAAAGGATATCCAGGCACCGGCCAGATCTTTCCTCCTGATTTAGACTCTTGTTTCTGCTGATATTGCCCAGATGTTGCGGCTTCTTTGCACGGATCTTTTTGAATATATTTGTGACTTAGCATCATATTTTTTTAAAAGATCCTCTTTTAAAACAACGCTTTATTATTACATAGACTGCCTGTTAGGAAAACTATATGCTTTGCATTGTCAATAATTGTCATAATTCACCCTTTGCGGTGGCAGAATCGTGATTATGTTCAATCCTAATCATTGAAGTGAATCCTACATTCCAGCAATTTCTAGGCAAACAGACTTTATATTGCTGGTAAATCATACTTTAACTACACTGAGAATGAAAAATGGGTAAAATTCACAGATAAAAATAATGTGAGAGAAAGATTTGCCATGTTATTTTAGAAAGGGAGGCAAAATAGAGACACTTCTTCCCTGCCTTCCAATTGAAGGAGGTCAGTTTTCATTCAAACTCTGCATTGTAGATCTGGAAATGAGTTACTTCATTGTAATCAGTTAGCATTTCCATTGGATTCACGGGAATCCCAGTTTTTTTTCTATCCTACCCACCAGAAAATCTACCATGAACTAGGAACTAAACTCTGAAGAGCAAGGAAGCTCCAGCTAGGTGGGCATTCAGCATTTAGTCTGCCATTTGTATCCAAGTGGCAGGAACGGGTGGACGGACGGATGGATGGATGGATCATATTGTAGGGGTGGAGTACAGGTGCTGCATATCTATGGGTATAAATGAAAAATAATAGCAAAATATGGATGATCTTTAATCATAGCAGAAATAATACATTGGCATCTGATTTGGGCTCAACTCAGTTTATTCCATTAAATGTAGTATTATATCAGCAGTGCTGTAATTATTGGTCAGGCTCTGTATTTTTATAGTCAGTTCTGATTTTATTACAAACCTGCAAGGCCACCTGACTCCATGATGACGCTGGGTGGCATACTATATTAAAAATAGATTGAAAAAAACATGTAACAAAGAAAAAATGATGAACATCCAGAAAAGATTAAAATAAACACCTTTGACATACTTTACTTTAAATGTTCAGAGTTTAACTGATTTCTCAGATCCCTTCTTATCTGACATTTTCATGCCTGTTCTCAGTTCAGTTGGAATTTGACTAGGCGTTTTAGATTTTCTAAGAGCCCTTCCCACTTGTACCTAGCCACAGTGCATCCAAGCACCCTTGGCAACATTTTTCTTTCTGCCATGTTCCCACATGGTTGACTGCATCTCATCCCCAGCTCATGAATAAGACAGCCCTAAGGCATCCTTAGCTGTAACAGTGTTAAAGGAGTGTTTTTCCCTTCTTTACTGGAGCAATAGGGCCCAGTGATAGACAATGTGGTGCCTGGTGGTATTATTGTGACCTCGGCTACCTCCCTTGGTGCCCACCAAGGTTCCCAGGTCATTCTGTTTTCAAAGATTATTTCAGTGTTAAAAATTAAATAGGCAGCTACCATGCAATCAAGCAAAGGACCAGCATTGCCTCTATTTGGTACATACAAGAGAGCATCTCGAAGCTGATTTGCTTTCTGGTAAATGTGTGTTCTGTGACAGTCCATGGGATGCATTTTGTGAATGCCCTCATCAAAAATTGAAATATGCCCTTGGCCCAGAAACCTTTCCTATCCCTGACATAGGGAATAATCTCTCATGATTGCCTTTTAGCCCATGGCATTCAGACATACGCTGCTTCCAAGGATGGCATTTTGTCTAAGTAGCTGCTATCAGCCTGAATGTGCTTGTTCTCCTTTCTAAGCTATTGACAAGAACTGCATCTTGAAATCACAACTTCCATAAGTATTGACCAGTATTGTGTTTGCTAGGATTTTTAAAAATATAAACAACTTATTTAGTGAATGCATTTTTTAGTGTTCCTACATGCAGGTTGTTGCTGCTGCAGACCTAATTCTTTTGTGGAGGGTTTGCGTTGGTGGCTTACACTTTTGTATGAAGGTCTGACAGTTGTGTTTGTTGCAACTCATATTCTCTGATCACATTTGTACTCCTGCTGAGCAGGAGTACTTGTTCCCTCTGGTTCCCCCATTACATGTAGGAACTACACACCCTATAGGGGTGTCTTTATAGCCAGGTGTCCTGACTTCTGTTGGTCTTTAGCTGGGCTGGTTTCCAACTGGTGCAAGTTGGTGAGGGCTGGTCTCAAGACCAATCCGCTTGGCTAAAGACCAATCAAAAGTCAGGACACCTGGCTATAAAGACAGGAGCCCAGTCAGTCCCTGCTCAGTTGCCTGTGGCCTATGTAGCAGACCACCTTGCCTCTGAAGATGCCAGCCACAGTTGCCAGCAAAACATCAGGAAATCTACTGTCTAGATCATGGTCACTAATCCCTGAAGCCAAACCATGCCCAACAGATACTGGCTGTGAAAGTCTGCATCAGTAAACTGTTATCTTTCTTTCCCTGAGCTACTCCCTTTTCCACTGTTGTTGGGAATTTTTTAATAGTACGCCAGTATGTCATTAGAAATGCTAACGCTTCTTTTTTGTTAAACTCAGTCCCAGGTAAATGCAGTGATAAGTCCCTTGCAGTACTTACTCATTTGGCTATTTGGAAACTGCAGTCCAGCCCTTCCAATTCAAGTGAGGAGAAAAACAATTAAACGGTGCACTGGGAAACTGATTTAAAAATTAGCATTAAATGGGTAGCTCCAGGAAAGAAAAACTGTAATTAAAGAAAAAAAAATGTGTTAGGGTTTGAACTAGCATTCCTCGGCATGACAAGCAAATGTTACAGCTGCTACACTACTGAAACAACACTATAATATTAGGTACAGCAGACAGGCAAAGCTAAACCTAGGAAAATGTAAGAATGGATTTTTATTTTAAAGCTGGTGGCTATACCCCCATGTGAGGGCATTTTGATGCTTTAACTTTGTAAACTGCATTACATGTTTCAAGAAGGGTATTTGTTCAGTAAAACACTTACAGAAAGGAAAGCAAATGGCACTGAAAATTGGGACAGCACATCAGCAGGGGAATTGTCCAATGGTGGTAGGGATTGAGTGTGTGGCAGCCAGCAATCTGGACTGAACATCTGCAAGCTGCTGTTGAAGGATCCCAATCTGGACAGAATTTTCTTAAAACAGTTTAGATCAGCACACAACAGAAGCAGCTTGAAAGTGCAGTGCAGAAATGCCCTCTGACTGTGCTAATATTCTAGGGAGAAGGTGTACATTTCCACATTCTCTCTCTTGATCCCGTGCCATTGGGATTTCAAAAGCCTCAGCCTGGTTTCACTACTAATGATTCTAGTGAATTTTCATCTGAATCAGTGATTCTACTAATTTGTTTTGTGATGTAAATAGCCTCTCACAGACTACATCATCTGCCATACGAAAATGATTAAATATATTTAGACAAGACATTTCAGATTAACCGCTCAGTCATTGTTCAACAATCATTTCATTTTTCCATTTTGGAAACTGAAAATGGACTGAAATGACAAGCAGAGCAAGTTTCTTGAAATAACAATGTTGTCTACCAGTCACGTGTTCTGAATAGTCTAAAGTACCGTAGAAACCTAGATTCTGCCGATTGCCTTTTAAACACCCACACGCTCCAGACCGCAAGGCACGAGTGATGGCTGCTAGGTCAGGCTCAAGAACATACAGAAATATGGCAGCTGTTTCCATCAAGTGGACTTGATGGAAAGCAATCCCAGTCACTGTGGCAACAGCCCAGAAACTACACTAACGTTTCAGCTCACTACCTGGTAACAATAGCTTCAGATAGTCACGTGAGAAGTGATTCAATGATTCAGTGATACCGTGTATGCAGAAAGTCTCCCTGTCAACCTGAGTCCAGGTAGCTAGTGAATATACCTCCTTCACACCACTTTGCTTCAGCTGTCACCCAACCACTACCCTCTGGGCAGGCTGTTGGCAGATCTTCCTCAACCTGCTGTGGAATTTCTTGCATCTAAGCTCTGAAAACATTCCCAGATGTTCCCACATCCTCCCAAATGTAAGCAACCCATTTGGAACCACTGCCTGCATGCCCAGTGCAGCTGATAGAGGAGAGGTCTGATGCCTGGTGCCACTTGCCAGGGCCTGCCAGGGATGTGCTCTGAATTACTTGTGGGCACTCCTCTTACCTCCCTTTCTCTCCCTCCTGGTTTTCCTTATAGCCCCTGGGGTGTTTGTGGTCTTCCTTTACTATTACTTTTCTCCCTCATTAGAAGAGTTGATTGATTGATTGATTGATTGATTGATTGATTGATTGATTTGCAAGGAGTGCAAGAATATTTCTCATGGGCTATTCGGGGGACTGGTTTGATAGTTGGGGTAATGGGAAAGGAGGTGGAAGTTGTTGCTTTAATGTACTGTTATTGACAAATTTACAAATTCAGTGGTATTTTATTTGTATAAAATAAAATTTGTATAAAATACAAATAAAAAATGAATGCTATAGAAAATAAACAAAAGTTAGGTCTACTATTGTTTTCAATTCTCAGTTTTGCCATGCCTCATCTTTGGATTAATTTTTTCCCAAATAAGCTCTGGGATGGCGGATGGTAGCAGTCGGTGTTCTTCTGCAACCAGAAAAAAAATAGTATTTTTCTATTAATAACTATGCCAACTTGTGGCTGTCCTTAGGATGTTCTTTCTTTGTGGTTTTTAAAAATCATCATCATCATCATCATCATCATCGTTTGTCAACCCAACTTTTTACACAAAGGTTTATCTTTGTTTTCTAAAGTGTGTTATCACAACTTTTGCAGCTTGCACTATTGGAATTATGTCTTTAGTATTTTGTTATGGTATAAACATATATTTTATAATGTCTGAAATAATACCAACAAAATTCTTCTGAAACAGGCTGGCAATGCGTCTTCACATCTGAAGATCCTGCTTCATGTACCTCTTCCAGTTGGGGAATCACATGGCTGCTTTGAATACCAACCCTTGCTGTCTAGGCCTGTGTGTTTGCCTGCACAATGGCTTTGCTTCATTGGGGTTCCCAAGGGAAGCATTGTCTCATGTGCACATGTATGGAAGGAAGCCTCTGGGGAAAGCATTTTGAGTGGCCGTACTTAGCTTTTGGAGGATGCAGCTGTTTTAACACTTCAAGGAGCAGTTTTTGCTTACGCCAACTCACCCTTGCAGATGCTTTGCACAATCCTGCTAACTAGACTAAGGGGCTGACTTAGTGTCCTGGTTCACACATTGCATGCAGTTACTGTTTGTTTATTGAATAGCTTACTGGATACCCCAGTCAGTAAACCAATCTGAATAAACTATAGTTTGTGGGTTTCATGCTAAGGGCAATTCTGCATGGCAGCCTAAGTTGCTTGTCTCTCATGTTCCTCCTGGCTGTTCCTGAAGCCAACTTTAAAATTTATATCTGGGTTGCAGTGGTTTGGCAACAGGTTTGGATTGGTGCTCACTCTGGATTACAGGCACTGCAGGCTCTGACTGGCTGTTCCCCTGCTTCTCTCCTTCCCATCAATGGAGGGAATGGTTGTGTGAATGGATTTCTCGATGCCTGCCTTTTCTTTTTATTGATTATCATCTCTCACTAGTCCCCATTCTTTGTTTCCCAGATGTTTGCACACATGGATGTTTTCACACCTCTTTCCTAAGTTCTTTCCTTTGACACTAATACAAACCCTTTATTTCTTTTTTCACCCATTACTGTACCATCATTCCCCTGATGCTATAATAATTAAAGCAAAGGAAACAGGTTATTCTTATGTTCTGCTGTAGATTCGTGGAAACTTTCTAGCAAGGAAGATCTGATGGTTCAGTTTCACAGAAGCAAAACAGCACACACTGATACTCTCAGTCCAACCTGCCTACGCTGCAATTTTAAGATTGTGCTGGGTGAAGGGAGGAAAGAGAAGGGAAGATTTGCAGTATTGTGGGCTGGGGGTGGGAAAGCAAGGGGAACATGCTTCACCCACAGCCTGGGCAGAAATTGAAAGGGTGTCCCCTGGGAGTTGTAAGAGCTGAATGGAGCAATGATCTTCGGGGGGTAGGAGGAGACCCAGAGCAAGGAAAATTCATTGACTTAATGGGGTGTGTTAGATCAACCACAAGGTAATTAAGAAATGGCATCTGCCAAGAGAGAAGACACTAAAGTACAAAGACAAAGAAATTGTAGTCCTGAAGCTGGTGCCAAGAAGAGTAAGAGACATAAGAAGGCAATACTCATTCTTGACTAAAGAGCTACTCAAAAAAGGAGTAAACTACAGATGGCTGATTCCAGAAGGTCTCCTGTTTACCTGGCAGGAACAAAGACAAAGAGTTGATACAGTCCAAAAAGCAGAGCTATTTTATTTAGAATTTTTCAGAGGAAAAGAAGAAGACACACAAAAGGAAGAATCGTTAATTGAGTTTCAAGAAGAATGTGTGGCAGTAATTGAAAAAGAAAAAGAAGAAAGTGTGGTAGATGGTGTTCCCAGAGAGCAACGAGAAGTAAGATCTACTAGAGCAATTAAACCCTCGTACAAAGCCTAACATGGAGGAAAGAAAATTGATTACGATCAATATAAATGGACTCAATTTAGCTACTAAAAGAAGGAAAGTATTCCATAAATTAGAGAAGTTAAAGTTTGATATCATTTGTCTGCAAGAAGTACATATCAAAAAACAACATGAATACTTGCTGCAGCAAAAAAAATTAGGTAAATTATTCACTTCTTTGACACAATGTAAAAAAAGAGGTGTGGTCTTATATATTAGAGATACAATGCTGGCAGAACAAATTTATGCAGATGATGATGGAAGGATTCTGATGATTGAAATAATAGATAATAATGTTAAAACTCTTTTAATTGCAATTTATGCTCCCAATGACAATCAAGAAGAATTTTATAGGAAATTATATATGAAAATAGTTGAATTGGACTATGCTAATATTTGTATGATGGGAGATTTCAATGGAATAATTAATGATCAATTGGATTACAAAACACAGAAATCGACGAAGAGAACTAGGAAGACACTGCCAAAATCCTTCCTTCGAATGATAGAAGAAATAAATTTGAAAGATGCATGGAGAGAAAGAAATCCGGCAAATAAGCAATACACTTTTTACTCAAACAGACATGCATCTTGGTCTAGAATTGATATGGTATGGATGTCAGCGGACTTATTTGCCAACATTCGAGAAATTGAAATACAAACAAGTACTTGGGCCGACCACAACCCAATGGTAGTATCTGGAAAGGACAACAGAAGAGATCTAGATGGACTTTAAATAATAGGATACTAAAAGAAAAAGATTTTAAACAGAAAATAGAGAAAGAACTTGCCTTCTTTTTTAATGAAAATAAAAAAGAGGATACATCATTACAGAATCTTTGGGACACAATGAAGGCCTATACAAGAGGTTTAATAATAGATTATACAAGGAAAAGAAACATAATGCAGAAAAAGACCTTTAAATTATTGGAGGATGACCATAAAAAACTGGAAGAAGAGTTACAGAAATCCCCGCAAAAAAAGACATTAAAGCTAAAATGGATTTAATTAAACATAAAATGGGACTAATGGAAAAGGAGGAACTAACACAAAAAATCAGAAGCGTTAAACAGAACTACTTTGAAGATGCAAATAAACCAGGCAGATGGCTAGCTTATAAACTGAGAAAGGAGAGAGAATCAAAAAGGATTAATCAATTGATAAATGAAGAAGGACAGATCTGCTTTGGTAATGAGGACAAGAAAAAAATTATACAAGATTATTATGGAAAATTGTACTACCAAGAGAATGTTCAAGAAGAAGAAGTAAGACAATATTTACAGAAAGCGAAATTATCCCAGATACCTAAAGATATTGAAATAATGTTAGAGGGTAATATAACTATGATGGAACTAACAGAAGTTTTAAGAAAGCAGAATGTTGGGAAAGCTCCAGGTCCAGATGGGCTGCCAGTGGAATTCTACAAAACCTTCCAGGAAATATTGAGCCTCCAACTATTGGAAGTTATGAATGAAGTTATGACAAAGAAGAGGATACCTAAAACATGGGCTGAAGCATACATTACACTTATACCGAAGGAGGACACTGACCCTCAACAGGTTAAAAATTATAGACCTATATCTCTATTAAATTCAGATTATAAAATTTTTGCTTCAATTTTGGCAGAGAGACTGAAAAGATATTTAAATAATTTTATTCATGCCGATCAAAATGGATTTCTGCCAAAGAGACAAATTAAAGACAATATGAGAGTAATTCTGGACACTTTGGAATATTATGAGGCACATCCTGAAAAGCAAATGGCCTTGATATTTTTAGACGCACAAAAAGCCTTTGACAATGTGAGTTGGCTATTTATGTTATTGCAATTGTCACAAATGGGCTTTGGCAAAAATTTTACTCAAGCCATTGAAACAATATACCATAAGCAGACTGCAAAGGTCATGATAAACGGAGATTTAACAGAACAGATAGACATAACAAAAGGGACGAGACAAGGCTGTCCATTATCGCCCCTGTTGTTTGTTTTAACATTAGAAGTGTTGAATAGGAATATAAGAGAAGAGAAAGAAATAAAAGGAATGAAAATCAAAAAGGAAGAGTACAAATTGCAAGCTTTTGCGGATGACCTAGTATTTATACTAGAGGATCCATTGGAAACAGCATCCAAATTAATTGAAAAGATAGAAGAATATGGAAAAGTAGCAGGTTTAAAAATAAATAAAGATAAAACAAAGATATTAACAAAGAATATGTTAGCAAGGCGAAAGAAAGAACTGGAAGAAGTCCTAGAAATACAGGTCACAAACAGGGTTAAATACCTAGGGATATATATCACACCAAGATGTAGTACATTGAAGGAGGATAATTATGTTAAACTCAAACGACAGATCGCAACAGATTTGACAAAATGGGAGAACCTACAATTATCAATGATTGGGAGAATATCCACCATTAAGATGAATATATTGCCTAGGATATTATATTTATTCCAGACAATTCCTATTCGTCTAGGGAAAGAGTTCTTTGATGACTTAAATAAAATTGTATTGAAATACATTTGGCAGGGTAAAAAAGCAAGAATAAAGCTTAAATTACTACAAGATGCAAGAGTAAGAGGTAGGTTTGTCTTGCCTAATTGGGAATTATATTACCAGGCGACAAATTTGATGTGGGTAAAGGATTGGATAACTTTAAGAAATAATAGATTTTTGACGTTAGAGGGACATGACTTGTTGTTGGGCTGGCATGCTTTCCTATGGTATAAGGGAACGAAAACACAGGGCTATTTTAGAAGGCATTATATTCGAGAGGCATTGTTTTTAAACTGGGAGAAGACAAGAAGACAATATTATTTAAAAGTTCCACGATGGATATCCACTATTGAAGCCTTCTCTTATCCAATAACATATAAAAAGGAACAAACAGTTAGATATACTGAGATATTGAATGAAAAGGGTGAACTTAAAACTATGCAAGCGTTGGAAGAACAAGGTATAAAAATGAATTGGTTTTCATATTTGCAAATACAATCTAGATTTGATAAAGATTTTAAAGCAGAAGGTATTTATGATAAGCTGACTGTTCTAGATAAAATTTTGATGGGTACTGATGAAAAGGTGATTAAAAAACTTTATGGACATTTGCTAGAATTTAAAATGGAGGAAGAACAGGTCAAAGAAACAATGATTGCATGGAGGAAAAATTTTGGACATGGAATTGATTTAGAGAAGTGGCAAAAACTATGGTCTCAAAACTATAAAATGACAATGTCAACTGCATATAAAGAAAACTTGTATAAGATGTTTTACAGGTGGCATTTATCCCCAGCGAGGATCGCGAGAATGTGTAAGAACAAGTCCGATAAATGTTGGAAGTGTCATCAGATACCTGGCTCATATTACCATATGTGGTGGACATGTTCAGAAGCCAAAAGATACTGGATTAAAATCCACACATGGTTGGAAAAAATGACAAAAGAACACATAGACTTTAAACCAGAGACATTTTTACTGGGAATTATACCGGAAACATACAGTAAAGAATTGAAATATCTGATTGTAAATGTTTTGACAGCGGCTAGAATTGTATTTGCTAAGAATTGGAAGAATGAAAAAGTACCTATGCAGGAGGAAGTTATTAAGAAAATTATGGAATGTGCTGAGATGAGTAAATTGACATTTGAAATTAGAGAGCAAGACAACAAACAATTTTATATGATATGGGATTTGTTTTATCAATGGTTGGATGAAAAGATGCAGTAATGTAATAGATTAGGAAATTATATAATAGAAACTCAATAAACTGATATAAATTACTATATATATATATATATATATATATATATATATATATATATAATCAATGGACAAAAATGATACAAATCTTATAATGAAAGCTGGTGTTATAGATAGACTAGTCACAAATGATTAATAATTGATAACTGATAAATATATAAATATACGTTGGATAGATAACATGAGAATCTATATAAATGGTGAGTGAAGACTATGAAAGGATGGCACAAATGATTGGTAACTGGGTGACACACGGTTTAAGATGGAAGATGGTTTTTATGTTTTTTATGTTCTTGTTTGTTTATGTATGTTTGTGTTTGCTGTAAAAAATAAAAATAAACTGGCAATTGAGCAAGCAGAAGTATGGATCTGCCCGAAGCTCAGAGTAAACAAACTGTAGAGTATTTTAACATGTGTGAACCAATTCAATATGAAGTAGTTTCCTATGTTTAGAATTGCCAATATAGAGAGAATGTGGAATAAGGTATGCTTTGCCCATCTTACTTGCTTTATTCTGTAGCATACACTATAGAAAATGGGCCTCTCTTTATAAACATCCCTCCCTTGCTTTTTTTCTTTCTCTTTCTTGTGCTGTCTTTGGTGTATAGGAACCCTGGCTTCTGCAGTGACGTTTTTCCTTTTTAAATAAGTGGTAAGAGCACCCTGTGGGGAACAGCAAGATTTAGAACAGTGTAATTTCATCCTGCTTGCTTCAGGACTGGAGGACCGCATGGCAGAGCAGTTGGGTGGACGTGGCCAGAGTCACTGAAACAAACGTTTTCTCCATTGCCACTGGGCCCAGGGATCACGCTAACCGCTGTTCATATTCCATGAGCAGAATAAACGCCAGATGCAAATATAGCTCCAAAGGGGCGTCCTGACTGGGCTAGGATCTTTCCTCACTTGGAAAAGAGCTTCAGGAATATATCTGTGCACAAATGGATTGGGCTCTCACATAAAGGTGATAATGTAGTTTTGGCTTAGCATGTCATGTGAATGCAGCCATTGTGGTTGGTAGACCGAGATCAGTAATTTCTGAACTAAGTAAAAGCTCTCAGAACTAAGTTTCTAATCATATTATTTGTTCCACTGGGGCAGAGACCTGAAGCAAATATCAGCTCTAGTTAGTTGTGGTCTTCCATCTCTATCTATTAGATCCTGTTAGAGGCAGAAAATTCTCAGGAAGATTCTCAGAGCAGGAATTGCAGAGAATGTAAACCCACAACTGCTCCAATGAACAGTCCAAGGGAGTGTGGCAAAAAGAAGGGCACAGGAAAAAGCTTGGGAAAAGGGCATGAAAGATTTGAAGCAGGGGTGGTCATAGAAGAGACTCTGCATAGTCTCTTCTATTTGTTCCAAGACTGTGAACTGATTGCAGTAGCTTCCTGTCCTGAATTGCAATAAAGATTTATTTCCTACCCATGCTCATCCATGTTCCTGGGGCGTTTGTTGCCGAGATCCTGCTGCAATATCCCTTCTACTCTAGAGATAATGAGAGTTTTGTGTAGTTCTTCTTCACTGTGGAAGAATAAGCAGATGGGGAGGAGGGATTAAGTTGTAGGAAAGCTTAATAGGATATTGTAGCAGGGGTCCCCATTTATTTATTTATTTATTTATTTTAGGTGTGTATCCCATCTTTCATAAAAGAGCTCAACATAGCATACAGCCTCCTCCTCTTTTTCCTCATAACAACAGTTCTATGAGGTAGGCTGGGCTGAGAGAGAGGTGAGTGCCCAGGGTCACCCAGTGAGCTTCTCTGCTGAGGGAAGACTAGAATTTAGGACTCTCCGTTCTTAGTCCAACATCTTAATTATTACACCACACTGGTCCTGGTTGGCTTCAAGATAATCTTCAGAAGACATAAGTAGAGAAGTAACACTCCTCAAAGCCATTGATAAGCTTTATGCTTATTGGTGGCAGAACAATTTGCTGCTGGTAGATTAATGGTGTCAAAATGGCCATCAAAATCCCAGTAGATGCTAATAATTTTAACACTTTAGCATTATACCTATTGGGAAAAGATCTGTGGCATATTACAATCTGAAAAAATAATATTTCATTAACTCTAAGGTTTTAAAAGCTAATATTGCAATGTTATTTTAACATCCACCTTAACTGTGTATCTTCCTCAAAGTCGCCACCACAGTGAAAAATGCGGGTTTTTAAAAATGACAGAAATTATATGTGAATGCGTAAAAGTATACATTAATTCAGCAAGCATCTTCCCTATTGCCCCAATTAGAGTCCACTCAAGAACATTGCAAGGAGTCTTCCTGCTTGCGTTGTTTCTAATTATTATGAAGTGCACTGGGAACAATGTACAGCCCACAGCCCATGTTGCTTCAGAAAACGGGACAGCTTGAAGACCCGTGGAGTTCACTGCCTCAAGGAGCTCTGAATGACAGGAGAGGCTTCTTATTGATTTCAAATAACGGCAGCTTTGGGTGTCAGCCAGCTGCAACACAAGGCAGATTTTAGTTTAATCAAACTGCAGGGGGAAAGTATAGGGCCCCATCACATTTTATTTCTGTCAGCCTTGTAAATGTTATTAATTCTCACGCTTTATCTAGTGAAAATTAAAATGGTTCTCTTCCTCCCTCTCTTTTCATTACCCAATTAAATATTTTAATTCATATTCATTAACCTCTTGCTTGCCTACATCAATGGTAATACCAGCAAATATTTAACGGCAACTGGTAAGTTATAACTGGCAACTGGTATATATTAATAAATATGCTATAAAGCCGTTGCATCCAGACTGGATTACTGCAGTACTTTATATGATACAGAAGTCTTCGAGGACTACACAACAGTTATGTTGATAATAAATCCAATTAGGGATAGGAACAATTGGTAAGTAATCCTGCTTTAGATATTTTTGTCATGGGATTGCGATGCCTGGCATATGAAAGCATGAAATGCCAATTCAAAACAAAAGAAAATCTTACATAACCCACCCACCTCCTTTTACCACCACATTATGTGTGTTTTTTTCTGTGAAGAGTCAAACTTTCAAATAAGAGAAAATATATGCTGATATGCTGCAGTGTCTGTCAGAGTACAGAGCGAAATAATAGTACATATAATTAAACTCAGTTTAATGGTTGTTAATTCCACCCACAAGCAGCCTCTAGGGAGGATCCTTCTGTGTTGTTATCACAAATGCAATCAGTTTCCAACTGGGACTTGTTTCTGAGAGTCCACCCACTTTCTGCAGAACCTTTGCAGCACTTTCTAGATGAACGTTGGCAGCTCTAAAAAGAATTTTGCAAAGGATGGAAGCTCAGAGAAATGTTCCAGGAGACTGCAAGCACCGAGCACAGCAAATGAAGTGCAGGGATGATGTGAATAATTACCGTGTGCAACATAAAGCTCTCTGGGGTTTTGTTTGTTTTTGTAGACACAGCAGATGGAAATCTCAGAAAAAGACACGGCGACTCTGATGCGGATTGGCTGCACGCTGGAATCCTTTTCATCTGAAAGTCACTGCTGCAGTTATCCCATTTGTTCCATCGTTGGTCAATGGTATGTGGCAACGCATATAGGGAAATGTACACTGTACTCGCAGTACAAACATTGATCCCACACTAAATTGTAGCAATGTGAGTGGAAGTGAAATAGAGATTTTCAATAGCTATGTGCTGCTGTCTCTGTTTACTGCCATTTCTCTTCATTTTTGCCCCCTACATCCATAAATTGCAGATTCTTAGCAATAGAAATTCTACCAAGAGCCTGCCTCTGTGTGTGTGTGTGTGTGTGTGTGTGTGTGTAAGTAAAATCTTTCTGAAGGCAACTTTTGAAAATACTTTTCTGCCCCAATTAATAGCCTCTTCCACCTCTACAAGACATTTTGCTGCTGAAATAAATACAATGAAGAGGGAAGAGGAATGGATAGAGGTGCGTTGCACAAATGATGGCTAATGGGCCATCATGTGTTATTCATACTGCTGTTTCCAGTTCTCAGCTTCAAAAACCAGTGGATCATGTAGATCAGTGTTTCTCAACCTTGGCAACTTTAAGAGGAGTGGACTTCAACTCCCAGAATTCCCCAGCCAGCCATGGCTGGCTGGGGAATTCTGGAAGTTGAAGTCCACTCCTCTTAAAGTTGCCAAGGTTGAGAAACACTGATGTAGATGTTACACCTGTGCACTTGCTGCTGCATTCAATTAATGGACATGAAAGCAAAGTAAAACAGCAATTAGCTGATTTCACAATTCTAAGGATAGTTACAGTTAGGTAGCCATAATAACCCACCACTACTCTTTTAAAATCCTCACAGTCATATGAGAATGTAATGGTCCCATGCTTATCTGTTTCCTTATCACATAGGCCATCCTGTTTTGCATCTCCATTTTGCCTCCTCCATTTAAATCTTCTCCAGTGGCTTTTGCAAAGATGAATTGCATTTCACATTGCAATCTACAAACCCCAAAGTGAAATTTCATCTAGTCTCAGGAAGAAAAAAACAAAAAACAAAACAAAACTACCACCCACATTTGACTTAATAAGGGAAAAGAACATCAGGTTGGGGAGAGTGACCTGCTCTTCCAGAGTGAACTAGATGTCACAGGGTTGAGATAAAATTAATTGTGTCCTTGAACGAAAGGATTATAGGACTATTTTAAGTTCACTGAGTTGATAGGAGCAAAGGAGTGCTGAACCCATGATAAAATATTTGTACAACCTAAGATTAAGGTTACATGTATTGTACATTTTCTGACTTAACAAGATTTATGAATCATCTAAAGATACCAAGCAAACAGCCCACACTGGAATCAGATAAGTTCTTGTTGAGAGGGTCTCAGCCCTAAGCAGGGTGATGCTCTTTGTCACCCCATTCTTTCATGTAACCATCCTCCCAAATGTTGTACAGTATAGTGAAATACATTCTGCCATTCTTTCAACTACTTCTCTCCCACCATAACATTGAACTTAAAACAGGCATGGAATCTTTTCTTCCAATAACTTTCTTCCAAGCTGTTATATCTGGAGGATGCATGAATTTGGCATATTTAGCCCTTATTCAAAATAAGAAAATGTATTGCTTTGCAGGTAAATCCTATGGTGTGTGTGTGTGTGTGTGTGTGTGTGTAGCCTTCGAGTCACTGTTGACTCCTGGAGACTGCCTGGACAAATTCCTGCAGTTTTCTTGGCAAGATTTTTCTTGGAAGTGGTTTGCCACTGCCTCCTCCCTAGGGCTGAGAGAGAGGGGCTGGCCAAGGTCACCCAGCTAGCTTCATGCTTGTGGGACTAGAATTCATGGTTCCCCGGTCTGTAGCCTCATGCGTTAACCACTACACCGAACTGGCTCTCCCTATGGTGTATGCAGGTATAGAAAAAGGCTGTAGCTCAGTGATAGAGCATTTCCTCTCATGCTGAATCCTGGCATCCCCACGTAGCCTATCCAAAGGAAAGGAATAACTGGTGAGAGAAAAAAATACGGCTCAGATCCAACATGTGTTTCAACATGTCTGCAACTTTAATTGATCGTAAACCTCCCTTGTCTTGGCACTAATGATTCATCTTGTCCACAGTAATGTAGAAGAGCAATGATACAATGTCAGATCTCATCCTTTGTATTAGTAAGAAAGAAAAAACAGTTCAATGAGTATAGGAATATGGGTATAAATGCATAGATTCTGAATTATTCAGATGATAATGGATGACTGACTGAAATCTCATTTAAGAACAGTTTAGTTCATGGCATTCCAGATATGAGTTGGGTTTTTGATATAACACCATGCTAATATCTACATTCCAATACCTAGAATCTCACTGAACCCAGGGGGGACTTATCTCTAAAAAAAATTTGTATTGTACAGTAGCTTTTACAAAAATGCAGCAGACAAAAAATATATTAACAGTGAAAGCTAAAAACCTGAGCAGTGGTGAAAATACATTCATCATACTGTCATTTTTTATCAGGAATAAGCTGATAGCAAACAATTTTTGTCTAAAATTATCTAGCAGTAATTTTTGGCTCTGTGCTTTTCCTACCTCTCTATCTCTATTATCTCTCCATTCTCTCTCTCTCTCTCTCTCCCTCTCTCTCCCTCTCTCATCTATCTATCTACTGTCATGATTCAGCACTAAGTTCTCTCATACCCCCACTTCCTGCTGAAGGTACCCATGGTAAAATTTTAGGTACTGACACAGAGAAAGAATGATACAGAAAGTGGAGTTTTGAATATGGATCAAACAGCTGAGCACATGCTAAGTACTCCTTGAATAGCTACTTAACCAGCAATTCTGATGCAGCACTCCAGTAGCCACAAAATGGACAGAGTAATGCAAATTCTCTAATCCCAGGTGACATTTAAAAAAAATTCTGAGCCACCATGACCAAGTGCTCAGATGAAAGAACTTCAGAAAAGAGGT
Organism: Python bivittatus; assembly: GCF_059951505.1. Taxonomy (NCBI): domain Eukaryota; kingdom Metazoa; phylum Chordata; class Lepidosauria; order Squamata; family Pythonidae; genus Python; species Python bivittatus. The sequence continues at coordinate 4,735,856 of NW_028277112.1, forward strand.
GGATTAGGAGCACATTTTTGCTGTACCCCTCTGCCAAGGTGTGATGGATGCGAAAACAAGCTGAGCTTTGATCACCCTGTTGTGGCCAACATCTTGTCTTTTTGGACCACACCCTCATGGACACCCCTGCCATCTATACTGTCGTTTTGGTATGCTAACTTTCACTGAACATAATGATCTCTTTGAAAGGTTCTGATTTTCTTCCAAAAGTCTGAGTATAACTGCAGCCTACTTTCTTTCTTTCTACACCTCCAACTATTAGTTAGGCTAGTTGAAACCATTCTGAAAATTAAATAATTTTGAACAAGGCCCTCTCAATCTGATTTATTGAAATTCTCAAAAACATTAAGTGCAAATCTGTTACCTTAACATTAAAGGAAATTTAACTGATCAATGCTTTTCTGGCACAGAGGCAATTACAATTAAGAAAGTTTTAAAAGCTGGTTACTAAGCAACTGTATCCAGCCTGCACGTATTGTCTTTTCATAATCTCTAGAAAATAACAGAAAATGACAGGCTGTCATTACAGAACAGAGGCCCACTGAATTATGACATTCTTGCTCCCACAGGCAAAAGGATCAATTATATCTTCCATGTAATGGTTGGGTTAAACACTGTCGTAAGTATAAAATGTTAGGGTGTCCCAGACAAAGGCGTAAAGAGTGGAGAAAAATGCCATTATCAAAATGCTGATATTATTATGATGGGCTCATGTTTGAGGCCCAGTTTTCTTTGGAAAAACAGGTAACACAGGGCTCTTCAATAATTTGAGAGAAGTGTTAATTGTCAAGCTTTGGAACAATGTGTTGATTAGTCTGACAGCTAAGACAGAGCCAATGCCAACATTTCTTAATGGCTGGTTAATGGTATACGTTACCCAAGGGTGACTAGAAAAATTGAGCAGACGTTTTGCATCTGTTCCTGACATGACTTACCAAGAGCTGATTTCTTAAAATAACTGAGTAACTATTTGACCACATCAGCAAATTACACATTTTCTAGGCATCTGGGCAGTAATGGTCAGTAAACAAGCAGGCATCAGTTTGCTTATTCCCTCTTTCTTACCATGCTACACAAAGTCTAATTTTCTTTTCTATCAGAAAACTTCCCTATTCCTGGCAACTTAAAAAAATGCAGCTATTTTCAAGTTTCACCTGTCTGTGATGCCCCTCTGTTGCATCATGTCCAAAAAGGACTGCCCATCAATGATTGTGCCACCTCAAAAATGATGCCATTACACTATTCTAAAAAAAGATCCAGAGCTTGAACAATTCCATTTTCCTTCCACTGAATAATGCAATCGCCCATATTCTAATTGCTGGCTTCTTGTCCCAAAAGCTCGGTGAATTTGCTTTATGGGAACTAAAAATCACCACGTTCCCTCCCCACATCTGGGTGCTATACTACTTGATTTATTGTTGCTGTAGAACAAATGTGCTAGTGTCACCATTAGCTTATCATGAATAAAGTTGCCTTCTGTTTTCCTTATGCATATACATTCAACTTTTATTTCTGTTCAGAGAGAAACAAAGAACGAAAGCCTGTATCAGGAAGTGTGCTTTTTTCCCTTCCTATAGTTCTGTGGATAGTCATTAATAAGAATTTTTTTAAAAGCTCCCAGTAACAGCTGCCATTGATGCACACCACTAACTTGCACATAATGCGGAGAAAATGCTTTCTCTGTAATTGAAAATCTGCAGCAACCTTTAAAAAGAAAAGATCAGCACCGAGGAAACAAAAGGCTCACTCAGTGTGCTATCTGTTCTCTCTCCCTGAGCAAAAGAGATTTTGGGAAATGGTACCCTTCTTTAGCTATTTTGCTGCCTATCCATTTCTCAAGATTGATGTTCTGTATCATAATAGCTTGGGAGCCAGGTATTATAAACCGGGAGTTACAGGGAAGAGAGTGGTTTGGGTTAAGCTGTTTTTCCTATCCTGTGGCCTTCAGATCTGCTGACCTACAGTTTCAATAATTCCCAGTTGATGTGAGTAATCATGAGAGTCAGGGGTGTCTGTGGAGTATGGTAAAAAAAAGTCAAAATGGTGGTCATGTCGGTATGATCAAAGTTCTGCCTGAGGTTTATGTGCAATGCACCCCTGATGGGAGTTTCAGTCCAAAATCTTGGCAGCACTAATTTGGGGAAGGTTTGATTACAGCAATGCTTCCACTTCATTGTATGAGCTTCTATTGTACATTAGTTAAATTGAACTAAATATTGCCCTCCAGTCCCTTGACCCAATGGTTCAAATTCCTGTTAGCATCCACTAAGAATGGGGATAAACATCTGCATGTTTGTATGTAACTAAACTTAGCAAGATACATTGAGTATTAAAATGAAAAGTTATCCTGGAGCTTTATCTACACAGATGTGAAAAGGGAGGTACAAATATCAGAAGTGCATGAGGAGTTCCATTTTTCTGAATTCTGACAGAAATGGACTTAATTTGCAGCTCTCAAATTAGTATATACATCGGGAGATAATCAAACTTCGGGTTTTGCACTTCTGTGCATTTTGCAATGCAGTTTTCAGCTTAAAATTGTATTAAAGTATGTTTTATAATGTTTATGTTATACTAACATTGTTTGTAAACCTTAAAATATGTTGATAAATCTACATTTTGAGATAAAATGGATTAAAAAGTATATATTTAAAGGACAGGAAACTAAGTAGAGTTACAAATGAACAAATGAGAAGTACTAGAAACTACAGATATAGAATGCTGCCAATACTTCCTAACTGCAAGAGCTAAGTTCCACCCTGGGGACCTACCTAATTTCAACAGGGAGATCATTAGACTCCACATGGAGAATGCCTTCCTCTGCAGCATCACTTAGTGACCCAGATGTGTGCAAAACATCTGCAAAATGCAAGGAGAGAGTTTACAAAGTCTTCTATGCAACTCTTTCATGGAGAAAGACACTGGACTGAACCAATCATAGTGTGGTTGGGAAAAATTGTTCTAAAAAATGTCTAGATGTCTTAAGCCTTGTCAATATTTTTTCTTTAGGGGTTCAAGAACCCAGGATAAGAAAGGCTAGTTACTGGACACTAGCTAATGGCACAACATGTAAGGAGACTGGTAAAAAATCTCTTTTTGACTCCTGACCACGAACAGATAAACTCATACTTTTATTATATCTTAATTACAGTACTGCACTGGGTAGACTTGATGCTGCCTGCAAATCTGGAAAACAATGCAGAGCTTCTATAGAACATGCCACCCAGGAAAGGATATTCAAGTAAAGGCATTTTGCTGTTTCTCACATCCTTCACAACAAGGACACAGCTGCCCCTTTACTTGGGCTGCAAATATCCAGCGTGAGAGTTTTCTGTATTTCTTTGCTCCCATTTGGTGGTTATCTGGATTTTGGCAGCCAAACTTGGAAGCCCTTCTTTTACCCCTTTTTTGCCTCATAAACACAAGCAGTTGATGGACTAAGTTAAAGGTCTCTTTCATTCCAGCATCCTGTTTACCACAATGGCCAACCAAATACATGTAGGAAGCATTCAAGTAGGAATGATTCCACAGTCCTCTCCCAAGTTTTGATCTTCAGCAACAGGTTGGCTGGATTCATGAAGCATACATAATCACGTCAATGCTAGGAGTATCATATGATCTGGCTTCATTATCCTAGTATGCTCCAGGGCAGGACAAGTTCAACATTAATTGTGATTCCAACTTTCTCCTGGTCAGCCCCTAAACCCAGTCAACAGTATGGCAGTGTCATACAATCAATTAGTGGTTAAGGAAAGAGATAGAGTTATAGAATAGTTAAATCAAAATGCTTCATTACCAAATAGCTTCCAAGGCTTGACTCAGGTTACACCTCCCAAACATTGATTGGCTACATGCATAGTGCTGCCTGCTCTAAGGCTCATCAGATAACAGCAAGTCCTGGAAGAAATGTGTGAACAGTCTATATGGTGGCCTTTTACCAAGTTCATATGATTACATACTGGCAGATACAATGGCAAGCGAATGACTGAGTTAAGCATACTATAGGAAGGCATCAGTCCTCATCAAATAAGTGGGGCCCCAAAAGTCAATAAAGTGCTGTTATTAGTATTGGCATCTAATCTGATAAGAGGTCTTCGGTTAATGGTAGATGGGCATCAATTAGGGTATCTTCTATAGTACTCTGTCAGTGTACCTTGTCTCTGAGTGCCTGCAGGATATCTGTATTTTCCCATCACACTTCAGTTTCTAGGCAGGGAAATCTTTAATCTTGAACTCTGGCTCAAAACTGCCGTTTTGACTGAGGCTCAGTCTCTTTTCTCTCTCTCCTTTCTTCTTCCCACTGTCACCTTCCCCTCTATCTCGATGTCTCCTCTCATTTTTTCTCCAGCTCTCTCAGGCTGTTTCCATTCTAGAGATTTAGTATTTCTGATTCATTTACATTTTGGAAAAGGTCCACATGACATCATCACCCATTCACAGTGCTCTCATTTTAGATACAGAAGAGAGCCAACTTTTTGAGAAAGAAAAGTAGTATACTTTCCACAGCATGGATGCCTTTAGCGCTACAGTATGCTCCCACCTTTCTCAAGCATATGACTGATAGCATATTCTGCAAATGAATCCACTCTGGCTAGGTTGACATATCACCCTTTGTGGTTTGTTTTAATCACTGGTTGTTCTAACCATGTTTTTCATACCCCTGAGATTTGAATGGCCTCAGCTTGGCTGGATCTTCCTCCAGGCAATGGACAGACTTGTGTGGTGAATCCATGTCTTTTTAAGTCACTCTGAGCACACTGCTTGTTTTTTAATTGTTTTTGACTATTGTTAACTGCCCAGAGTCACTTGTCAAAGGTGTAGCCATATAACATTAAACAATAAATAAATAAGATGTAGTTTTAAAATTATGATTTGTTCACAAAGCTATAGTTATATGAGCCACATATATTATATTTTATGCCTTAAGTTTACAAACCATGTCAGTTTACAAACCAGACTAAATAAACTATAAATATGGCTTACTACAATGTATCAACTCAGCCGCTTACTATAACCTTTCCTATGGACATTATTTTATAATGATTAATTTTTGACATGGTTTTTCATCAAATTGATAGATTTGACTTTTATGCCTCGCCTAAAGTATTTCACCTTGTACAGTCTCTTCCTGCTGAATAGACAATAAGAATTAGCTTGATACATTTAAAGCTGGGTGATTCATACACTTTTTGAAAAGAACATCAACCTAATGTATACACAAAAGACAGAATTAATGTCCTTTTTAGTCCTTGAGGAAGTCACTGATCGTAGAAAATAATTCACTTGACAAGAAAAGCAAAAATGTATCTTGCAATAAGATGGCAAGCCTGATTAACTAAAGTAATGCCATGTCAACTTACTGCAAATCTCCTATTGTGTACTTTTAAATAAGACTATGGAACCCAGCCAATGTGAAAAGGTAGAAAAAAATTACAGATTTCTTTTTAAGAGAATTAAAAGGAATCCATTAAAACAGAACTGGTTGCAATTTGTGAAATCTGTAATAGAAATTTTGCAAGTATTTTATATGAGGCTGCCTCAGTATAATCTTCCTCATCCTAGGCACTTGGATGTGTGAACTGAGCATTTCCATTGCAGAGAATTCTGGGAATTGGAGTCCACACATCTGGAAGTCACCCAGGTTGGGAAAAGGTAAACTAAAAGATGATGTGGAAACTGTAGTTGATCCAGAGTATGATAGTTTGAATAATCTAGGGCACCCTTTCTCAGCTGGGGTTCCAAAGAACCCTAAGATTCTGTGAGAAGTCATTAGGGATTTTGCAAGAGATTGTGACTGAAAAGAAAAACATTGTTTTTTGAACTTCATGTGCAGTGCAATGCTAGAACTCACAGTAGTGGGAATTTTTATGCATCATAACTCAGCTTCTGGATTCCCTGAAAACTGAAAATTATTTCAAAATTTCCTCTAGGGTAAAAAGGTTGAGAAAGGCTGGTCTAGGGGGAATATAGATATATATTCATCAGCATGAAAATAATGTAATCATTTGCCAGAAATAATGAGTTAATTGACAGACTCAGTAGTCTTACAAGGCCATCTCTTTAAATTTTATTTATTTATTACATTTATATGCTGACCATCTCCCCCAGAAGGTGACTCTGGGTGGCTTACAATTAAAATCTGAAACAATAAAAACAATAATAATATAAATATCCATATTAAAATAACTAGTAACTATTTTATATAAAAAGCCTATATACAATTCAGGATGATGGGGGGGACCAGTATCGATCATTCCACCAGCCAGTTCCGACAGTGCGAGCCCCCATCAGGTCCCCAGGCCATCTGGCACAGCCATGGTTTTACACTTTTTTGGAAGGCCAGGAGAGTGGGGGCCACCTGCATCTCAGGTGGTATGCTGTTCCACAGGGTGGGGGGCACAGCAGAAAAGGCCCTCTTCCTAGATCCTGCCAGCCAAAATTCCTTGATGGGGTCCGCAACATGCCCCTTACAGTATTGTAATTTAACGTTACAGAATGTGATAATGGAATGAGCAATGAGTCAAGTTACTTGAAACCTTGGACTTCTACCCCAGAAATCTGTTCTGATAGCACTATTTTGACATTCCAAGTCAAAAGCAAAGTACTGTTATTTATTTATATGGCTGTATATGGCTTTGGACAGGTACCGTATTTTTCCGACTATAAGACAATACTTTTTTCTAAAATCCTTACCCTAAAAATTGAAGGGCGTCTTATTCAAGGAAGTCAGCCGAGGAGAGAACCGCGCGGTTGCAAAACTGCCCATACTTTGTCTCTGCAAAGAGGCTTCCTCCTATTGCTAGCCTCCAATCATGAGTGAAATAGCTTGAGTCTGCAAACAGACTTCTTCCAATCACGAGCCTTATGTAACTGACGTCAGCTGATGCTGAACAAACCAATTAGAGGAAGTCTGTTTGCAGAGACAAGCTATCGGCAGTTTCACTCGTGATTGAATGTAATCAGTTATGCAAAACAGCATGGAAACAGAGCTGCAGAGAGACGGTTTGGATCTCCTCCCACCGAGTGTATCAGGTCAATGTTAACTAATTACTAAATAAAAATGTGTTCTGCACTATCTTTAAAATATTGATTTCTTAATTTTGGGTTGGAAAAGTGGGGGGCGTCTTGTACATGGGGGCGTCTTATTGACGGAAAAATACGGTACTTCAAGAAAGTTTTCTCCCATATCAATTTACTCATTGGTTCTCCAGATATCCATGACATCTGTGGTAAACACATTCCAAGTGTTTTGTAAAACATTTGCTTCTAATATCTGTTTATTGGTTTTTTGTGTGAGATAACTACAACAAAAGATGAAAATATCTTAATCATAATAACAAACAGTAATATCAGATTAAAAACTAAGCTAAAAGAATTAGGCAGTGGAGTAAGGCTCTTTTTCTCGGAAAAGAACCAGAGTCATTAGTCCTCCTCTATGTTTGACAAGTTGAGTTGTAGACTGATTTTGAAGTCCATCTTTTCAAGATATTACATATCATATATGGTAATGTCTGACAATGGCCTTTCATTTCCTGGATAAAAATTAAAAATATATTGCCAATATTTCAATAATATATTGTTCACAGTGAAACAGTTTTAGAGGAAAAGAAGTCAAAGGCTTCAAACAAAAGCTATAAATTCAATGACAGATTCTTATCTACCCGACTGAACTTGAATTTGGCTTCTAAATTTAGCAGATATGATTCAGAAAGACAAATGGGATTTGAATATTGGTAAGGATGAAGCAAAAAGCCACAAGAATGGCAGCCACTGAAGTCTAATTATAAAGCTGGCAGGTGTGACAATGCAGGTTTAGGATGAAAGACTAACTTTAACCAGCTACGTTTTGTCATCAGAATATGAAAAAATAATTGTTGTATTTTTCAATATGAATTTTTTAAAAAATAAATATCATAAAGAGAGGACAGTAAGGAAAAATACAAGTTGACAGAGTAGGGACAATCATACACTGAAGATATGGCTGCCATGAATCCTAGTATTATGGCCTTCAGTTCTGCTCTAAGCTAAAGCCTACCTCCCTCAGCCCATATAACATTTCAACTATAAGGAACCATTTCCATACTTGCCATGTAGATATGATGATTAATTTAAATTTGTTATAGCTGCCCACTCCAATAGGCTCTGGGTAGCTTATGAAATTAAAAAAAAAAAAAAGTAAAAACAGTTGAAAACATAAACACTGACAGCCTGTGATATGCCAGGATTCCTGTGTACCTCAGACACACACATGCTAAAAATTCATGGTACCTTTGTAAATGTGCTTTTATATGCGGATGATATGGTTTTAATGGCACACTCTCAAATAGGTCTGAGACAACTCTTGAAAAAGCTAAATAATTACTGTGTTTCTAACTAACTATAAATAAATTCAAATCTAAAGTGATGGTTTTTAGTAAAAAGAGAGTGAAATACAATTGGCAGATAAAGGGGGAGCCAATAGAACAGGTGAATTCTTTTACCTATCTGGGAGTGGTTTTTACTGATACTGGAGCTTGGGAATACCACTTCCGAAGGACACCAGGGAGGGTTGAGGTCTGCGCCAAAAGTTTATTAAAACTGTATAATTATAAATATCCTGGCATGCTGACCCCTATACTGAAAGTTTTCAGAGCAAAAATAGTCCCAACGCTGACTTATGGCGCGGAACTGTGGGGCCTTGCAAAACCGGCCGCACTTGATCACGTGCAGACACGTTTCTTAAGGAACATTTTGGGGGTAGATAAGAATACGTCAGCCCCCGTGATCAGAGCGGAAACTGGTACCCATTCTATACAGAGCCAGTCAGTAATAAAGGTCTTTTCTTATTGGCAGAGAGTCCATTTAATGGATTATGACAGGCTTCTCAAATTATGCCTGATGGAACAAGCAAGTATGGTCCTCTCCATATCTTGGTTAAAACACTTTACTAAAGTTATTTCACAATACGGGCTTTCTACACAACAGGTACTCACAAATTCTTCACAGGCAAAGGATATTTTTAAACAGTGAGCCCTGGATATCAGTGCCCAATCGGACATGGAGGAATTGGCCAAAAATGGGTCATTAAAATGGTTGGCGAAGAACAAAATTACCTTTAATTCCAAAAAATATCTATCGATGAGTTTAAATCAAAACCTGAGAAGGGCCTACACTAGAGCTAGGTTCGAATTACTGGACTCCATGGTCAGATATGGTCTTTTCCATCATGTGCCTTATGATGAGAGGCTATGTCTCTGTGGGGACCCGGCTATAGAAGATATTGGCCATGTTTTGTTCGACTGCAAACTTTATGACTCACTTAGGCTTAATCATCTGTCTCCTCTGTTGAAACGAACAGTCCATTGAGACTCCAAATACAGATTATCCTATTTTCTCTCGGGCACAAATATCTTAATTGTGAGTAGGACTGCCAGGTTTGTGGACAAGGCAGCTCAGTTGAGAGCCCGATATATAGAACAGATTGGAGTATCATGTAGGGGGGATGGTCTCACATGAATCTGGCTTATGATATTAGTGATACATAACTATTTTATAGTAGTATTAATCTTGGTACTATCTCATTTTACTATTATATATTTTAATCTATTATGGATTTTGTGTATTAGATATTTGTTTTGCTTTTGCTGATGTTTTTCCTTCTGGTTGATATGGTTGCAAGACTAATCAATAAAACTGATTGATTGACTGACAGCCTGCACTAAAAGAACTATAAAAATACAAGCGTGACAAGGGTCACGCAAATACATTGACTATTGTTGTTGTTTAGTCGTTAAGTCGTGTCCGACTCTTCGTGACCCCATGAACCATATTGCGCCAGGCCTTCCTGTCCTTCACTGCCTCCCTGAGTTTGCTCAGTTTCATGCTCATTGCTTCAGTGATGCTATCTAACCATCTCATCCTCTGCCGTCCTCTTCTCCTTTTGCCTTCAATCTTTCCCAGCATCAGGGTCTTCTCCAAAGAGATCTCTCTTCGCATTAGGTGGCCAAAATATCTGAGCTTGAGCTTCATTATCGATCCTTCCAATGAGCAATCAGGGTTGATTTCCTTTAAGACTGACCAGTTTGACCTCCTAGCAGTCCAAGGGACTCCTAAGAGTCTTCTCCAGCACCACAGTTCAAAGGCATCAATTCTTCGGCGCTCGGCCTTCTTTATGGTCCAGCTCTCACAGCCATACATTACTACTGGAAAAACCATAGCTTTGACTATGCGGATCTTTGTCGGCAAGGTGACGTCTCTGCTTTTTAATATGCTATCTAGGCTTGCCATAGCTTTCCTCCCAAGGAGCAAGCGTCTTTTAATTTCATGGCTGCAGTCTCCGTCTGCGGTGATCTTGGAGCCCAAATAAATGAAGTCTGTTACTGCTTCCATTTCTACCCCTTCTATTTGCCAGGAATTGATGGGTCCAGATGCCATGATCTTAGTTTTTTTAATGTTGAGTTTCAAGCCAGCTTTTGCACTCTCCTCTTTCACCCTCATCAAGAGGCTCTTTAGTTCTTCTTCACTTTCTGCCATTAGGGTGGTATCGTCCGCATATCTGAGGTTGTTGATGATTCTCCCTGCAATCTTAATTCCGGCTTGTGATTCTTCCAGCCTGGCATTTCTCATGATGTACTCTGCATATAGGTTAAATAAGCAGGGTGACAGTATACAGCCTTGTCGTACACCTTTCCCTATTTTGAACCAATCGGTTGTTCCATGACCGGTTCTAACTGTTGCTTCTTGGCCCGCATACAGATTTCTCAGGAGACAGGTAAGGTGGTCTGGTATTCCCATCTTTTTAAGAATTTGCCACAGTTTGTTGTGATCCACACAATCAAAGGCTTTTGCATAGTCAATGAAGCAGAAGTAGATATTTTTCTGGAACTCTCGTGCTTTCTCCATGATCCAGCGAATGTTGGCGATTTGATCTCTAGTTCCTCTGCCTCTTCGAAACCCAGCTTGTACATCCGGTAGTTCTCGGTTCATGTATTGCTGAAGCCTAGCTTGTAGGATTTTGAGCATAACCTTGCTAGCATGTGAAATGAGTGCAATTGTGCGATAGTTTGAGCATTCTTTGGCATTGCCCTTCTTTGGAATTGGAACGTAAACTGACCTTTTCCAATCCCGTGGCCACTGTTGCGTTTTCCAAACTTGCTGGCATATTGAGTGCAGCACTTTAACACCATCATCTTTTAGTACAGTGGTACCTCGGGATACGAACTTAATCCGTTCCGTGACTCTGGGCGTATCCCGAGTTGGTCGTAACCCGAAGGAAATTTCCCCATAGGGTTCAATGTAAATCCGGTTAATCCGTTCCGCCCTCTGAATTTGGTCGCACCCCGAGGCAAATTTCCCCATAGGGTTCAATGTAAATCCGGTTAATCCGTTCCGCCCTCCGCCCGAATTTGGTCGCAACCCGAGGCAATTTCCCATAAGGTTCAATGTAATTACCGTTAATCCGTTCTGGCGTCCACGGACCACACGGAAAGCGGCCGGGCGCGGCGTGGTGCAGCGCGAAAATGGCCGGGTGCAGCGCGGCGCGGCGTGAAAACGGCGCGGCGCAAAAACGCCCGGCGCGGCCCGGCGCGAAAACGGCCCGGCCCGGCGTGGCGCGAAAACGGCCGCGGACCACGCGGCAGGGCCGGAAAAACAGCCGCGGACCACGTGGCATGGGCGGAAAAATGGCCGCGGACCACATGGCACGGGCAGAAAATGGCCGCGGACCACGTGGCACGGGCGGAAAATGGCTCGTACCCCGAGGCGGAGTTCGCAAACCGAGGTAAAATTTTGGGGCCAGAGCTGGTCGTAACCCGAAAAATTCGCAAGCAGAGGCGTTCGTATCCCGAGGTATCACTGTATTTTAAATAACTCAGCTGGAATACTGTCATCTCCACTAGCTTTGTTGTTAGCAATGCTTCCTAAGGCCCACTTGACTTCACTCTCTAGGATGTCTGGCTCAAGGTCAGTGATCACACCAGCGTGGACATCAGGGACATTAAGATCTTTCTTGTATAGTTCTTCTGTGTATTCTTGCCACCTCTTCTTAATCTCTTCTGCTTCTGTTAGGTCCCTGCCTTTTTTGTCCTTTATCATGCCCATCTTTGCACTAAACGTTCCTTTCATATCTCCAATTTTCTTGTAGAGATCTCTAGTCTTCCCCATTCTATTGTTTTCCTCAATTTCTTTGCATTGTTCATTTAAGAAGGCCTTCTTATCTCTCCTTGCTATTCTCTGGAAATCTGCATTCAGTTGCTTATATCTTTCCCTTTCACCCTTGCTTTTCGCATTCCTTCTTTCCACAGCTATTTGTAAAGCCTCATCAGACAGCCATTTTGCTTTCTTGCATTTCTTTTTCTTTGGGATGGTTTTAGTTGCTGCCTCCTGTACAATGTTACGGACCTCCGTCCATAGTTCTTCAGGCACTCTGTCTACCAAATCTAATCCTCTAAATCTATTCATCACCTTCACTGTGTACTCACAAGGAATATGATCTAAGTCATACCTGAGTGGTCTAGTGGTTTTCCCTACATTCTTCAATTTAAGCCTAAATTTTGCAGTAAGAAGCTCATGATCTGAGCCACAGTCAGCTCCTGGTCTTGTTTTTGCTGTCTGTATAGAGCTTCTCCATCTTTGGCTGCAAAGTATATAATCAATCTGGTTTCGGTATTGACCATCTGGTGATGTCCATGTGTAGAGTCGTCTCTTGTGTTGTTGGAAAAGAGTGTTTGCTATGACTAGCTTGTTCTCTTGACAGAACTCTATTAGCCTTTGCCCTGCTTCATTTTGTACTCCAAGGCCAAATTTGCCTGTTATTCCGATTACTCCTTGACTTCCTACTTTAGCATTCCAATCCCCTATGATGAAAAGGACATCTTTTTGGTGCTAGTTCTAGAAGGTGTTGTAGGTCTTCATAGAAGCGATCAACTTCAGCTTCTTCAGCATCAGTGGTTGGGGCATAGACTTGGATGACTGTGATATTGAATGGTTTGCCTTGGATACGCACTGAGATCATTCTGTCGTTTTTGAGGTTGTACCCCATTACTGCCTTTCCCACTCTCTTATTCACTATGAGTGCAACTCCATTTCTTCTAAGGGTTTCTTGCCCACAGTAGTAGATATAATGGTCACCCGAATTAAATTCACCCATTCCCATCCATTTCAGTTCGCTGATTCCCAAGATGTCGACGTTCAATCTTGTCATCTCATGTTTGACCACATCCAGCTTGCCTTGGTTCATAGATCTTACATTCCAGGTACCTATACAATATTGTTCTTTACAGCATCGGACCTTCTTTTCACTTCCAGATACATCCACAGCTGAACGTCCTTTCGGCTTTGGCCCAGCCGCTTCACTCTTTCTGGAGCTACTTGGAAATGCCCTCCGCTCTTCCCCAGTAGCATATTGGACACCTTCCGACCTGAGGGGCTCATCTTCCGGCATCATATCTTTTAGCCTTTTAACATTGTCCATGGGGTTTTCTTGGCAAGGATACTGGAGTGGGTTGCCATTTCCTTCTCCAGTGGACCACATTTTGTCAGAACTCTCTGTCATGACCTGTCCGTCTTGGGTGGCCCTGCACGGTATAGCTCATGGCTTCACTGAGTTACGCAAGCCCCTTCGCCACGACAAGGCAGTGATCCATGAAGGGGACATTGACTATTAATAATACATTAACTCCAGACCTGGGAGTAAAGCCAGTCTCATAGGCTTTCCAGAATCCTAGGAGAGAGGATGCTGTCCGTATCTCTGAGGGGGATGCTCTTCCAGAGGGCAGGGACCACAACAGAGAAGGCACAATTCCTGTAATGGTATGTGGGAATGACCTTGGGAGATGGGGGGAAGAGATGCTGCCTAGGGAACTATCAGATAAAAGAGGCCATAGCCCACAGCTGGTCACTCCCTAGACAGCATTGCTTCCCCCCGTCTCCCAAGATCATTCCAACATACCATTATATTTTCTCAGTCCTGTAAGATGACAATGTTTAATAGAGGTGACCTGGAATGTACCCACTTTTCTGGAATGCATTAGGTACACATAAACAATTGGAGACCGGCGGTCTTCAGATATCCAGGCCCTACGCAAGATAGATGGCCATCAGCAGGATTCTATTATGTCTAATTTTTCCTTAGCCCCTTATCAAATGACTATTTGGGAAATATTTGGAATATTTCTATATTGTGACTATTTGGGAAAACATTGTCACTAGAAGTTATTACAGTTTATTAGTTTATTACAGCATGAGAAATTAAATACAGCTGTTCAGGCTTAAGTGGAAAAGAATATAAATAATTCTTTATTGGGTCTTTCTACTCAGCTGCCTACTGCAAGCCAGCTCAGGGCTAAATGCATGATTTTTCTGAGGAAGAAGTGACACTCATCCACAGAACCTGACACTTATTAATGCATACCAAGTTTTAAGGAAAGCTTAATTTTTCAAGACAGTTTATATCCAGTTATTCTCAGCCATCTTGAGAAAGGCATATAGTTCTTTTCATGCTAGCACGGTACACATAAATCAGATTATGAGCTCAATTTCAAAATCAAATAATATATTATGGGGAACTAAAGGCATTAACACTTTGAATATTATAACTTCAACTGAGAACAATTTCTCATTTTATTCAAGGCAGGAGTGCTTTTGCTAACTCCTTTGATTTTTTTCCTCTGAATCTTCTCTCCCAGGCCTCCATCATTGTTATTACACTTCTTTTGTCAGCAGCTAAGAAAAAGTTTTGCTTCAAGAAAATAAAAATGTCAGAAACAAGAGCTATAAGAGTTCAGAAGGTTAATAAATAAACTCCAAGTGTCTGAATGCAGATTACAAAAATGTTTGGAATTTACATCTATAATGCTCTCAAAACTTGTTTTTAAATCAAGCTTTCCTGTTGATTTAACCTGCCTACTTTTATTATTTTATTATCTTTATTATTGGTTTTGATCTGACCTTCAGAACAGTTCTTTACATCACACAGAGAGAATGTGAGGCCCTGAAAGCCCATTTCTCAGCCCTCTGGCTGCACCACTGAATGTTGGTTTCCTACCATTTTGAAGTGAAAAAAAGATACCAAGATATAGCATGAGACGAAAGAAGACACAAGATATAAAACCAAAAATGTCTCTCCCTCTGAAACCTAAAAATGCTAAGCCTTTCCATGTGCATGATGTAGCCCACTCGCTTTGTTTCATCAATCCCTCACAACTTATTACATGCAGCCCCAGCCACAGAATGTTTGCTCACCCCTGCTAGATAAGCTTAGTAAGAAGTTAATCCTATTGAATTTGTTGGAATCATTTCCTTTTATATTTGCAATAAGTTTAAATTAAGGAATGCCATTTTATAAAGGCTGGCTCCAGTCAGTATAAAACAAATGAGTACATCATGTAGCAAAATCCATATAAAGGAAGACATATACTGTATATCATGCATGGAAAAAACATGTTAGCTTTAGCTCTAAAGAGATATCTGTTTAAATAAGGAGGCATCTGCTTTAACTCTAAGAGAAAGAAGCATTTGTTTGTAATAAGCTAACACATTCCATTTCATTGATAATGATTGGCTAAATCTCTAAACTACAAAACCCTATAAAAAGGGAGATGAGGAACAGTTCTTTGTGTCCACCCATCCAAAGCTACCTGACAACTTTGGGTGAATAAATATATTTTCTTTGAACTCCAGCTGATCATCTGGTGTGTTTCTCCTCTAGTGTAACAGGGATTGTTTTCAGTATAGTAGGTTTAAGATCTCTGCAGGAATGCTTTTAACACCAAATCTGTTCAGGGTTTGAGGAATGGCTCCTCGGGGATCTCCCAAGCAGAATCCCCACAGTGCCTTTGTAATTCATTTTAAGCAAACCCAATCTTCATACAGTAGAGGGGGAGCTCCAAGGGGCAATTTCCTTCTCTCCCTTCTTTGCAAATACAATCAATAAACGTCTTGTTATGGGTAAAGAAGAACAGCTTTACTATTCTGTATTAGAAAAATGACCATACCAATGGTTGATGCAGATACAAGTAGAACTTTGAAGAAAAGTAAGCTATTGAACTCTGTAGGAGTCCCACAGAGAAGTTTGCTAAGAACCCAAAAATCCTAAATAACTTGAAAGATGAATTGAAACATTTATGGGCACAATTGGTTAGATGCCCATCTACTACATTGTATAGAGAAATACAGAAGAAGAAATAGGAACTAAATATATAATATTACAGCAGACAGAATTCATGTTAATGTGTTTATGACAGAGATATTGGGAGAATGGTGAAAGATCCGGTAAGATTTTGGCTAATCATCGCTTAAAGCAAAAGAAAGGTAGGGCAATGATTCCAGTTATTAGACGTGAAAGTGATGAAATATATAAAACTTCAAAGGATATAAATTGTCAATTTTTCAAATTCTATTCAGAATTATACAGCAAACCAGAGAATGTATTGAACAAAGATACAGAGGCCTTTCTAAATAATATTAACATGCCACACTTAGATGATCCACAAAAACAACTTTTATTAGCTCCACTATCTAAGGTAGAGATTAAACAAATTATTTTAAATAAATAAACAAATGGTAAAACACCAGGATTGGATGGACTTCCTATAGAGTGGTATAAAACTTTTATAGATCTTTTGGTGCCAAAACTTTGTTAATTGTATGATGAGATACTTGATAAGGGAATATCAGAGGCATTTACTTAGGCCTATATTACAGTTATACCAAAATCAGGTATAAGATCATACTCAGTGTACTAAGTATCATCCAATCTCATTGATTAAAGTTGATACAAAGATCTTAACAGCAGTGCTAACAAATAGATTACAGCAAGTGATATTGTTCATTATTAAGAATGATCAAGCAGGATTTATAAAAACTAGGCAAGCAGCAGACAATGTTAAGCTAGTTGTAGATTCAACAGACTTGAATAAAAACAAAGACCAATTTGTATTTTATCATTAGATGCTGAAAAAGCCCTTGACAAAATATATAGACAGTACATGTCTGCTGTACTAAATAGGTTTGGATTTCCTTTGAAATTCCTAAAATGGATTATGATATTATATGAGTCACCCACATCTAAAGTAAAGGTTAATGGTATGTTTTCTGCTACCTTCCCGATATTTAGAGGAACTAGACAAGGATGTCCACTTTCACCCTTGCTTTTTAACATTTGCGTGGAACCCTTGGCTTGTGCTATTAGACAACACAGGGAGATCTACGGAGTAGTACATAATTCAGTTGAACACAAATTGGTTTTATTTGCAGATGGCATTCTTCTGTTTATTTCTAAATCTCACACTACTATTCCACTGTTGATGCAAAGGATAGATGCCTTTAGTAAAATAGCAGGATACTCTATTAACTGGTCCAAATTGGAATTGAGGCCAATTGGTTAGCCATCCATTTAAGGAATATCAATTCCGTATTTGTACCAAATCCATTACATATTTAGGTATGTGCAGATATAACTCAGTTATTAATATGTAATATAAATAAAATATATAAAGAGGTTTCTTCAGATATTAATAGATGGGAGTCATTAAACCTCACCCTTTGGGGAAAGGTGAATGCTCTCAAAATGAATATTACTCCCAGATTAATTTATATTCTGTGAGGAATTCCAGTTCATATATCTGGAAAATATTTTCAGAAATATTTTTCAGATATATGAACATTCTTTGTTTAGAAAATTTTTATGGGGTTCTTCAATTCCAAGAAAATGCAATTACCAGTGAATGAAGGAGGATTCGGTTTTTCCAAATCTGGAGCTATATCATCAAGCTTACCTATTGTCAAGTATTAAATACTGAAGGCCAACAAGTGGTGTTAACATTCCAATTTGGGCAACTTTGGAATATACAGTCGTGTGAAGAAGAAAGTACACCCTCTTTGAGTTCTATGGTTTTATGTATCAGGACATAATAAAAATAATCTGGTCCTTAGCAGTTCTCAAAAGTAGGTAAATACAACCTCAGATGGACAACAACACATGACATATTAAACCATATCATCATTTATTTTACAAAAAGAAAGCCAAAATGGAGAAGCCATGTGTGAAAAACTAAGTACACCTTATGATTCAATAGCTTGTAGAACCACCTTTAACAGCAATAACTTGAAGTAATCGTTTTCTGTATGACTTTATCAGTCTCTCACATTGTTGTGGAGGAATTCTGGCCAGCTCTTCTTTATAACATTGCTTCAGTTCATTGAGGTTTGAGGGCATTTATCTATGTACAGCTCTCTTGAGGTCCCACCACAGCATTTCAATTAGGTTGAGGTCTGGACTTTGACTGAGCCATTGCAACACCTTGATTCTTTTCTTTTTCAGCCGTTCTGTTGTAGATTTGCTGGTGTGCTTGAGATCATTGTCCTGTTGCATGACCCAATGTCAGCCAAGCTTTAGCTGTTGGACAGATGGCCTCACATTTGACTCTAGAATACTTCGGTTTACAGAGGAGTTCGTGGTCAACTCAATGACTGCAAGGTGCCCAGGTCCTGTGGCTGCAAAATAAGCCCAAATCATCACACCTCCACCACTGTGCTTGGTGGTTGGTATGTTTGTGCTGATATGCTATGTTTGGTTTTCGCCAAAAGTGGCGCTGTGCATTATGGCCAAAAATCTCCACTTTGATCTCATCTGTCCAAAGAACAGTGTTCCAGAAGTCTTGTGATTTGTTCAGATGCAACTTTGCAAGCCTAAGCCGTGCTGCCATGTTCTTTTTAGAGAGAAGAGGCTTTCTCCTGGCAACCCTTCCAAACAAACCATGCTTGTTTAGTCTTTTTCTAATTGTACTGTCATGAACTTTAACATGCTAACTGAGGCCTGTAGAGTCTGAGATGTAACTCTTGGATTTTTTGCAATTTCTCTGAGCATTGCAGTTTGACCTTGGGGTGAATTTGCTGGGACGTCCACTCCTGGGAAGTCTGGCAACTGGCCTGAATGTTTTCCACTTGTGACTAATCTTCCTCACCGTGGAATTATGGACTTTAAATTGTTTGGAAATGGCCTTCTAACCCTTCCCAGATTGATGGGCAGCAACAATTGCTTCTCTAAGATCATTGCTGATGTCTTTACTCTTTGGCATTATGTTAACACACACCCCAATGCTCAAGACCAGCAAACTCCTAAAAACTTCAGCTTTTATAGAGGTAGTCACACTTGCTGACGATCAATTGATCAAGGGCATTTGATTAGCAGCACCTGGCTGCTACTTAGCCTCTTCATACCCCTGGAAGCAGTAAGGGTTTACTTAGTTTTTCACACATGGCTTCTCCATTTTGGCTTTCTTTTTGTAAAATAAATGACGACATGGTGTAATATGTCATGTGTTGTTGTTCATCTGAGGTTGTATTTACCTACTTTTGAGAACTGCTAAGGACCAGATGATTTTTATTATGTCCTGATACGTAAAACCATAGATCTCAAAGAGGGTGTACTTTCTTTTTCACACAACTGTACATATATAGCACCTTAGTGGGACCGTATTAGGATCTGAATAGACTAGAACTCTAGTATCTCTGGAAACAATTATGTAAGTCAGAAAGCTATGGAATGGAATGTCTAACAAAAAAAGATTTGACTCCTTTTCCCATGCTAAATTGACTTTATGGAGAAACCCAACATTAAAAATTGGGAAAAAGATGGTGATATGGAAAAATTGGATGGAAGCAAGGATATTGACTTTGGACCAATTGATAGATGAAGATGAAATTTTTAACATACGATGTATTAAGAGATAAATATCATCTATCAGATGTAACCCAATGGCAATATTTACAGCTACAACATTTGTTAACAACATTGTTTGGACCAGCAGCATTTTCAGCTTCTGAGTCACCTGAGATACTAGAACTACTTGATAAATTCTTTAAAACCAAAAAAAGCCCTATAAATACTTGTTATCAATAAATCAGTTTGATATGCAGATGCTAAGAAATGAGTGGAATAAAGAATTAGAGGTTCCTATATTGCCTAGACAATGGGAGAGTGTCTTAATTTCTATAGCAAGAGTGTCAATGGACCTTAAATTATGACTTATACAACAAAAAATAATGCTTCTAATATTATTACATTTGAATAGAAAGTATAGTCTAAGACAGCATTTTGTTGGAGATGTAATAAGGATAATGCTTCTTTAAAACACATGTTTTTACAATGTCCTATACTTACTAAGTTTTGGGACAAAGCAATGGACTACATAAATGTGATTGTGCGACAAAAGCTAAACTTTTCAGAGGATAATATTCTTTTGAACTATAAACCTAGTACATGGAATTTGACATCTGGACAATGTAAATGGATTCTCCATGCCCTTACTATGGCCAAAAGACTGATATTGCAGCACTGGAAAGATAAATGTACAGCCATTTATTCAATGGATTGAAGACCTTGCGCTTGCCACTTATGAGCGGATTGCCTATAGATGTAGACTTTGTATGGACAAGTATAATGAAATATAGGACTCGTTTATACAAAATAGAGTAGGTTAAAAAAAAGTATGATAGTTATATAAGTTTATTAGAAATAAATATATTTATACTTGCATAATATTTCCATTAGATAAGTATACATAGAATTGAAACTGTTTACTGTTATAATGATATATTATACTTGTTTTTTCTTTTTCCTGCTTATTTTTCACCTTTTTTTAAAGCACTTCTTATGTATCTTTTTTTTCTTTGACAAAATATGTATTTCTATCATCTTTGTGTTTTGCTCTTTTCCTTTTTCTGTCATTATTTTAAAGGCAATAAAAATAAATATAAAAAAAAGAACCTAAACATCCTTCCTCTCTCACAACCCTCTCAAAGGTGCAGTACTTTTCAAAAGCTCGGTGCGTATTTAAACATAGCAATTCTGTGCCTGTCCTCCAAAATGTCCAAGATGACAGCTGAAGTGGTTGGCAGTTTTCTCACTCTCCTGGACGTAGCTCCTCGGTCCCTCCTTCTAGGCGGGACTTCCTCCCTGCTGCTCCCTCTGATCCAGTCTACATCTCCTCTTGGCTTTTGAAGCCTTGGCCCTTTCTCCCACTCAAGTCACTGGGTAATTCTCTCTCTGATGAAAACCTGCCAGCCAGCCAGCCCCCCCCCCCCATTTTTTCCCTCCGTTAGCTGAACATTGCCAACCAATATTCCCAATTCCTTTGCCACCCCAGCTTCTCCTTTTCCCTGCTTGCCTGCTGCAGAGAGTGAATCTTCAGCTGAGCAGGGTGCCATTTTACCTTTTGCTTAAGTGTCTTTCTATATCACTTTACAGCTTTGTCTCTTCTTCCCTTTATCCCCTTCAGCTATCTTTCTCTAGTTAACCTTTTCCTCCCCCCCCCCCGCCCCCCACGGCACCAGGTTAAATTTCTTCTGCTCTTCTTCCTCCTGGGTGCCTTTCTTGCATCCAAGTCCACAACACTTTTATTTATTTCCTAATTAGGAACTAAACCCTGCCTGTTGAGAGGTCCATACTTCTAGTTCCTTTTACTGGCTCTAAGCCAGGGTTCCTCAACCTTGGCGACTTGAAGATGTGTGGACTTCAACTCCCAGAATTCCCTAGCCAGCCATCTAAGCTATCTAAAGGCAACCACTATCTCTCCCTTAATCTCTATTTATTTGCTCACTCCAGAGGTTCTTACTCACCTGATTCTAACTTCTCACTGCAGATCCAGATCTTTTAAACTTCCATACTTCTGGTAAACTCCTACCAGTGTGCGCCACTCCTCTAGGTATTTTTCAGTTCTTTCTCTTAAGTTGGAGAAAGATTATTTTATCATATTTGCCATAATACTTTTCTATCTGATGTATGTCCAAATCATCCTTGTTGCTTGGCATCAATATATTCCATTGTTTAATAATAACTTTATTGAAGATTATAATTACAACAGTAAAAACAGTAAAAACTAATACAAACTGGAAAAAAAATAGAAGAATAAAAATAAAAGTAGAAGGTGCAGAAAAGGAAGAAAAAAGGGGAAAAATAGAAAGAAATAGAAAAGAAAGAAAAAATAAGACTATAATAAAGAAAAAGAAAAGAAATATATAAAGAAGTTATTTTCTATCTTCATCAAATATAAACAATTTTAGTAACTTATCACCTCTTAAAATACAACAAATGATCTCTTCTTCCCATATCCCATCTCTTACCCATAAACAAATTCTTAAAGCCTCATCATTTCAGTCTTGATGTCAGCAAAAGTCCATTAAGGGTTACCAGAGATAATAATATATCTATTTTAATCTTGATCCAATAAACCAATTTTATATTCCTTCCTTTTATGTCTAACGATCTTAATCTTTAGTCCCTTCAAATAATGTCGCAGAACTTGATTTCTTTTCATTTTTTCTTTGTCCCTTCTCACAAAATTCTTCAAAACTTTATCAGCCTCTTTTGTAAATCCCGTATAGGAAAATTATCCAGGTCACTCTCTTGGTTTGTTGCTTGTAAATCCCTTTTAATTATTAAGACATCAGCCGGTTCCTTTTGAATGTCCAGTGTAACATCTTTTCCATGTCATTCTTGTGGCCTGTCATTTTTAAATCCACTTTCAACTTAGTCTCAATCTTGTCAGGTAGAACTTGTTCCTCTTTTGTAACATCTTTTAGACACAGTCTATCTATAGTGGCAGGCACTGTTAAAATTAACTTCTGGGTCCATTGTTCGAAAATGTCCAATGTTAAAATATTTTGCTTCGTTCTGTAATTATAAGTTGAGTTTAAGTGTTCTTCTCCCTTAATGGTAATCTTTAGTTCCCTCTAGTTCCTTCTTGTGTCCAATTTTTAAAATCTTACCTTATTATGTTTTTTTTAATTCAAAACAAAAACATTTTACCGCAGGAATAAATTCCAAAATCTTATTTCAAATTTATCTGGACCCTTAGTCCATTTCTAATTTTCTAAAATCAAAGTTTTATTCATCCTTTTGCTGTTTATTCCAAAAAAAAGTTTTTAAAATTCTTAAACTTGTAGTTAAAACTTCTTTTGTTAAGGATTGAAGGAAACCTACCTGGTGCTGTAAAACCTGTTGATTGAAAGGTTCCTAATAGCAGAAAAGCAGTTAGCAAGCAATTTCTGAAAGTGATTAGAAAAGAAAGTATGTGAACCTAGTGTCCTTTCAAAGGCACTGACCACAGTTTAGGCAAGATGGCTATTCCTTTGTCTCCCAGACCTCTAAACCCGCTGGAGGTTGCTATCTTGCAGTCTCCTCACGAAGAGCAGCTGTCTGGAGCACTTATGGGTGATCTCAAGTCCTCTTTTTATCTGGAGAGGAATTATTGAAGTGCCAGTCTACTCACTGGCTCTTCGTTCAACCGTGGTCGTCAGCTCCACTTTTCACAAAGCCATCTTCAGTCTGCCATTCCTTCCCAGAAGTCCAGCATCAAGATATTTCTGTGCAGCCTTCCCCAACCTGATGCCCTACAACTCCTATTGTCAACAGTCAACCTGGTTAGTGTAATGGATCCATGTTTCTCTTTCCTATATGTTAGATTATTCCTCTAATCCAGGAACATGAACGTTCTGAGTGTACAAGAAGCATCCTTGGCTTTGCATGGTGGCTGATGTTGGGCTTATTGTTGGAGCGAGTGAGTTTTTTAAAGGGTGCAATAGGTGCATTAAGTCTTTGCAAGGTGTAAGCTACTGGTTTTGCACTTTAAACCCCCAAACCCCTCCCCAACTGGAAAAAGGGCCCAAAATAGGTTTAGCCCACCTATTCCGGAGGGATCTGCAGGCTACAGAAGAAGTTCTTCCAGCAGGCCACATGCAGTCCTTAGGCCATATTTTTTTGCACATCTGCTTTAAAAAAAGGATATGCCCTGACATGTCCAGACCAAAACTTGCATGAATCCACCTGTGTGACTACCTTATGTTAAACAGGCATTGTGGGAATTATCTAGAATTCATCTAATCAGGTCCTCCAGAATGATGAGTTGTTAGCTTGAACTTCCCTTCTTGGAAGTTATTCCCATAGCTTATTGCTAGATTTCCCCTTAGAATAGCACCAACAAAATCCCCAAACCACTATCATCCATATAATCTATAAGCAGAAAGTCTAAATTTTTCTCTTGAAGAATATCAGTATTCCTCTAGTTCGCCATCTCCTATAGGAATTAAGATCCAAAGGACCATACTAGCATCTGCAGAAAAGCCCTGCAAAAATTGTACATGTAACAAATGTTTCATATCTTACATTGAAATATTTCATCTCAAGCAAGGGTTTGAAGGCCTAATACAGGAATATGCCTGACCTGCAGAACCATAACATGCACTCTTGCTGTGTGTCTGTCTTTCCAGCCAGCTTGCACTGCTTCTCTCCACTTGTCCCATTCACTGACCTAGAGTGAGTAGTACTCAAACACAGCAGTTACATGTATAAGTCTTCATTGGAGTCTTATGTTGCCAATAGTCATGCTGGCTTGGGATTTGGGGATGTAGTCCAACACAACTGGAGAGCAATAGGTGGTTTTACTATATGTCCACACAGTAGATTATGGGCAAGATTAGATGGCTGTTTTAAAAAGAAAATTGTTCATGGCTTATTTCTGATTAGAGTTGTGGGACTAATTGAGAGATAAGCCAGCTCTGCTTCAATCCACCTTACTCGTGTGAGAGAGGTGGACTAAATATCTTTTCTTTATATGCGTATGGATGTTAACTTCAGGAACAGAAATTTGCAAGCAGTGGGAAGGCAGTTATTGTTCCTTCAGACTGGTTCATGCTGTGCCAATCAGTACCAGGATTCATCATAACACATACAATACGCAATCACTGCTGTGATGAAAAACATTTTGCATTCTCTTATGAGTGAGGACAGACCAAACCTGTCTCTGAGTCAACTTAGATTTCAAACAGTTTTGTCAGCTTCACTTGTCATTAGAAAGTTATTGAACAATTCACCAAACATAAAATGAAATATTTTTAACTCACTATTCAGTGACTTCCCAATATGGAGCTCATTTAGCACTACCAGATCTAGGTCACAAAAAAGTCTATGAAATGGCAGCGAGGAATAGAGTTTCTGTATCTTTTTGCCACCATCTGATAGTTGACTAGTTTTCTATAGCCCAGATCTAGTAGCCATAACTTAACATTAACTTACCTCTACAACAAATAGGTATTTGGTCCTTTGGTCAGATGATATGAGCCAACACTTTAAGTCATAATATGATTTGTTTCATTTTGCATAAATGTTATGCAAAGCCAACTGTGGTAGTTTGAAAATTATGCTTTATGGCATAGCATGTCATGTTAAACCAGCCTGCCTTGTTTTGTTCAATACAATATGATTCAGTAAAGTGTGTCTTAGTATGATGGGTGAACCCAATCTGAAGTTATGATTGAAGTCCATCTCACAGGGCTTCCATATTTGGAAAACACCTCTACATATGTTTTCACAGAAATCTTTGATTCTCCTGATCAAGATCTAGAGAAAAACCCCACTCTTATCGACTATGCAAGGCAGGTCACATGGAAGTACTATGTAACAAGGTGCCCCAAATTATGGCCACCTACATGTTAATGGACTATCTTCCCTCATCTATTATCATTGGATATGTTGACTGCAGCTGATAGAATTGGAATTCCACAATACTTGGAAGGCCACACAATGCCTGACTATGCTTTAACTGGGGTGAGGATTTGCTGCTTTTCTGGCTTGGCTTTGCCCATTCCTTACTTGCTTTCCTACAACTGTAGTAAGAAGATTTCCAGTTCTGCTCTCCAACAGGAGAGGGAGGAAGGCAAGACAATCCACACAGAAAAAAGGTAGAATACTTCCAGGATGCATCCTAATACCGAAATACCTTGCTACCCAATACTAGTTCCAGTCAATGGACACGATCTTTCTCTTCCTGAGACAATAATAGGGAGCAGAATTACTAGGAAAATATAGGTGGATTGCAAAGGGGAGATAGCAGTGTCTGAATCTCCTGTAAATTCTCACGAGAGGGACAGTGCTAGTATACTTAAGGTTCATCTTAGGAATGGTCAGTCTTAATACCAAGCAAGCAGCATTTTCAGGTTATTAAGCAGTTTTTGTACATGCCTGTCTTCTTTGGGAAGGGTGCAGTTGCCAATGTTTGTTAAGAACCACTAATAGAGCAGTAAGCAATAAATATTGTGGTTGGTTGACATCACACAGTGAATTAGTTTTATCTTGTGACCTGTTTTTTTTTTCCTAGTTGATGCAATACAGTGGAATTAACACTGTGGCACACCATGATGTGGATTGCTTGGGTATCGCTTAGAATGTCATGTGAACCTAGGCATTGTTTGCAAATAATAATTTATGGCCAGTTGCAGTTTATTCAATTAAAAATAGTTAAACCAATTATGCTTAGTGTGATATATGAATCAAGGCTGTGCTTGAGATCACACATGCTTCTTTTATTTTCCCAGAAACAGCTGGTACGCTAATAAATAATTGAAATATTTTTTGCATACTACCTGAATAGATCCTGTATGGTAAAAGGGAAAAGAAAAATATAACCAGGACTAAGAAAGCATTTATTCAAGTTCACAGCATGGGAGAATCACAAATTAACTGCTTTGCAGTCAAAGCTTTCATTTAAAGAAATGTAATCAAAGTATTATTTGCAAAGTTTCAATTCTTTAACATTGGCCAATTATAGTCAGAAACTGAAATAATTATAGTATATTTTATAATAGGAATTGTAGGAAGCATAGTTGTAAGACTTTGTATTGGTTATGAAACACAGGCAACCAGTCTTTCATTGTGAAAATAGTACTGAAAATGGCTGGGCAGAGCAGAAAAATAATGGTAGATCTCGTTTATATGTTGTGCTCAGCCCTACTATATATGTGGCCCCTTCTACTCCTGCTGAATGAGGCCCTGGGGTCCCATTCTGAAGACAACATTCCTAATATGCAAAGACTTTTTTCAGGGCTCTAGTTCCATCATTCACATTGACCTTAGCCCAGTCAAAGCTCTTTATCAACTGTTCTGGCAAAACAGAATCACATTAATTGAGTCAAAAGTTCCGAGTTATTTTTTCTAGGAATTGCCTAATACCTTATGAGCTATTTTACCAGTAAGATACTGGCAAGATGTTCTGTCTTTTCTACTGATCAAACAAAAGGTAAGCTTTTCTGCTGCTTGCTTTGCAGAAACTTCTAAAAGAACTAATTCCAGTGAGTCTTAAGAATTACAACATATACAGGCTGCCCAAAATAATTGAGTAACAATGTAAGATCACAGTCATGTTTAATCGATTACAGTACTAACAATAACCTGATATACTAGACTCCTCTCCACCAAGATCAGAGTCTATTATATCTATTATACCTTTTACCTTTGTATTATATATACAAAGAAATTCGATAGTGGCTTTTGTATGCAAATAGGATAAGGTCTGTCACTGCAAACCGGAATATTTGATGTGTCTGGAGGTGCTGAAGACCATGAAGCAACCACCATTTACATGTTTACTTTGGGGAGAAAGGCTACTAGAGATAACTCAGATATTACATTTAGGGCTCCAACCACATCAGGTACTATTTCTTTAATCTGATGTGGATTTTTAACGTATTTTACTCTCCAGCAGCAAATAAGGCAACTAGCCCACATTTGTTTGACTGTATGCCCTTTTGAACACTACTTGTATCTTTGCCCTCAAAAAAAGTCCAGTGTGGTATACAAGCAGACACTGTAAGCAGAATCCCTTTTTGTGGATTCAAGATTGACTGCAGTGGCTGGTAATCAGTGATGAGGGTAAACTCCTTTCTGTACAAGTATTTAACACCCCAAAGCAAACCCCAGCTTCCCTGTCCATTGGTGCATCATTTTTCTTCTCAGTGGCCATTCACTACTATCTTTCACAAGGCTTCTGGGAAAGCTTTTTTGCATAGCTTTTTCCATTACTACGCCCTCCACATTTGTTGTAAACTGTTCAATGGATGAAGCACAGTGGCTATATTTGGCAAAAATCTGTTCAGCTAATGGATCCTAAAAAGGATCATAGCTGTGTCAACATTTCTTGTAGTACCCACAATTGTTTGAATTTTCTCTGCATGCTTATATAGCCTTTGTGCATCAATGGCTTGACCACAATATGTAGTGGTAGGTTTAAAGAGCTCACATCTGTTGCATCTCGCTTGAAGGCCGTAGCCAACCATTCTCTGTAACATAGTCCTGAGGTTTTGCAAATGCACCTCAACATGTTTTCCAGTGACAATAGTGTCATTTAAAGAGCATTGAGTGCCTGGACAGTCTTGCAGCACTGGGTCCCTGGCTCTTTGCCAAAAGCCTGGTGCAAAAACAAATGAGTTATAACAATATAACCCTTTGTGCCTATTTATGGTGAGAAACACCCTGGAATTCTCCTCTGTTTCTATCTATAAATATTATCCCCCATGAGCTAACAAAAAATTTTCAATTCTAGGCAAGGGTGTTGCTCAACCTGTAGTGTTAGAATAATGGTCACTTTAACCTCACCATTGATCCCAACAGTTGCATACTCTTTTAGCTACTAGAAGCACAGGTTTAGTCCAATAGTTCCATTCAACTCTTGAAAGAATTCCCTCAACTTCCATCTGATTCAATTAAGTATCTACTTTTTTATATGTGGTATATGGAACCAGACGTGCTTTGTGAAATTTGAGTTGGTGTTCTTCTGCAACACTATTTTATCTTTGATGTGCTTGAGTGTGTTGCTGCCATCTTTCAACTTAACACAACGCATCATCTTGCCGTATCTTTGAAAGCTTACTCTCATGGTCCCCATGTTAGGAAAGATAATGTGCTGGTAGAACTCCAGTGCAGCAGCAGCTGCTTTCTCAGCCAATCAACTCCAGAGAGCTAATCAACCTATTTTCACAACCTGTTAAGTCCAGCATAGCTTTGGTGGGTTATTGTATTTACCAATTATCAGTATCACCCCAACAGAAATTACCTTTTCTCCAGTATGTTTTTCATTTAATTGTATTTCTGATGGCTTTAGCTTAGCATCTCTGAAATACTGCTCAACTTCATGTTATAACAATTGCAGCAAAACCAATGTCCAATCAATCAATTTGATTTGATTAATGATCAGTGAACTATATAAAAACAATTAAAAAGCAAAAAAGCATTCAGACTTGCATCAGCTATTGCATCATTTTCATTGTGCAACACAAGATTTAGCTTCCATATGGCTGATAGTTTCATATTTTAGAGGAGGATCTCATAAAAATTATCAGTTCTTCCTGGGAATTGATGCAGCAGAGGTAAGATTTAATTATTCCAAGTATCTCTATAGACATTACAATATGGCACACAGTGAACTGTATCTCCCCAGATCCACATGGACAGGTATGCTTGACTAGTTGAATATTAGAATACTACCCTGCCAAAGTTCAAAGAGAAGTATGTACAGTGGTACCTCTACTTACGAACGCCCCTACTTATGAAAATTTCGAGATACAATCATCTCCGGCCCCAAAAATTTACCTCTACTTACGAACTCGCCTCGACTTACGAACCGGATCCGCGGCCATTTTCCACCCGTTCCACGTGGTCCGTGGCCATTTTCTGCCCGTTCCATGTGATCTGCGGCCATTTTTCCACCCTGCCGCATGGTCAGCGGCCGTTTTTCCGCCCCTGACGCGTGGTCCGCAGACGCCAGAACAGATTAACGATAATTACATTGAACCTTATGGGAAAATTTACTTCGACTTGCGACCAACTCGACTTGCGATCAGAGTCACAGAACGGATTAAATTCGTAAGTAGAGGTACCACTGTATATTGTGTATGTCCCTGAAAATGATTTTCTGAGTCTGGGAAAGGTAATAGTGTTTAAATATTTTGCAGTAAGTTGTGGTAACCTGTTGACTTCAGCCTGATGCTTCATATCATTTAATCTTTGAGGGGATTTTGAACATTGTAAGGCTGAGTCTGAAACAGAATTGTGTACAAATGATGAACACGTAATTGCTAAAATGTATAAACTTTTACTGAAAATTGAAACAGAAGAACAAGTGAAAGAAAGTATGATAAAGTGGGCTAAAATTTTTGGTTATAATATACAGATGAAACAATGGGAAAATATGTGGTTGAAAGGATTGAAATTTATACTATGTTATAATCTTAAAGAGGATTTTTATAAAATAATGTACTGTTGGTATATGTCACCAGAGAAATTATCTAGAATGTATAAAGGCACTTCACTTTTATGTTGGAAATATAAACAACAAGAAGGGACATTTTATCATGTTTGGTGGACATGTAAAAAGTTAGAAAATTCTGGATTCAAATACACACACTGATTCAGAGGATTTTAAAGATTAATATACAACTGAGACCAGAGCTCTTTCTTTTGGGACTGATGGACAAACAGTTGGAAAAAAGTCATGGAACTTTGTTTTCGTACATGATAACTGCAGCAAGATTATTGTATACATAAAGATGGAAAGATTCAGCACTACCCACAATGGAGGAATAGTTGGTGAAGATGATGGAACTTACTAAGATGGTTAAATTGACTTCTTTGATCAGAGAAAAGACAATATCTATGTTTATTGTTGACTGGAAACCCCTTATGGGTTTTTTGCGTAAAACAGAAAAAAAATGAACTTACGATTTATTGTTTTGATGAATAGACAGGATAGATTACAAAAAGAAGAGAGTTATGTTGTAACCATAGAGTAAGAAGTAAACTTATAATTGTACTTATAACTACTGTAAAGATCGGAAGCTACTTCTTTGTATCTTTTATCTTTTTCTATTTTTCTTTTTCTTTTTTTCCTTTTAGCTTTCTCTTTGATTTTTCTTACTTTATATTAGTTTGTATTAGTTTGTATCTTCTTTTTAAAAAATCTTTAATAAAAAATTTACATATATCTATAAATACAAAAACATATATACAGTAAATCTTTGAGAGGATGTTTGTTTGGCATATTTATATCCCAAAGAAATTTAAAATGTTGCTTATAACTCATATGATACTAGTTGTTTGTTTCACTGCATCTGTCCAGTTTCAAGAACAAATGTCAACAAAAACTAAAGGGAGAAACCTATCAGGAAAAAGGGATCTTCAGATAGTAGCTAATATAAGACTGTACCTCTATTTTGGGCATCCTTTTCTCTGAACAGGGAAATTGCTGCTCCTGAACCACTGTCCAATTACATCAGTCTGGTTTTGCTATTCACTTTCGGCATGAGCCACACTGCTGGTCTCCCCTCTTTCCCCTTTTACGCTATAGATTTCCACCTTAGCTTTATCGGTTTCACTTTCATTATCAATTTTTCATCTACAGTATAGCGCATGCCACTCACACCCTTTAAAGTAATTATTTAGTTGCTTATTTTTAGCTAATGGTTTGCTTTTCCCTAAGTGGCAGGCTTTCTGAGTATGTCTCCCAGTATTGTTATCTGCAGGTTTCTCCTCTAAATCTGCATTGAGCTGGTGTGTATGTGAACCTTTGCCACAAAGATAGCATTGTTCATTTTGACCTATAATTTGCTGTTGTTATTGCTTTTACTCCTGACTGCAGCTCTATTGTATCTTTAGCAGCAGTTACCTTGGAGATAACCAAATTATCTCTTAAATGTTACACTTGTCTCTATTAACAGTCTTTTTTTTATGCTTTCTTTCAAAATTCCACAGCCTAGCCAAACTCTTAATGCATCATTTAGCTTTTCACCAAATCTGTAATGTTCAGACAGCTTTTTAAGTTCAGATGTATATGCTGCAATGGACTTTTGCTCTTTTTGCTTGCACGTATGAAACCTGAAAAAGTCTCTGTAATCAATAACGGTTTTGTTGCCAAATGTCCCTGCATTGTTTTTCCTAGTTCTACAAAGCTGAATTGTTATAGTTTCTGTGGAACAGTTAAATATTTTAATAAATCACATGCTTTTCCTCCAATAACACTCAGTAAAACAAGCACTTTTCAACTGTCTCATTTTCCTACAAAAATGTTCAAGTCTGTGTGTATATATTGTCAAGTTCTCTGCAGCGCTATCAAAATATTCATCTTCAAAACATTCACCTTCCCAATAAGGGGAGTCACCCCGCTGTGCTCTTTCCCCCTATGTCTGCACCCACTGTGACCGGTCCAGTGTTATTCCTTCTCCATTTTAACTGCCCTTTCTCCCTTTCTGCAGGTAAGGCTACTTTTTATAATCCCATTTGGTCACCATTGTTGCGTCTTTTTACAGAAGTCAGGAGTAGCTTTTTTCTGCTGTTTGCTTCATTGAAACTTCTTGTAGAACTCCAAGAGTGCAAGAATTACAACATATACCCGCGGGCCAAGGTAAATCGGTGACAATACTAGATCACAGGCATGCTTACACAACCAATAAACAAATAACTCCATGCCCTACATAAGGCTTCATTACATCACTCACCCCTTCTCCAGTGGATAAGCTGGCAACAGTGGGCTTGGCTGCAAAGTAACAAGTAATCAGCCCTAGGCAGGCATGATTTGTGGTTGAAAGGAATCTGCCAGTGAGTTCTATAAATGGGAATCTGTCTTTTTCATACACAACTTATCTCCAACTCCTTTTCTTGGAAGATTGATTAGTCATGTTTTAGCATTACCCAATTTTTGGCCAAATTATGGAGTTCACACAACATAGATGACTAAGCAAAAGTGGTTTAACTCCAAAAAATCTTCTCCTGCTCACTGCTGATTGTGTTATGATATTTGCACAACATCTTTACCCTGCCATTGACACAAGCATATTGTGTGTGAACCCAGGCAAAATAAACTTTTCCCATGTTACCAAGTTTAATGAAGTTAGTTCCTCAAGAAACTGTAAAGTATCATGTTTATCTTTCTTGCTTGTTTTTCTTTAGTGAGAAATAAAATCTTTTCAGTTTTTATTATAAACACTATAATTAAACAATGTCATATATGCATTAGACAGGGGGAAAAAAACCCTGTAATAATTCTGCCAGCTTCTTACATGCACATTTGGGAACAAAATTCTGCTTCTGTCACACATGCAACACACACACACACTCCTACCGTATGAAATGTAATTGGGAACAAAGACTACAGGGAGCAGAATTTAATGGATTGTGATTACTGTTCTGGAACACAGCATACCTCTTTATAGCCCGTGAGAAGACAATGTGAACTGAATTCAAACAAAGGACTGATCAGATTTTACTACAAGCTATAAAAATGTTCTCATAATTTATCTCTTTAGAAGAGATCCCCAAGTTTTTTCCTTTTCTAAGACTTAGAATAGAATAATGCTAATTTTCCTTTGTTTTGTTGTCTTATTCCCATGCAAGAAATCCTGTATACAGCCTATTTTGATAAATTTTAACATTGTTATGTTGGGATTTTCTATTGTTAATTTCATTTCACATTGCTTATTGAAGATGTATCGTGTACTACTTCTACATGTCATAGATTGTTTGGTTTCACAATGAGGCAAATCAATTGTGCCTCAACCAATGAATTAAAAAAAAGACATTGTAATTTGCATTGCAATTCTATCTGGTTGTTACCTACTGTTGTCCAAATCAATCATTCAAAAAATATGATGTCATTACTTTCATGTTCTTCTCAATTTCAAGGAAGGAAGGGAGAAGGAATTCTAGACTAAATAGATCAACTTTCCCAATAAGTGCCTTCCAGATGTGGAAATGCACTTCCCTATTTCCTTGCCAGCATGTTGGCTGGATATTCTGCAGTTGCAGTCCAATACATCTGGGGGACTTAAGATGGAGGAAGGCAGAGATAAACTGTTGGTCTGATCATGGACTATATTAACACTGAGTTTCTTGAAATTAATAGAAATGGAACAACTCTTGCTTTATTATCAGGTGTTATTTGAACAAATACAAACAATAATATATACATAATACACGATGTATTATGAATTCTTTCACTGGAATTCTTTCATTGTACAGATCTCTCTGGGGTGGAAAGTGGAGCTCAAACATGGTCCAAGAGGCTTCAGATCTGCAAACATCAAGGCAAAGTTAAGCAACAATCAACGTGACATACCACAGAGATCAATAACAAATTGGTTCCAAGGGCAAAGTACAGAAGTAGTATCAGCAGATAGTTTAAAATCAGCAACAAAATCATTACAGAAATTACCTGTAATGAGGCATAGTCTAAGTACCAAAAGGTCCAAGATCAGGAGCTAGACAACAAGGAGCAGAATGCAACAATTAGGCTGATGTAGATATCAACATGATCCCCAATAGTGGCTTACTGCATTTTCTAGAGTCACTCAAACATTTGTTGTGCCAAAATAACAGTAATAAGGACAGACCTTATATTGTCTCAAAATGGCTGGGTGGTGCTAAAGGTACAACTCACTAGTGGTGAAATAGCTGTTGTTCCAGCACTGGTTTGGCCTCACATGAAGGCTTTTATGTTTCTGCCTTTAGAGATCCATCTAGGATCACTAATGCTCATCAAAGCCTAACAAAGTAATAGCTTAGGTGGAGGCAGGGGTTTGCTCTGAAATAATCCAGTTACTTCTGAGAAGCCTTTCCTTGTAATCAAACACTTTTGAATGTCTCTGGGTCTGTTTTCAGGGACTTGGCAGGTACTCCCTCTTTTGAGCCAGACTTTGCTGCCCATTTGTATACTGAACTCTGCTTTACATGAGAGAGTCAGAACAAAGGATAATATCTACCAAATATCCAATTAATAAATAATCTCTAAAGTTTTGCTCATTATGTCATTTTTCTTACAACTGTTATACCAACAAAATAGATAGCTCCTATATTTTATAGATCCTGAGTAGCCATTTGTTTTCAGCCAGTTACTAAAACTGAAGAATGCTGCTCAATGAATTGATGCATCCCAGTAGAGACCACACCACAATGTCTCTGCAGTGTTATCAAGAAAAAACGGCTTGTGGCAAACCATTTTGTGGGAAGCAATCCAACAGCATTCATGACAGGATTGATGAGTTTAACCCATCTGGTTCAGGAGAATTTCTAGGAGGTTCTCTATTTTTGTATAGCTGTGTCTACTAAGAATAGTTACATGATAGTCAGCAGATGCAAACTATGTTGATAGCCACATAAAATAGGTTATGACTGAGACTGCATAGACATTTATGTGACAGAAAGTCCATTGAATTAATTGTTTATATCTGAGTAGACATGGACCAGCATAACCACAGACCTTCAGATATATATTGTCAACAGAAAAATAAGCTCTACTGTATTTAGAATTTTCCTAGCAAAAGTCATCCCAAGGAGCTAACATATATACTTTATTTGTGAACTTTCCTTCTTTGTTTCAGTTTTCATCTTTCTAGTACTGGGCATGTCATATTTGGACTGTAGAGCAGGGACATAGAATCTCTTTTGAGTCAAGCATGGGTATATCCATGGTTTGTTTAGCAACAGTATGAAGGTGATTTGCCATTTTCTTTTTCTGGGATGTTTTTCTATTTCCCCATCTAACTTAAAGCCCTGGTATTTCCTGGTAGTCTAACCAGGGCCTGATCCTACTTAGCTTTCCAGTCCTGACAAGGTCAGCCAGGTACTGTTGCCCACTGAGATATTCTTTTCTTACTGTACTGCAAAGAATCCATATTGACGACACAGGAAAATAAACAGTTCCTACAACATAAAGTTGCCATGAAGAAAGAAAAGAAAAGTAAGAAAAGAATATCTCAGTGGGCAACAGTACCTGGCTTATTTAGGATACCAGGCAGCCGGTCCTGCTCTATTCTAAGAAATCATATTCCATTCTCTACCCATTTTCTGCACCCCTTCCTCCCCATCATCAAGCATTCCATAGACACCAAATATTTGCGTTTGCAGGGGATGCTAAGCTAAAATGAATTTCAGTTGTTGTGGTTAAACACGCTATGTGAATCAGGCATCACATTAAGCCACATTATTTGGCTGGGCATAGCATGTTATGTGACCATAGCAATTATGTTTTATTAATCCAGGTTTAATGTGCTGTGTAAATTTAGCCATTGCAGAGTATATGCCTTCTCTTTTCTCTTTATTTATGACTCTTCTAGATTTCTTGATGTTCTTTCAAGCCTGCCAATACCTCCAACCTGCACATGAAAGATATAGTTTAGGCATAATACAACCAGCACTTGAAGAACTGAGTTGCTATTATTATATGATAATGTACCTAATAGCTTTTCTTTAAGTCCTTCCCTTCCCTTCCTGTACAAGACTGCAGTTTCTCAGTTTTTTGTGTTAATAAAATGTGACAACCCAAATGATGTTGCATTTGTCATATTCAGTCACGTTGATGTTTTCTCTGTTCCAGGGGGTCTATTTTCTCTTTTACTTGAGCCTGCAGTCTCCCTTACTAATGGCTACTCTTCTTTAGACTTTTCCCCCCATTCTAGCCCAAGAGACATTTCTCGTAGAAATACATTACCTAATGGTGCAGAACAGGCACGACAGTCCCCTTTGATGAGCGCTCCATTTCAACAAGATGTTGCGTATGACTCAGAATGAATCAGACCGGAGAAAGAGAACTGCAGTCTCACAAAGAATGGATGGCAGTCTACAAGCTAGAGCTAGAATGCCGCACTGCCTAATCATCATTACTCGCCAGTCCAATTGTAAAGTACACTGTGCATCTGTAATAGAATTAGTGTATATACATCAAGGGCCATGCCCAGAAAAAGCTGCTAATTAACAACAGTGAAGCCTAAGTAAGTCATAATCTGTAGCCACTACATTATCTGCATTGTAATTTGAAGCCATAGAGTAAGTGATAACAGCAAAATCAAATTTGGGGAGTAAATGACTGAAGAAGCAGGAGAAAGCTGGGAGGGGACAAAGGGAACATCTTTGTTCCCATTTGCCACACTTACCATTAGTATGTAAGTTACAGTCCATTGCTTCTTTCATCTATAACGCTGTAAGTTACACTGGCTAGATTTGCCAGCAAACTATGCTAGGGTACAATGACATTGGGGAGTTGTTGTTCAGTGTGTTGTGGGAACCCAGCCATTGCATCAGTGTATTGCTGGAACTGAGCCATCACATTTAAAAATATGGGTTGTTTTGGGCATTGCACATTCTATGAAAACAGCATCAGTTGGGTTTTGATAACCTAGGTTTTAGATTTAGCAAGCTGTGTGAACCGAGGCACTAGTTCCAGGTTTTTAAGCCCAAGTGAGAACAAAGAAAATCCATAATTAAAAAGACAGTGCCTCGGGTCATGTATGAATGTACACGGGCCTCCAGAGTGCACAATGCTGGAGACAGAGCCAGGAATCACAGTAGTTTTTCTAGTATGCATTTGCCTTAATACAGGGAGGATATCCTATTTATGTAGCTGTCTATCTCAGAGTGTGACTCTGGGCAGCACAGAATAAAAAACAAATCATAAAAAGCTAACAATTAAAAAAAATTCTACAATTAAGAACACCAATCAGGATTACTAATGACAAAGTAGCAGAGTTATTGTTATAGGCAATACAGCCATCTCACTAAATCATCACTTCCTTGAGATCCCCAAGCCTGTTGACACCACCATATTTTAAGGGACTGCCGGAAGGATGTCAAGGATGGGGCCAGTCTCACGTTGTGGGGAATGATGTTCCACAGGCCAGGTGCCATGGCAGAAAAGGGTCCCACCAGATGTAACTCCTTCACAGATGGGACCCACAGCATACCTTTTCTGCCAGACCTAATGTTCCCTAATACGTTCTCTAATGTTCCCTAAGGTTTCTAATATGCCATCCCCACCAAAAATAAGCCCTTTATGCTCTGTATTTTCTGGCCATTGAAATTTAGGCAGCCAATTTATATAAACCCCTATCCCAAAGGGTCAGTGATTATGAGGAGATACAAAGCCACTAAGGCACTTTCCCTCTGTTGCAATTATGGCATTGTAGGGTGATACCACTGCCACCGAACCTTGAGAGAAAGTGGGAGAAATCTGCCTGAACTCAAGAGGCAGGAGGCAGAGCGAGGCAAATTCCCATCTAGAGGAAAATGGCCCTCCCAAGACTCTGCAGAGCTTCAATGTTCCAAATGGAAACATCACTTTTTCTGCTATTCTAGGCATACTGAACTAAAAATAAATGAGTTCAGCTGCAAAGTGCCAGTAGGTGCAGAACTATTTCTGAAATGGTGCACTGACCTGGAGATAAGTTGGTGTCCTCCAGAAATACTGGCCATGTTTGCTGGAAATAATGGAAGTTCCTCTATCTGGAGGAACAAGACTGGAGAAAGCTACACTGAACGAACATCCCGGCAAGCTGCCTGTTTTAATGTGAAACTTCACAATGCATATTTTAGTGCAAATATTTTGCTTTAGGAAGTGTTTAATTTTCCATATAGAGGACAAAAAGGTGCCATAAAGTAGTTTGCTTTCTTATAGCAATTTCTTAGATTTGTGCTGCTCTCAAATGGATGCTTACTTGGGAAAAAAAGCTTGGCACAATCAATGATGCTTATTGTTAAATTAACTATGTAAGACTGTGCTACTGGATACAAGTAGTCTTTGCTTAAGGATGGTAATTGGTACCGGAATTTCCATTGCTAAGCATTGCAAAAGCTGGCAGGAAGTTGCAAGTCTTGATCACAAGCCTTTTCTTAGGCAACTCACAAGCAGGCCACCAGGCAGGTGAGTGCTAGTGTGTGGGCGGGCAGAAGGGTGGGCGCTGCAGGTGGGGGGGTGCTATGGCCTGGTGTATGGATGGGTGTCACAGCCCAATGCAAGTGCAGCTGGGTAAGTGGCTGCCTGCCCATCTGAGGGCTCCTTGAAAGAAAAAGCAATAGGAGTGGGAACAACTTGCAACCTCCTGCCGGCGTCTCCACTGACTTTGCTTGTGGGAAGCTGGTAGGGAAGGTCACAAATGGCGATCATGTGATCATGGGAAACTGCAACCTTCATAAATGCAAACCAGCTGCCAAGTGCCCAAATCGTGATCACATGGCTGTGGGGATGCTGCAATGGCCACAACTTCAAGGACTGGTTATAAATACCTCTTGTTCAGCACCCTCATAACTTTCAACGGTTGCTGAATGAGCAGCCATAACCTGAGGATTACCTGTATGTAATTTTTCATGATATGCTAGAGTGATGGGAGAGGATTTGCACTGATGAATTATGCCTATATTATAGTTGCAGATTTCAGACTAAAAATGTTCTGTATAAAAGTATATTTGATTATTGGAACAATTTTCAACTTTTACAGAAGTTTGAATTATTGTACAGGTTACTAGATTGTAATCAGAAGATGCTATATTTTCCTTTACAAGTTATTAACCTGTGCAAAACAACAGCTTAACTTTAGTAGATGGCTTGCTATCCTCTGGTATCTGCAGATGGGCAGAAGATGACAGAACCAATGGAAGAATGAGGCAGAAAAATTCAAATCTACAGTTTCTCCCAGTTCTCCTGGTTTGCAGTCTACACCCTTACTCTCCTTCTTGAAGATTTTGGCATTTGAGAATCCCTCACTATTTTATTAAGAATCTATTTCTATTACAAGCATGTCAATGCATTAATTCCTACACATTTGGAAGCAAATAATATTTCTGTACATTAAAACATTCAATATACAACATATCCATATTAGAGGGAAGAAAGAAGGAAAAAATATACTATAACGTACTTATTTGTCCACAACCTTCTCAAAAAAGGAGAGGTGGTTTATAGATTTTAACTGTGTGGTCTCACTGGCTTTATATATGGTTGGGTATCCTTTATTGCTATCCATTTGCCCCTGCTGTTTATTATCTTCTGGAACTTTACATTTACATTTATTATAACAACAAAACCTATTTGACAGTGGCACAAAATTATCATCATCTCTGCTTTAGTAACCCTCAGTTCACACCTGCTTCTCCTCAAGGTTTGTTATACATTCCAATCACTTTAGTTGCTAGAGTGATAATCTGTCAATTTGCTGGTGCCTCACATTATGATGTGTTGCCACCTGCTGTAGAAGTGATGTAAATTTCTGGAGAAAAAGAAAAATACAGGTTGTCCAGTTTATTCAGGAGCTGCCTGGCAGTATAGAGGAAACAAATTTCTTTTGACTTTTAATTTCATATCAAGCTTTCATGAACTGGGGAAAAGTGGAAATTGCAATTTAAGATTTAAGTGACAATAAGCAGCAATCAATTACTCTATTATTTGGTATATTTATATACATTTCTGGCAACATCAACTACAGTTGCTTTTATTTTTCAAATAAGCAAGCTGCTTTACTGTTAAGTTTCAGACTTGGATCACATGCTGCACAAAGCCATTGTTTCTTAAGTAAAGGTTTATTGCAAAGGTGGGTGTGATGAGTCTGCCATCTGCCATAATGCCCTACCGGTTTTTCACATATCCATGCATACACCCAAACAAAACAGCTTGTACTTGCTTTGCTGATAAGAAGCTGAGAGTAAGGATTAGTTCATATTCTCATAGGAAATCTATCAAAGGAAAAGGTGGTTTTGCAGGAAGTACATTAGTCTGAAATATAGTGATTAGTCCAAAGACACAGCTGAGCATCATGATGGTTGCTTCAGTTAGAGGTGCAGCTATTATAAATTCCCACCATATTCTGGGACAGCGTAAGACATTAAGATGATGAAACTACAACCAAGCATGGTGGGAAATTAAAACAGCAGCATAGAAGTGCCTGATGCTGCCACCAGGTAAACTTGAGAGGTTGGATGGAAAGGCTTTTTCCCCCTAGGAAATTTTTAAGCCAGCTCTATTTTAGATCTTTCTGAAGAGTGGAGCATATTAGAAATATTTATATAGGGCAGCAGTTACATTCTTTGAAATTCAATTTTTAGTTTTTCCACTTCTTATTCCTCAAATTGCCTCTGTTTACTCTATACTTGCATTTGCTATTGGAGACTGCTCAGTTCTGCTTCCCTGGTAGTCATGTATAAGGATCCCTCTTCTAGCTATTCTATAAGCTGTATGGTAGAACTCATCTTTAAAATGGTACATACACTGCTGCAAGCAAGAATGGCAAAATAAAATATTTAATTCCTCACCAATAATTTTGAATAATATATGCCAGTAGAAACCTCAGCTTTAATCAAAGAAATGGTGGTAATGTGCACTTTAGGATTCTTCTCCTTTGCTTGTAGTGAAAAACCATACACTTGAGGCAAAATACAAGTGTATTCTTCATGCTCTCACTGCCATTAAGAGATCTTGAGATGAGCAATTTGGATGATCACCTGAAAATTTTGGTAACTATACTACAAAATAACTCTATTGGTTAAAAGAAATTATTTTATACTATAATATTTTATATTAATGTGGGAAACTTTAATAGATCAATTTCTCAATCTATCAGCTGTTCAGTGAACTTGTTTGGTACAAATTTAGCATTCTTTTAAAAGAAAACTAAAATCACACTCAGAACCAACCCTCAAAATAATTGATCCATGAGGTAGGAAGCTCAATAGTAAAGCAACCTCCCCTACTTTATTGGGATGATGTCCCCCATCTTGCATATCAGGTGTTGGGCTTGTGAGCCCTGGGGCCCATACAGTAAAACAAGAGAGGTTGCTTTAATGTATAAGTCCCCATCCTGAAGATTGGCTATCCTGTGCTCAAACCAAGCCACCCAACAGCTAATGCCCAGTAAAGAGTTATTTACCAGACAATGCTCCAGGGTGCAGATATCTTATTAATATTTAACATTAATATATTATTACTGTTCAGTCACTCTTCATTGTTCATGACCCAAAAAACTAGTTTTCCGGGATTATCAGTCAGGATCTTTTTTTTCTTTTTTTTTTTAGTTCTTTTGGGTTGATGCAGTATTATCAGTAATATTTAGCCAGCTAAGTTTCTGTTGGCCTGTTTTT
Organism: Python bivittatus; assembly: GCF_059951505.1. NCBI lineage: Eukaryota > Metazoa > Chordata > Lepidosauria > Squamata > Pythonidae > Python > Python bivittatus. The sequence continues at coordinate 4,777,551 of NW_028277112.1, forward strand.
CAGTTACCTTTGATTTTCCACATATCAGGATCTTCTCCAAAGACACTTGCTTCCACATTGTATGTCTAAACATTTCAGCATTAGCCTCATTATTAGTGTTTCCAGCAAGCAGTCTGCTTTCACTTTATCTAGAATGGAATAATTTATTATTTATGCTATCCAAGTATTCTCCAGAATTTTCTCCAGCATTACAGATCAAAGATTTTATTTTCTTTATTCAGGAATAATCATAGACACAGACTGATACAATAGTTCTAGCCTTCCAGGTATAACATTCATGATACAACTATTATTTATAATTTACGTAGTTATAATATAAATTTCTAAGGTCACTTAACTCAATAGAGAAACTGGGTGACTCATATGTTAAAATAAAACCATGGTACATAAAACCAGAAAAATATGATCATAACGGGAACAGGCATACAAATAAACCTGACATAGATCAATCTAGATGAACACACACCACCCTATCCTTGGGTCTGAGGAAAAGGCCAGGTCCTCAAGGCCATTTAAAGGATAGCAGGATTGTACCTGTTCAAAGCTCTGGGGGAGATTCTATTCCAGAAGACAGGAAACACAACAGAGAAAGCCCACTTCCTAAGGTCCATCAGATGGCATTGCTTAAGAGTTTGGAAGCAAAATGAACCTGCTGCATCAGATCTCATGGGATGAGCAGAAACATTGGGAGAAAGGCAGTCCTTCAAATAACCAGGCCTTATGCCAGGAAGGGCTTTATAGGTGATAACCAGCATCCTGAATTGCACCAGAAGCAACAGACAGTTTGCAAGCAGGGGCATTACATGAGTGTACCAAGCCGCAGTTTCTGAGTCATCTTTAAGGGCAGCCGTTGTAGAGTTCATTGCAATAGTCCATATGTGAAGTGACTAAGTTGTGACTCACCATGAAAAGGGACTCCCGGAACAGAAAAGGGCATAACTAGTGTACCAGGTGGATCTGTTCAAAGACTTTTCTTGCCACAGCTGCCACCTGCTTTTTGAGTGTAATCTGCTTCTTCCAGGACTCTCTGATGCTGCAAACTGATCATTTTTTCAACTACCTTTCCCAAAAAGGGGAGATTGGAGACTGGGTACAAATTGTCCAGAACCATTTGGACTAGCAATAGCTTCTCGAGTAGGGGAAAATACCACCATCTCCTTCAAGGCAGATGGGACCATTTCCCCAATCAAGGATGAATTCCCCATTTGATGGACCCAATCACATATCACTTCCCAGGAGAACTTAACCAACCAGGAGAAACATGGATTAATAAACAGGAGGCTGGGTTAACAGTCCTGAGAGCCCTGCCCACTTCCACAGAAATCATAGGATCAAACATTTCTCAGATAACAGGACAAAATCAAACCTCAGTCAATTTGATTGAACCTAGCCAGTCAAAATCTAACTCAGAATGGATCTGAACAACTTTATTAGTCAGGTGCACAGAATATTCCTCACAATGGCTTTGTAAATGTTCTTGTGGCCCCTCCCTTTCCTCTAAGGAATGGGTCACTTTGAATAGGGCCACTGCCAGCTAAGAACAAGACAAGAGTGGAAAGACAGTTCGTTTTACAGCTCTTATCGCCATGATGTAATCCACAATGTGGGCTCTTACATGTGCTTGGTAAAATATTCTCTTCATTTTTCTCCAACAGTGCTCTAGGCATCTCTTCTGTGTTTCACTGCTCACAGCATTTTGGAAAATCAAGGAGCCCTTTGGGATAGAAGAACAGAAAGAGTCTACATAGGAGCAATCTGGTCCAAGCCCTGCCTTTGTCACACACCCATTCCAGGTAGAGATTAAGGCCTCAGTCAACTTGCCCACCAGATCCTCAGGGGGAAAAAACCCTCTGAAATCCATTAGCCACCTGTTAGACTGATCTAACAGACTCAACCTCCCTTGGCCAGGGTGGGGGGAACAGCACCAATACGCAAAAAAGCAGTAAGAGTGATCTGATCACCTTCAGATCATGCCATAACTGCACCAAGACAAAAACCAGACCTATGTCAGGCCCTTGATGACCTGGGGTTATTTCATGGTTGTCATGAATTCCTGAGCTACTCCAGACTCCGTTTATTCAATTTATATAGCTGCTCATCTCACATCTTAAGTACACACAAAAATACAAATAATAACCAAACATGTAACTAAAAAATTTAAAAATTAAAAATAACCTGTTAAAACCATAGAAAACAACCTGCAGGAGTGTGCAATCAATTTCACTAACAATACAGTCACTTTGCAGGCTCCACACCACTGCTACCAGATCCTCAGGCCAGATGGCAAAGCCATGTTTCAGGCCCTTCCAGAAGGCCAACAAAGTCTTCTATGCCACATGGGAGTATGTTAGGAAATCTGCTTAAGTGCTCCCTAATTTCAAAAGGAGCTAAATAGAACTGCATAAATATTGGCTAGAATTGTAGTCCAAAGCTGACTTCAAATATCAAACTAAAGGATAAACCATGCACAATGGTAGGGATATACAAGGTTAAGCCTAGAACAAATAAATCACATTATGGCATAACATAACTCATCTTGAAGCAGCATTTTGAGATATCTGATCTTTTTTCTGCCAAGATTTCTGTGATTTGCTGGGATTACCCTGGGTTTACCCTTGAGAGAGAGATACATACATACACATATATGTTATATAGTTTCTGAGTATATTGTAGTTGTAATCTAAATTTTGTTGTGATGTTGGTATCTCTTAAGGATAGTACAGTTTGGTAATAGAAGCTTGAAATGTGATTGCAGATTCTGAACTTGCTTACAAGGAATATTTTTGTAGTAACTTCATGAAGAAAAAACTGCACTTAGTTTCAGCAATGGTGTTGGCCTTTCTTCGTTTGAAATGAAAGAAATATTTCAGACAGAACTTATGTACCCATGGATGAAACTGCCATGGTCTTTTCCTCTTTCCACAAGGCTGTAAGAATCAGCATCCATTACAGAGTAAAGAGACTGTAGAAATACAGAACAATACATCACATTAATCCACTTGTCTTGAAATCCTTTCTAACAATGAGAGCTTGTTTCTGGCCCCTGACTACTTAATCACTCTGTTTTACTCACTCTTATTACTTTTATACACACAGGCTTTTGAAACCCTCCTGCTATGATCTGCTGAACAAGAAGCACCTTTGATATTTTAACATTTTAGATTTAAAACTAAATAGAACTGTGATGTGATTTGGTAATCAAGCTGTATGATTTTGTTAAATATATTTTTATTGAAAAAAATTAAAACAAAGACAGAAAACTGGGAATCATGCCAATGAAATAAGTGGGTGTATCATGCCACATGGGGGTATGTTAAAATCTCCAAGGTCTATCAGTCTTGGAGATTCCACTGCCAACCTGACAACAAAGTTGAGCAGCTCATGCACCAATGTTGCTATGCTGCAAGGAGGCTGGTACAGCAAAACAAATCAGCTGCTCCTTAGAACCCAACTTCAGTCTCAGGATCTCACATCGTTATCTGAAGTGCAGTACCTCTGAAGGATTTAAGAGTTCCTAGAAAACCACTATGCCCCCCCCCCATTTGTGGCTAGTGCCACACTCAAAACTCAGATGGGCACATTTCTCTGGGCTCACCCTGTGTCAGTTACACACACTAGGTCTGCCACTTCACCCATTAAGTTCTCATGGATGAGAAAGCCTTGTTACAAATCAATCTGACTTTAGTAACAGCAGCCAGAGGCCACAGCCACTGAGTATCTGGGGATTATGGAACATCCTTTTTGTTTTGAAGTTGCAACTAAGTATATGCTTATGTTCTGGAATCTGCTTTGGTTACTTCTCTATTGCATTTTCAAATAATGATTTTATTATATGCTGCCCTGAATTGTACAAAACATTGAAAGAGCAGCATAAAAATCTTTCTAAATGCAGTGGACAGAAAGCTTCTATTATATTAGAAATCCATGAATTTAAAAATAAGATTAAACTTTCTTTATACAGGTAAACAGGTTAGATTCTTAGGAAATTCATACATATTCCACATAAATAGTTTCCTTGCGTTGCCTTCTCCTATGACGCTATTTCGACTTCCCAGTTTCTGGATCTTGCAAGTCTGTTCTGCGCTGCCGCCAAACTGCCTATTCCAGTTTAACGCGCTGAATTTACCGGCCTGCACCCTGTGGCTTAGAGGACTTTCGAAAATGATTACGCGGCAAATTCCCGGAAAACAAACTTTTTCAATTGTCTTTACTAACCACACGGGAACCCTGTATCTCTACGTTGCTGGCTACCAACTGCTTAAGGGCAAGACCGAGGCGTCGCTCAGCTTTTTTGCGCCGTGCTGTTTCCGCAGGCGCTTGGAGGTTTTCTTCAGGAAAGAGGACGGCGTGAAAGGTTCCTCTAATAAACAGCCAGTGTCTCTATTATTATTTCAGCTACATCCTTCACAGTAATCTCATCAAACACGCACCCGGGCCACCCCAAGACCCCAAACGTTCGCCCACCGCACAACCCTCACACGGTGACAGATTACATCCCCACCCCACTACTACGGCACAGTATCGTATATCCTTTCTCCGCCGTTATCACGTGACATCGATTCAACTGCCTCCTCTCTACCCGCCTCTTGAGCCCGGGCTCCAATCAACGCGGCGTTGGGGCGAATCCTATTACGCCTGCATCTGTGTCCGGGACTCCTTAAAAATCTCAATCTGCAGTTGGGGCGTTCTGTGGTTTTTCATTGGCCGCCGTCATCGGCGAAGACCTGCCTTTGAGTTCCTTGCGGCTTGTCGATTGGTAAGTAAGCATCTGGAAAGCATTGTCCTATCAGCGGGCCTTTAACAAAAGGACTGGAACCAATCACGGCAGCCCTCTTTTTCCGTGCAGTTAGTTTGAAACTGCCAGGCTTTTGCTGCGGAAAAGAGGAGTGGCGGCTGCTCCTCAGGTGAGAAGGAAGTGTCTGTTTGCGACGTTGGGGAAGTGGGAAGCCCGAATGAGGCGCAGGACGGAGAAGGGGCTTAATTGGGGTGCAGAAGATAGGGCTAGTGATCCTTTTCTCACCTCTGAAGTTTCCTGTATTCAGCAGGTATCTTCCTAAACTCGTTATCTTTTTTTCAGTTTCTTTCTCCTCGCAGGCGCAGTTCACTCGTGGAATTGTTCAGATTAAGTCCTCTTGACAGACTGCCCTCTTCCTTAATGTGCTGACCTACAACTCCTACCATTCCCAGCAATTACGGCTGGAAGTCAACACTTCTGGGAGGCATCAGGCTGGGAAGGATGATTTCCTCATCAAGTCATCTTTTATTACTAGATGTAAGCCGACCGAAGAGCAAGTATGACGAAGGCATAGTTTTCTAGACTTTGAGCACCAATTCCTCTTAATACCAACTGGCACAGCCAAAGATAAGAAATGATGGGAGCTGTAGTCCAACCATTCATAGGCACACCATTTGTCTATCGATGAGTAAGACTGGGAATCTACTTCATCCATTCTGCAACTCTCCGAACATAACACAGCAAGAAAACATAGTGCATGCACGAGTCTGTCAGGTGCATGAGTTTAATTATTAGACCTATGGATGCCTTGCTTGCTTAGGAATTCCAAATTCTCACTACTGAACCTCTTACACTGCTATTGTTGTTAGACACAAAATATGCTGTTTGGTAATATATTGATTCATGTCCAGTATGCCTTTGTAGAAGCATGTCTTGATGTTTTAACCTGTTGACGTGGTTCCCAAAGTTGCCTGTCTTTTCTTACTGATTACCCAAACATGATTTTCCTCCTTCTCAACTGTTCTTTTTTGAGAGAAGTGTTATGCAAGTTCATTTAGCCTAGTAAAAATGGTTGTCAGATAAGACTCTGATTCAAATTTATTTGAGATAAAAGCATCAAACTTATTGTTTAACATATATTTCAGGTGACATAAAACTAATGTTATAGTGAAATAATACTTCATAAAGATCACAAGGAAAAAGCCCCATCCTAATATTATAAAAATATTTTTAAAAATCGTTTTCTTAGTTCAGTGGTTAGCTTTCCATTTCAGTTCCTCATCTGAAAAAAAAAAGCTAAACAGAGCTTATAGAGTTGTGTTATTGATGTAAGCATTCTGAGTTTAATACTTTTCAAAGTGCTATATAAAATGTTTTGTATGATGCCCTTTCTCATTTTCTATACTTGCATTTAGTTTATATGCACCTTAAGCAATACTGTATAGTTGATCTTGCTAAAGCTTAAACTAGAGAGCAGCCATGAAGGCTGTTGTTTTTGTAGGCTGCTAATTCTTGCATTTGAGTAAGGCTTCCCTAAGAACAGTGAGCTAGTCATTTGTCTACTCAGGTTCTGCAGATTCTGCTCCTAAGATTTAGAAGATTCTCTTTGCAGTGATAGAACCAGAAAGCACAGGTAAATAGAATTCTCCATATTTCTGGCTTACCGATAACTAGCAGTTTTTGTGGTACCAGCAACTAGCTGTGTTAGTGGCTAAACATACCATAGAAACTTTTTTCTGTGGTTTGCTTACTCTGACACATAAATCAAGAACAATGGCTTATTCATCACTAGCAAACCAGGTTCAGAAAACAATTTGATCTTGGATTCCATTTTCCCGGCTTGGTTTGGAAGAGACAAGGCAAACATCCCAGTTATTGACTGAAAATAAAGTTCACCTTCTGGAACTTTTTACAGGAAATACTTTAATGCGAGATGTCATCATCTGAAGAGAAAAGCACAAGTCCTGTTTTACCAAAAGATTCTGATCGAGGCAGTTCTGTCTCTTCTGATCTTCAGGTAGGCCAAAAATGTATGGTGTTTTTTTCTTATTTGGAGCTCGTGCAATATCTTGTAAAAGTAGATCTCTTAAAAACTGTTAATTTGTTTGAACCTGCTATTTTCATATCAAAACAATAATTTTTATGAATCTATAACTTGCAAATGCAACAGTGCAAAAGAAGCAGTATAAGATTTAAGTGAGACGTTAAATAAACAAATTCTTAGTAGACCATGGTTTATTGACTTATTCACAGTTAGTTGTGTTAGCATAACATGCTAATCACAAATCATGGTCTAAAAACCCACATTCTTGCTTAGTGCCATGAGTGAACACAGTGTGTACTGTCTCAAAAGAGTTCAAAGAAAACCCTACATGGTTGTCGGCAGAATAAGGGGTTCTTTCTCTAATGGCTATAAACAAAGAGGTACACTTTAACAGTTGGATGTTCCCTACTGCCTCTCCTAGCTCAGAATCAGTCTTCACCCTGGGCTGTTAAGGACGAGTTGCCACAAACTGGGAAATCTAGCTTGCATTCCACCTATCTTTCTCTGTATTGCTGCTATCATCATAGCTCCCACTTGGTGGTGGAAGTAAGCCAGGTGAAAATTAAAAAGAACATTTAGGGTTTGCCTTTTCACCTTGTTTGCTTCTAGATCCTCAGCCAAGAGTAACAACTGAAACCTTAATCTCAGGCTTGGCAGTCAAACAGGACCGGCTTAGCAATGCCTAGTAGGTCAACAACTGTTGCCTTGGAAGCTTTTCATGTGGCTATTTTTTTGACACTAGTTCTTCTGCTCAGTGTTGACTTGCTAGCCTTCCTGCCTCTACCTACTTCAACAATGATAATGGTGAAATAATATAGCAGTGATATAGCTTGTGTATAGATGGAAACAAAGCAGCATATGCATGACCCATCTATCTTCTTGCATGTTTGTTTGTGTGTATGTGCATATACTACTATATCCTGCCCATGAGTATGTGTTTCTGTGAGTAACATTTTCCTATATATCTGTCATGATGACAGAATCCATGACTTTTCTATACCTGCTTTCACCTTAGCAAAAAGATGATGAAAGAGATGAAAACATATCTTCTTTTGCCATGAATATTTTTATAGTATGGAAAAATAACAATAAAGCACTCCTCTGGTTTTCATGCTGGTGTATCTGCTTAAGTGCTCCCTAATTTCAAAAGGAGCTAAATAGAACTGCATAAATATTGGCTAGAATTGTAGTCCAAAGCTGACTTCAAATATCAAACTAAAGGATAAACCATGCACAATGGTAGGGATATACAAGGTTAAGCCTAGAACAAATAAATCACATTATGGTATAACATAACTCATCTTGAAGCAGCATTTTGAGATATCTGATCTTTTTTCTGCCAAGATTTCTGTGATTTGCTGGGATTACCCTGGGTTTACCCTTGAGAGAGAGATACATACATACACATATATGTTATATAGTTTCTGAGTATATTGTAGTTGTAATCTAAATTTTGTTGTGATGTTGGTATCTCTTAAGGATAGTACAGTTTGGTAATAGAAGCTTGAAATGTGATTGCAGATTCTGAACTTGCTTACAAGGAATATTTTTGTAGTAACTTCATGAAGAAAAAACTGCACTTAGTTTCAGCAATGGTGTTGGCCTTTCTTCGTTTGAAATGAAAGAAATATTTCAGACAGAACTTATGTACCCATGGATGAAACTGCCATGGTCTTTTCCTCTTTCCACAAGGCTGTAAGAATCAGCATCCATTACAGAGTAAAGAGACTGTAGAAATACAGAACAATACATCACATTAATCCACTTGTCTTGAAATCCTTTCTAACAATGAGAGCTTGTTTTTGGCCCCTGACTACTTAATCACTCTGTTTTACTCACTCTTATTACTTTTATACACACAGGCTTTTGAGACCCTCCTGCTATGATCTGCTGAACAAGAAGCACCTTTGATATTTTAACATTTTAGATTTAAAACATTATTTTAAAACTAAATAGAACTGTGATGTGATTTGGTAATCAAGCTGTATGATTTTGTTAAATATATTTTTATTGAAAAAAATTAAAACAAAGACAGAAAACTGGGAATCATGCCAATGAAATAAGTGGGTGTATCATAAGGAGAAATAATTATTCTCCATTCTTGGAGAAAATCATATATAGGGAATGGCAGTATTGTTCAGAGTTCTTTTAGTTCTGGGGCAGCTTTTTCAAATTTTGCCCTATTTTTGTTACAAATAAGAGATTCTGTATTTTGGAGATTACGCATCTACTATAGGAACATAACATCAAGAATTATTTCCTTGCTATCCTAGGTAGGCTTTAATTTAAATTACCTTTTTGGCTTTGTCACCCAGATGAATGTTTTTCTTTATACTTGCCAAAAAATACTAGACTAAAAAAAATAATTGAAATTGATATTGTGTATCTGATAAAGTGAAACAGTCTCAGTGTCTTTTCTTGTAAAATAAACAGACACTATGAAACATTCTATTTATATACTGCATTCTGCTGGATTTCTATTGGAACATTTCATCTTGGCAAAATATACCTTTATCTACAAAATGTTGATAGTGCTTATTATTGTAGTCATGAATAATGGAGCTAATCATATACCCCAGTTCCAGAAGCTTTAACTACTCATGCATTTTGCTGCAGTGCTTACGGTTTTGGCTCAGTCCTTTTCTTAGTGAAGTTCAAGGTGGACACCAGTCACTATATAGCTGAAATAGAACCATTCCACATGAAGATGGAAGAATCAGCCGAATATTTTACAATACCATTCTCGTTACAGCTCTGCAGTGCTTTGGATTCAGTTCCAAAACAGTGTTCAGAGCATGCACGAACATAGCACCTATTTGCAACTGTTAAAACCAATCATGTTTTTTTCTGGGACCATATGGCAGCTGCACGGCAGCTGCTTTAAAGAGGTGCTGTAAGACCAGGTGCAATGTTTGTGCTCCAAAGCACCTTTTCCAAAATATTTCTGAAGCACTGTACAGCACAACCCTACTGCTTCTTCTGTAATTATAAATTATTTTATTAATTGATTTAATTTTCTTAGTATATAATCTGATGAGTTGTTAAATCTCCTTATGTATAATTCTGTAAATGAAATTGAGATTATTACTTGCGTGATTAGTTCAAATATTAGAAGGTTTGTTTTCAATTCACCCAAACCTGTGCTGAGTATCAGAAGGGGAGAGGGGGTATATAATGACAATATCTCAGAAACTGAATAAGATCTGTCATTCATGAAAACCTGACCAAAATTGTGGTTTGGGCAATACTGATAGTTAGGGCTCTGTGTATTTTGAGAATAATTTGGAAGAAGTCTTTTGGCATTCACATGAACCTAGCACATCTCTGCTATTCATAAAAGCAGGCTTTTTTCAGGCTTCTCTGTAACCCTGAATGATGTGGCTGCTTTATACAATCATGTGGAGTCCTTGGTGCTCTGTGAGCTTGGTTGTTTAATTGCAGATGTTTCATTACCTGACTAGGTAACATCACCAGTATTAGTGAGTGTGGGGCTTGCCCATGGTTTATATACAGTAGCTTGCCCTGCCAGTGTTGGTGAGGGTGTGGTTTTCTCCTGGGTAGTTCCTTGACTAGGGTATTGTTTTCTGACTGTTTGTCTGATTGATTGTCTTCTTGATAGTTCCTTGATTAGCATATTGTTTTCTGCTTGTTTGTCTGGTGTTAATCTCTGTTTATCTGGGTGTAGGCTGCTGGAGAGGATGCGTTCTGGTCTTTTTGTTTCTTTCTTAGCTTTCTTATTATCTCTTTTGAATGGTGTGTAAATGTGGTTTATGTCTCTATTGATGGCTGATGTGTCTGAGTGCCAAGCTTCCAGGAATTCCCTAATGTTTTTGGATTTAGCTTGGTCTAGGATGCTCCCAGTTTCCCAATTGAAACTATGGTTAAATTTGTCCATGTGTTGTGAGATTAAGGAATATTCATCATGTCTTCTAACTGCTAGTTGGTGTTCATGGATGCACTTCTGTCTGTCTGTCCTACATAGTGGCTGTTACAGTCCTTACACTGTATGTTGTAGATGACTCCTGTTTTTTCTTCCTGGGCTACTGGGTCTTTTGGTTTAGTTAGAATGTTTTGGAGGGCTTTACTTGGTTTGTGTGCTACAGTGATGCTGTGTGGCTGTAATAGTCTGTTAGTTGTTTCTGAGATGTTTCTGATATAAGACAGTGTTATCCTTTTCATAGCTTGTGTTGGTTGTGTTGTAGTGAGTTGAATGGCCAGGCACTTTTTGATGCACGGGTATCCATTTTGTTGGAAGATGTTGTATAGGCAATCTGATTCCTTTTTCTGATATTCTGGGTTGTTGCAGTGCATTTGTGCTCATCTGAATAATGTTCTTACACAGCTCCTCTTGTGGGAGGTTGGGTTGTTACTTTGGTAATGGAATACTTGGTTAGTGTGGATTGTTTTCTGATCGACTTGTGTTTCTAATTTGCCATCATTTCCTCTGCTGATGGGGATATCCAGTAAGGGTAGTGTGTTGTTGTTTTCTTCTTCCCTTGTGAATTTTATTCCTCTGAAGATATTGTTGATGGTTTCATGTGTCTTCTCTAGTTGTTCCTTTTTTATTATGAGAAAGGTGTCATCTACATACCAGATCCATACTTTTGGTTATATGCGTGGGAGTGCTATGGTTTCTAGATGCTGTATTAGAGTCTCTGCTATGAGTCCTGAGAGTGGATATCCCATGGATGTTCCTCTGATTTGTTGGTATATTTGTCCATCAAACTGAAAGTAGGTAGTGAGGCAAAGGTTGATTCATGATTCTGGGTGTTTCAATTTTAGTGTATTTGGGTAGGTCGGGTGTGTTGTGTAGTACTGCTGTCATAGATTCTTTTGCTAGTTCTGGGTCTATGGATGTAAAGAGTGCTGTGACATCAAATGAAACTATAATTTCATCTTCATCTGTTTTTAGGTCTTTGATTTTCTGGAGGCCCTGTAGTGGGGAGTTGATAAAATATTTACTCCCCTCTGTGAGATATCCAACATTTTTTGTAAGTTCTTTCACTATGTTGTGTGTTGGGGTCCCTGGTAACAATTCAATTGGACAAAGAGGTATGTTAGGCTTGTGTATTTTTGGGTGTCCATAGAAGTATGGGAGGATGAGTCCACTGTTTTTCATCTGCCACTGTTCTTCTTTTGTGATTTGACCTTTCTTAGTTAGGTCATTAAGGGTTGTCTAGTTTCTGTATTAGCCTACACCTAGATAAGCAGGGATTAACATCAGACAAACAATCAAGCAGCAAATAATACCCTAATCAAGGAACTACCAAAGAGAAAACCATACTCCCACCAACACCAATATACTTATACTATATATAAATAGGGAGCAAACCCCACACTCGCTATTGTCAATGATGTTACCTAGTTGGGTAATGAAATGTCTGCAATCAAACAACGAAGTTCAGAGAGGACTGAGGACTCCAGAGTTCAACCCTTAGCTTCATATATTCTCTTCTTATGGAATCACCTCAGGAAAATTAACAGAGTCTTAAACTGAACAGATTAGCACAGAAGCCTGAAAAAAGAGTCACAACTTTAATAGCAGAGATCTGTTGGATTCACATGAAGACCAAAGCATGTCTTCCAAATTATTTGCAAGGCACAAACAGTGTTAATGTGTTGCTTGATTTCTTCATGGGAAGCTATGGTTTCCTTATAGTGCTCCTCCTAGGTTGTCTTGCAACTGATCATCACCTTCACACAAAAGCTTTGTGGTTCTAATCTTTTCCTTCAAGATAAGAGGTAAACAGTCCTTGTGAACTACAATCCCATTGAACTTCACTACCATGCTACCTCCACAGCTGTTTCCATTTCTCTCAGTTTTTGGCTACTATAGCATTTATAAAATGTTACTGAGCATGAACCATCTTTGTAATAGCATGGAAAATGAGCAAGGTAACTGACTAGCTAGTGGATTATAATCAATTTATAACTATTGTAGTTGCATATTATGGGATCATTATGTTTATGAGAAAAGATAACAGTGCCTTCAAGTTGAATTCAACTCCCAATAACCAGTTTTCTTAGCAACAGTATAGTAAGAGTTTGCCATTGCCTTTTTCCAAGATGTCTTTTGAATTCTCAATCTAGCCTACAACCCCAGTATCCCCTGTGGTCTCCCATCTAAGCATCAACCAGGAATAACCCTGCTGAGCTTCCAAGTGTGGACATAATCTTCCTGATATTGTCACCTTTGGTAAAATTATTTCTGAAAGAGAAATAATTTAAAGAGTGTTCCTTGGTAGTGAAGTATACAGCAGTGCTATGCTTTGCATTGGATTCTAAAAAAAATTATTTGGAGTCAAAACATTGCACTTACCTTCAGCTGTTTAAAGTAGCCGCATTATTTCCCAGGATCATGTGGAGCTGTAGAGAGCAGTTGCCTGATCATAGGAAAAGACATAGTTGCTTTGAAGAATTACAGACAGGTGCTACATTCATGTTCCTCATATTCTGAAGCACCTTTTTGAAATAATGTTTGAAGCTCTGCGCAGCCCTAGTAGGGAGTTATGCACTCATGTTGTTTAAAAACAGGGCAGTTTATGTGCAAATGTTTACTTTGACTTAGCAACAAATATTTATCTTTTTATGCTAGGATGAATATGAAGAGCTGCTTCGTTATGCTGTAGTTACCCCTAAATTTGAGCCAAGTGCATTACAACAGTCAGATCACGTGGAGGTTCGTCAGATATCTGCAGGTAACGTGTTTGGAAATGGGCTTTTTTCAAGACATAAAGGTTGGCTTATTTTATGAACAAATTAAAGGTGCAGGACCAACCATGCTGACATCTGAGAATCCATGGCAGAAATAGGGTTTCCAGTTGAATAGGCTGAAGACCTTTCTTATTTTGGGATGTGGACTATTCTGCATAGTTTATTACTTAAGATTTATATGTATGCTTTTGAGCTAGCCACTACCCTAGTGAAACATAGACATTATAGAAAGTTGTCTTAAACAAAGTCAAGCCGTGAGTTCATCTGGTTCAGTCTTGTCTGTGATGACTAACAGAAAGTCTTCAGGATTTGAGAGAATCCAGAAGATTGGAATTTGGTGACTCTTGGTGCTTATTCTGAGATATTCTTTATTTCATCACCCAACTACAAGTATGTAATTTCCATAACTTAGATTACAAAGTTGTTTTCCATTAGAAATATACTTAGAGTTTCTATGATCCCCACACAATCATTTGTAATTTTCATTTTCATGCTAAGACATTCAAAACAAGACGTTTTGTTAATTTATAGTAAGATTTACCTCAAGGAGGCTTTGTGGCATAGTTTGACGCTTGTGTATGTCCTATATTTTTTACAAATATTCTAAGTAAAGTAATTATATTTAGCTAAGGTAGACATAGAATTCTTCTTATTGAGTCACAGTGTGAAAGTTAAAGTGGTAGTTCACTCATAGGAAAGATAGATATTTAATAATTTGCATTAGTCACTGGGTTTTAGCCAGCAATTCATTTTTGAGGCATTTCTAAAAATATCAGTTCTATGAATATCTACTTTTTTGCAAATGTTAAATACTATTTTAATTCATCTTAATGCTATTAATTTATTTAGCATATTTATACGGCTACCCATCTTAAATAACTCTAGGTGGCTGACAAAAATCTAGATAAAAACACAACATAAAAACCATGAGATAGCATTTGGGTTTTTTGTTCCACATTTTTTCTCCCCATCTTTGCTCACCTTGTTAGCTGTTTGCTCACCTTCAGTGTAAAGGCATGTGAAGTAATTTACTCTTGTATCAGAACTGGCCAAGGAATGTTCCCACAACTGTTCTTCATTGCGGAGGGCTCAGTGCAATGACTAGAACATACCATTCCCCTCTCCAGAGAGCAAGGATGGGCATACCTTTTGCTGGTAATCAGCTGTAGACAAAAGTTTTGAGTGGCTATCATATCACACATTGGGGTGGAGATTGTTTTCTAACCATGAAATCCTTTTCCAGGGGTGAGAATTTTCACCTTCCTGGTTGATTATTTTTCAGCCATTATGGCTAGAGGGGGCTCTGGTGTCCACTGGAAAGAGAATCAGGGCCACATGTGTCTCTGGGACCATGAAGCTGTCTTTACCTACAGAGGAACATTAACTCTTTTGGCTGTTGTACTCTAATGACATGGACGTCTATTCTGAAAACAAGTCTTGACGTAACAGTAATATTGTTTCTGCCCACTATCAAAATAAATAGCAGAAAGGTGATTAGAGAGTCCATTTATAGATCTGGAATCATAACCTGCACCTAAAAGGAGTCCTCTAATCTGGAGCTGGAAAGGGACGCAAAGAATTGGTTATGATTAACTGCAAAGATACTGTATGAATTTACAGACAAAGGGCTCCATTCATTTACATATCTAATGGAAGCAAGTCTTCTTTGAACAAAGAGAATTAATTTCTAAATAAATATAAAAGGATTGTATTAAGTAGGAAGGGAAAGGACATAGCTGCCACAAATTTTGGCTTTATTATCAAGCCAGTTCAAACTCTTAGTCATTATTTTATTATTTTATACTTAAATAGTATTTGTTTTTTCTTATATTATTATATATTATATTTTATCTCACTTTCTGTTCAAGAAACTTAATTTTTGAAACCATTTCCCCCACCCAAGCAATGTTATGCAGAGTGCAGCTATAACCACAGTTTATGCCAAAAATACACACCAGCGTTAGAGAGATTTAAAGAATGCAATGTCCTTATCTTGTTCTCCAAAGAAATCCAGCCAGAAGTTATAGAAAATATCTGGTTGTTTATTGAGAAAAATAAAAATTACATAAAATACAAGTTTCATGCAAAACATACAAAAAATCACTTCTTCTCATTTATGTGGCATCCAAGACTTATCCACTACACAAGTTTAACAAAGTCTCTAGCCAAAAACTCTCAGAGAAGAGGTACACTACTTGGTTGTTAGTTACTACTACATAACCTATAAAACTGATTACATGATGGCTAAAATCCTACTACGAAGTGAGGCATACAATCACCCACAATTATATTGATACTATGCACCTCCTCATTGGGTAACTAGCATACAGACGCCAATAGGTGGCAATAACTAGCAGTATATGTGCAAACTAACAAAAATAAATGCAGATGGCCTGTTTTTGTAGTCTAAACAATGTTCGGAGATAAGCGAGTTGCATTTCTTCCCATGAGAAAATCCTAACAAGCAAAAGACTGAGGAGCCTAAGGTGACAAAAGACAGATGGCCCAGAGTTACCCCGTAACTTCTCATGACTGAAGGGGGTATTTAAACATGTCTTCTTCCAGTCCTAGCCTGACATTTTAATCTCCATAAATCTAGTTCCTAGATTGTACTATGTAAATTTCTCGTTCCCAGTTCTTCTCCCATTTAGATGGTGAACTTGCAGACAGTTCTAAATAGCATCTCACATTTATTTGGTGCTTAATATTTATTGATTGATTGATTTGATTTGATTTGATTTGTCCCCCGCCCATCTCCCCCCAATGGGGGACTCTGGGCGGCTCACAACATATTAAAACAATAAATAGATATACAATTAAAACCTATAACAATACAAAAATAAAAAGGAAAAAATCCAGGAGGCCAATGGTTCAAGGCAGCAACTCCAGGCCATTAAGGGACTAGCCAACCCCACACTTGATGATCCCCCTCCTCACCCCAGGCCAGATGGCAGAGCCAGGTCTTCAGATACCTCCGAAAGGCCAGGAGTATAAATATATAAATATAATACATGATTATGAGTAAAATAGAAAGTTCTGCATTTATTTGAGAAGAATTCTAAGATTATCTCAAGTTAATAAATAACATTCCATATAACTGCATATGTAAAGAACTTAGGAATCGAGTACTGACTGAGGAACAAGCATGGGTGTTGAAATGTAACTTTAATAGCAATATGTTTGCTATGCAGAAACTGCTGGGATTCAAATAATGGGAAGATTCTAGAATTCTGAGTATTCTAAGAACAGTGTTAAGACATGAGAAATGTCTGGACACTAATGAGAAAAACTGTTTTGCAAGGCTAGCTCTAATCAGCTTTCTATTTCAAGTCCCAACCTATTATGACAAAATACTGCCAAGAATTTATCCATTTCCTCTTATCTGAAATCTTCTGGAGATCCAGCTACAGAGCTGTGAAGTACTAGAGGTAACAATAGTTTTCTGCTTTTGCAGTGATGTTGGGGACTAATTACCATTCTCTTGGGTGAGTCTAGTACAGTCTTTGTTGGTTAAACACTTGGCCAGAGTAGTTTGGACTGGACCCTCGTAAATGTAGATGACACTGTCTAGCCCATGGTGAATAGGAAGTCTTTGTAATAAAATATGTATTTTGAAAGGACCAGCTATGGAAACTTACTATATTCTTTGTTTCATGTTTGTTGCAGATGTTCTATGGTTATTTGTTTTTGAAAATGATAGGCTTGAATGCAAAATATCCTGCTGTAAAATACACTGAACAAATTTATGTTGTTACATTAACATGTACAGGATGTTTTCTTATGGATTTTGGTAACTCTTATGTTTGTGAATGATTCTGGGTGGCATGGTGTTATCCATCAGTGATAGGTTAGGTTCCTAAGAAAGAAAGTAATTCCCTTATCAGGGATTTGTAGTATAAAATGCCATTTGTGCTCTCATACAAATGCATGCACAGGGAAGGGGCATGGAAAGCTGTAAGAATAGAAGGTGAGAAATGTGGACAGGTTGAAAGAAGAATGAAAGTAGAAAATGATAGTTTTGAAAAAGATCCCAGCTAGGTAAGTAGAGTGCATTATAATTTGATTATACTTTCAATGTTATGAAGCCGTCAAGGTGTTACATTAAAAAAATGGCTTGGAAAATTGTGATGCCATCATGTTTTTCCTGCCTGATTTTCTCTGGTACTTTTCATTTTATGAGGTAAATCATAGATTGTAGAGCTGCTAGTTGACTGAGCATATAGAGAAGTTAATACTTGCAAATATTTTAAATCGAATAAAACAACCATCTATGGATTAGATGAAGTGCATTTTGACAGATGGCTCCACTTACTAACCAAAAACCTTCCCTTGAATTTCGATTTAAGGATAATTATCTTTCAAACTACTTTCACTTCTAGATGGGGGAAAAATCAGAATAAAATAGGCCATAATGTTAAATCTTGCATTTGAATGTTTTAGTACTAATGTTTGATTTTCTGCTCTATGTTCTCAACTTAGTTAATTAAATCTCAAAATTTGTAAGGCTACTGTAATTTCAGTGGAGCAGTGGCACATGTGCAGCTGTTTTGCATTCCTTCTTGGTAAGGTGGTGATATTCCAGTAAGGAACACTTATATTTGAATGAATCTGTCCTAAAGCTGACATTCCTTCTCTTGCCCCTGAAGTACTTTGTCAAAGTTGTGATGGTGCTGTTATCTGCAACTGGCACTTATTCAAATGGCTTTTTTAAAATCCACAAAATACTACTTCCAGTAAAATTGTCCATTCAGGAAGCACTAGCAGGTTTAGAGTAATCATATAAGAAATGTCTTGTGTGATCTTGTATCCCCATTTCAAAATAGGATACACTTTCCTCATGTAAATATTGCTGCCTGATTGCAGTCTTGCTACTTCTTGCTTCTATCCATTCACTCTGACTGCAAGTAATAAAAGTTTATGCATCTGTTTCCTTAGAATCAGGTTCCTTTTATAGCTAGCTTCTTTCCTCCCTTTTTGTACCTATTGATGGGTGATGTAGTCCAGTTAGGGACTACCAACTGCTAGCTCTAATATTAAAACAGAAGAATTTTGAACAATGGCATGAACAATGCAAAACTGAGAATTTGATACTGCCTGTCTAAATCTAGCCAGTCTTTGTATTTGAAATAGGAAAGAGTCCGGTAATGAATGACTGCAGGCATGAAAGTGCAGGAATGAAATGGAGGAAACATGGAAGAGCTCCAGATCTTGCAACATCTAGTCGAACAACAAGAATAGAAGGTATAACTACTAGGATGAGAAAGAGGATACTCATATTCTTATTTCTTAAAAATAGTCTTAAAAGCTTATATTAGGGTTCATCTTAATATGTGAACATAATCTAGTGGAAATTACTTATGGTTTTTACAAATAAATCCCTATAGTTGTACAAAAATATAATGTCTAGCTCAAGATCATCCTGTGACCTGCATGTATCCATATACACCTGAATTAATGTGTGTCTCTTATACCACATTGTCTCACTTAGATCAAGTCCACTATGGTCTTCAAGCTGTATTTATTTGTAAAACATGTACAATGATCATTACCTAATTGTAAAACATATGAGATGGAACCCTTTTTAAAAAATTCATAAATAGCTCCTCTACTGAATGTCAAGCTGCCACTACTTTTTAAAAAACGTATTTTATTTTCTTCCCCTTTTGAAAGAAGGGAAAAGAAACACTTCATTATCAGACTAAAGAAGCTTATTATATTTATAGCTTTTCTGTCCGATAACATACATAAATGTATACATATTATTGTTGTTCTCCTTTATGGTAGAATTATAGAAAGACATTTCTCTTACCTGACACAAAACATTATATATTTAAAGAGAGACTCAAAATAAAAAAAAAATGTATTCTTCTTTACAGAAACTACCAGAAGTTAAAATATATTACTTACAAAAAAAGATACTTTTATTTAAAATAATTGGAGCTATTCATGTTAAGACAGATATAGCAAAAAGGATATTTTTTTTGGCCCATTAAAGATTAGCAAATTTATGGTGGCGCAAATAAAATGAACCAGAATCCATTTCATCAAATAGTCTTCAGTTCACAAAAACGTATTCCATATTATGTGTCAGTCATTAAGATGCCATAAGATAGCATTGTGGTTTTGCAGAAACGTTGATTTTTTAGACAATCTGTTTTCAACTTATATTCTGCAAATCCACCAAAATCCAGTACAGTAATATGATATTAGAGAACTAGTTGGCTTTCTATTTTTTAAGTTTCAGCATCAGTAAAGGAGTCAGCTCATGTGGATATGGAAAGACTTTGCCCAGTCCGTTCAGAAGAAAGTTCTTCACCAGGGTCCTCATCTAGTCAAAGAGATCTTCAAGAGACATATGTAACTGACTTGAGCCTTTCAGATGAAAGAGTGACCCAAATAGAGAGCATACTTGATCTGTGGAGTGGCAGCCTTAAAGTAGGTAATTTTTGTATTATATGTAAAATTCTACTGGAGATAGCTTGGTTCATTGTATCTTATATCCCTGTCTTTGTTATGGAGCATTATACCCTCGAAGAAATGTCCTTTGACTATGTGCCCATACCTTTCTGTGTTTGTAAAAATAAATCTTACAAAATCAAAATTAATATAATTATGTTTAAATTTAAACTTAGCAAAAGAAAAAAATATGTGTATAAATGTTGCTGAGATCTCACATGACTGATCACAATCTGACTTTTTTAAGAAATACCAAAAAAAAAATAGTTCAGGCAATATGGAGTATAGAATGAGGAGGGAGAAGCAACATACCTTTTCTCCATTCATATCCATTGTTGTTGTGTGTTAAAATTGTTGGTCTAAGCTGTTCTTAGGTGGTTTGGATATAAGTTGGCTAGAAGGCCCTGATCCTTCCCTTCTTCTTTTTTTGGTATTGAAATTGCTTAAAATGCTTTCATTTTAAGTTACATTAAAGTAACTTTATATTTAACAGTTACATATAGGACCTAAAACTGAAAATCCCACAGAACATAGCAGAAGTTAAATAAATAAATAATATATGTACAGTATGACAATACTTTAAAACAGAGAACAGTATTATCTTTCTTGTAATAAAGTGAATTTCACCTTACTTTGAATTTGATATAGTAACACATGTAGCAACTATGAAGTAGAGCCACCAGCTCCCTGGGTAAGTGGTTCCACTGTTGAGCTATTCTTATTGTAAAGAAGTATTTTGTAACAATTGGAACCTTTCTTCCCATAACTTAAATTCATTATCTTGTGCTGAGCACTCTGGAATGAGACAGAACAGGTATTTACTTTCTTTTTCACCTACTTCCTTTCAGGTATTTAAAGAGTATATCTCCCCACATCTGCTTTTTTCCGAGGCTAAACATACCTGGGCCTTTCAATCTCTCCTCATAGGATATATCACCCACCTACTCTGTACCTTTCCAATTTTTAGTGCCTAGAACCAGGCATAATGCTTGAAGTAGGATTTGATGAAAGCATGATGTAGAACTATTACTTCTCAATGATTATATTCAATTATACTTCTGTTGATAAAGTCAAAAAATGAATTTGTCTCATTTGCAGCCACCTTACACTGCCAGCTCACAGAGTTTGCAATCAAGTCCTATTCCAAGATTTCATTCACAAGTATGATTTCCAAGCCAGGTATCCCCCACATATACCTGTGCATATATTTTTTGTTTCCTAAATTAAAAAAATGTTGCATGTGTCTCTGTTAAATATCATTCATCCATTTCTCTAATCTATCAAGATCATTTTGAATTCCCACCCACTGTCATTTGCAAATTTATTAAGCATTTTTTTCACCTCTTCATCAGGTTATTACTAAAAATGATGTAGAGGGCTGGACCCACGACTGAAATGTGTGGCACCTCACTCCAGTTAGATGAGGAGCCACTGATGAACATTCTTTGAGCATGATTTTTGAGCCAGAAATGTAATTGCTTAATTGTCATTTCATCCAGCCTGTGCTTATTTAGCTTGCTAATTAGGTGATGGGTTACTAAATGCTTTGTTAAAGTCAACATATTAATAATGCCAACAGCATTCCTGCCACCTATTAACAAGCACTTCCCTAACTCACTGCAGCTGTTTAGAGGCCTATCTTCTTGGAACTGACTCATTTTTACTTTGTGTGTGTGTGTGTGTGTTCCTCCAAATCAGTGTTGACTCCTGACAACTGCCTGGACAAGTCCCTGCAGTTTTCTTGGCAAGATTTCGGAAGTGGCTTGTCATTGCCTCCTTCCTAGGGCTGAGAGAGAGTGACTGGCCCAAGGTCACCCAGCTGGCTTTGTGCCTAAGGCGGGACTAGAACTCAGTCTCCTGGTTTCTAGCCTCATGCTTTAACCACTACACCAAACTGGCTCTCTATTTGTACTTAGCTCCCCTGTAATACAATTACTGCATTAAACATTTTTGCCTTGTGTTTCTGATGCCTAGGTTCAAACTTTTTTTAATTCAGAAGAGTAATTACTTTTAATTAACTTTTAAAAGAGGTATCTAGTGAAGGAATTTCCATCTCAGAGAAGGCCTTTTATATTCTTTAAGGACAGTTGCTAAAAAGTTTTCAGTTTTGGATATCATCTGTGGTTTGTTCTCTTATTCTAGAGGATACCATGGTTTTTAATATCTCTGTTTTGCAGGTTTAAAAAAATATCATTGAATAGGAATTAGAAAGCTCCCTTCTACTATAACAAATGCATACCTAGAAAATGACATATTTTCAAATAACACAAGTTTATTATACCAAATGGAATATAACTGGCTGAATATTACAGAATTTTTAAAAATAAAATAAATGCAATATTTATAAGTGGATATTTTCTTGAAAAAAATATTCCAAAATACTTTATTAGTTTATTGCTGTGTAGAATATTGTCAGCTAAACCCTAGCTGCATCTTGCTTAAAAACAGGCAATTATTTTCTATTTTCAGAAAAGGATATATCATTTAACCCATCAGATTATGGAGGCTATTATTTTCTTTTTTTTAACCAAAGCAGCAAACAATTATGCAAAGGTATCATTTTCCAGAATGTTGCTACCCAATTGTCATCCATCATGTTTTGGGACCTAAATATGTTACTTGAATACTTTCCCCACAAACCAGTTGCCAAAGGGAGGCAAAATACTGTATACTTTTTTTTTCAGCACTTGCATATACCTTAATACAACACTGATAGTTAATCCATATCTTTGTCACGGAAGGTTTCTCAGAATTTCAGTGCAGCACTTAAAACAGTTGTATGTTTTAGTAAACAAATTGCTTATGTTTTTAGCAGTTAAAAGCTCAGACTGACCCTTGTTTCTCCACTAAATCATTCCTTCACTTCTCTTCAGACTAATGTTTTGACTGAGCTGAGGAAATGGAAACTTCATTTTATTGAACATCATACATTAGAAATGAGGCAAGAAAGAGAGAAACATGCAGCCCATGTGAGACAATTGACTAATCAGATGGAAAACTTGAAGGAATTGCTACATACTTATGAGATTTCCATAGGGAGAAAGGATGAGGTAACAAGTTCTAATTTATAGAAGGAATTTTTTACAAGGCCCACATTTTCCTTATTGGTTACTATTAAGAATGGCTTTGGCAGCAAATGTTTGGAGGGCCACCATTTCCCCATCCCTGGTCTATGTGCTTGATTTTAATGACCAAGTTTAAATAAATTAATTGCATAGTTAATGTTCTTTGTGCATTGTCTAATTTCTTTTTTGTTCAGGTAATTGCAAATCTAACACATGCAATTGAGAAACAAAAGGACAGGATAGAATTAATGAAGAAATTCACAAAATGGCGACTTCAGCATTTTGTAGGCAAACAAAAGGCCAGAGAAGAGGTATATATGGATTTGCTCAGTTGGATTCTTCAACATTAGAATTACTACAGTATATGTTAATCAAGATTTTTTAAAAATCCCATTTAAGAAACGGTATTTTAAAAACTGACCAGATTAACAGCTCTTCATCCTCTTTTCTATAAATAATCTATCTCAGTAAACTGTATTTGTGTTCAATCTAAACATGATATTTTGCACTTTAGGATTATGTTACAATCATCCCATGAGATCATGAACATAGAAATGTTAAAAATTTATTCATCCCTCCTGGTTTGCACTGGCAACTAAGCATAAGGCCTGAATTTTAACATGACCAATGCGGATTCAAGCTTTTGTTTGATTTCATGCTGGTAGTTATGGTTTGCTTACCACTGTATTATAGTTTGTATAAAAGTCAGTGTTTTAAAGATACTGAAATATATACCTAATACCTTTTATCCTCTTTATCGGTTCTGGTATGGTGCAACTACAGCTCAGCCAGAGTCCTGTTTTGGGAAGAGTTAAATAAACTGTACAGAAACTCAGATCTGCCTTGCTGATGTTTCTTTCCAGGTATACACAAACAGACTGGCTGATCGGCTGTATGAAATAGGTTTGTTGAAGAAAGCCTGGGCAGTTTGGCGATCCCACATTCGTAAAAAATGGAAAGAAACCATGGAAAGGGCTGTTCAGTCAAGTGCGGAATCTCTGCGTGCTGAATTGTCCAATGACTATGAAACAAAATTTCAAGCGGTAAGGAGGTTTCTAAAGAACTCTTTTCTGATGAATTTTTCAAGAGGTTTCCCCCACTTCCAATAAAGTAGAATGTAATGTAAGTCCCATTCTGTGAAAGATATTTATACCACGGTCTTGGACAGTAATGATGGGGGACTTTAATTATCAGTTCTGCTGATATACTCTGATGAGATACAGGTTTAAAGTTACAATAAGGAATGTGGGTACTTTCTATCAAATTAGCTGCCAGATTCTTTTCAGCAGAATCCTGTCCTCCTTACTGTAGATTTTCTATACTTGATTCAGTAACATTCTTGTCCAAATTAAGTCATATTGGTGATTCTTCCTCTCTCACAAATTGTAAGATCTTCTCTTAGATAACAGAAATCAAATGCACCTGATTCCATAATGGTATTTGTGAAAAAGATCTTACAATTATACTTTGTTACAAAAAAAATGAATGAGTCAGCAGTGCGGTAAGTCTCCAGAAGTGGAACTTCATCAACAAAAGTAGACTTTCCAGTGCACAGGAAGTAATAGTTCTCCTTTACTATTGGCCAAGCCCCCATCTTCAGTACTGTTTCTAGAAGGGCTCAAATAAACTGGAGCAGGTTCAGAGGAGAGTAATAGGTACAATTAGGGATTAGAAATTGAAGCATATAAAGAGAGATTGGAAGAATTAAGAATGTTTAGCCTTAAGAAGACCAATATGATAGCACTCAAGAGTGTTATCTAAATTAGACAACAGCTGGTTTTGACAATACTTCATTTCAGGAGAAAGGCCCCATAGGATTTACTTCCAGGAAATTTTAGATAGGATTGTAGGCTAAAGGTGGCTTTTCCTCCATTGACAATAACCAGTACTTCCCCCACCAGATGTCTTATCAGCCAATCAGCACTTTTCTGTTCTGCCTTAGCCTCATAAGGCTGAACTGTCCCCTTTCCCTCCCCACAGTTGCATCTGCAATTCTGATCTCATCCCTGCTCAAGAAGGTTAGGGAAAGACCAATTCTGCTGATTATCTGCCCCACAAAGTACAGCAAAAGGACAAGGAAACAATAGGCAGGCTAAACTTCTAGATTCCTTTTGAGTGCCTGACTGAGCCTCATCCTCAAGAGGGAAGGGAAGCCATTATTTCACTGCATCTTTAAGGGGCCTCAGCATCAAGCATTCACCAAGATATTGCAAACAATTGTAAACATTGCTGTCATTTCTTAGAGTCAGTGCACCCTTGCACTTATCTTTCTCGGCTTACTTCCCCTTCCTAGGCTTCTAGATTTTATTAAAATTATTTCTGTAAACCATTTCATGTGTACTAGGCTGAACTAGCTAGATAACAGCCTGATAGCACTCTTCAAATACCTGACAGTATGTCACAAAGAAGGTCACATGTATCCTCCATTCTTCTAGACTGGAGACACAAAATAATGGATTTAAATTATAGGAAGGCGAAATCCAAATGGAAGGTAAAAACTTTCCTAACACAGCAGCTCAACAGTGGGCCAGTTACACAGAGAAGTGGTGGGCCTTCCTTTCATTGGTGGGTTCAGGGAGAATCCATACAACTGTCTCTTAGAGTTTCTTTAATTTGGATAGTTCCATTTTACTCTCCAGTAAATTTTTATTTTTATGTCCAGTCCTGGGTGCCATGTTTAAAGAAGAATTTCAGACAAACAAGAATAGGTTCAGAGCAGGGTGTGAAGGTGATCAGGAGATTAGAAACTACCCAGAGAAGTGGTAGACTGACCTTTACTACATGTGTTCATGCAGAGATTAAGCAATGGTCAGGAGTGCTTCAAGTAGTTTTGTGGACTGAATTGGGATTGGACTAAATTGGTATTTCCAACTCTCTGATTCTGTAAGTTTCATTGGACCTGTGATATAAAGTGCTTGAATCTTCAAAACAGGTGTAATGAAAGCAAGAATTTTAACAACCAAGGGGGTTGGAATGTCAAAGTCTAAGGAGATTTGAATTTGGAGAAAATTCTATGGAAAATATTTGAAAAAAGAATCTATAAAGCAAAACTATACAGAATGGAAAAGTGTTTGGGGCATCATAAAACATACAGGAAAAATGTTTGCTAACAAAATCTAATAGGACTGGATTTCTTTCTATCTCAGATCCTGTAAGTCATCATTTGGGGATAATGTGTTAAACTCAGCAATTGTAGGTTGAATGCTTCAACCGTTTGATGGTGTCTTTAGATACTGGAAGTACCATAATGTATATAGTGGAAAGCATAATCATAGTTCTCCTTGTGCATGTGGGAACGGTATCAGTAAGAATATTGTCCAATTGGAACAATAAAATATTCCTTATGATAAAAGTTGTTCCTCTTGCCTCATATAACATAAAATATTGTTATATGATGTTGAATCAATGTAATATGCAGGCTTCCATGGCATCTTTAGGCAGAAAACACAATGCAGGCTCAAAATAATACCACAGTTTTGTTATACTAAGATGTTTTTAGTCATTTCAGCTGTGTGCTAATTGTATAAGTTTTAATATCAGTCAATTATAACTGATTGACTGATATAACAGCATTTTTTTCCCTAAATAATTTTCTAAACCTGGAGCCTTCTAGTGTTTTGGAACAAAACACTATCCTTCGCTATCAACCAAGTTACCTGGGGCTTATGAGAATTGTGTGTTCAACTTTGGGAAGGAGCCATTCTGCATGAGCTCATCCCACTTACCACTGTAGTCACGCCATTGCTGTAATATACATAGAGTAATGTCCGTTTCATCTTCTTTTAAAGCACTGAACATTGTACCCATTCCCCACAGCAGCTAAGAAACAGAAATTTATTGTAACTCAGTGTTGATTGCGTGTTTAACTTTTCTTTTCTTTAAAGGAGCCAATTGACTGAAATCTTCCCTCACCCTAATCTTTTATAAAATTTGCTAAGTCATTGTAATTAATTATAAATGTTTTTATTTCTTGGTTAGTTAAATGTCGCACTAGAGGAAACCAGATCTGAACTTATTGAAATGCAGAACAAAAGACAAGATTATGAAGATGCCATGAAAAAGGCCTTCATGCGTGGTGTCTGTGCACTGAATCTGGAAGCAATGACCATATTTCAGGGCAAAGACTTCAAATTTGACCCTGGTTAGTATTATAAGGGGAGTGAAAGTTTATTAGCATGCTGGCCCTATGTCAATGAGTAATCTATGCTAGCTTCTCTAATGTGGTGTTCTTCAGGTGTGTTAGGACTACAGTGCCCAGAATTCCCAACCAGTTGGAAAGGCTGAACTGATGTAAATTTTTCAGAATGTTTTCTGACCACAAAAATACAGCATTTTTCTGGAGCAGTAACAATGTTGCCTTGGGGTTAAGATGTCAATTAAGTAAATAGGGATACTTAAGATCTGCTCTAAGTTCCATTTTTGTGCTGGAAATAAATGCATTTTAAAAACTTTGTGGGGTGTAACTGTAGAGAAAACTATAACTCCTACAAATAACTCTGAGAGAACAAATCAGTACTTTTTTCCTCCTCCTTTTCAACCATGTTATCACCTTAATTTTGCTTCCTTGAAACAAAGGAAGTTTCCTTTTTTCCCAATTCCAGAGAAATTACTTTCTTCTCAAGTATATTGCTTTTTTTCATAGATTTGTGATTAAATAGCTTATCATGCTGTTAGCGTAGCTCTAAACATTCTGACTTTCTCCTTCAAAAACTACAAGTAGCCCTGCTTGAATCAGGCTTGATGGCTTGAAGAACAGAATCAGGAATGCTTTGAATTCAGATTAACCTACTTCATATATACTATATTAAGCTATAGTTTGTTTAACTGTGATTTCTTATATATACCACTGTTGGCTGGATTTATTCAATATGTTAAACCATAAGACATCGTTTCTAAATCACAGTGACTCTGTTTATATTCTAATCAAACCTACCACAATATGACTTAGTGAGAACCATGAAAAAAGTGCATGGAAATGAGGCCTGTGCTGTCCTTTGGATTAAAAGGCAAGAACAAGGTACTTCAGAATGTGTGGGGATACTAACATAGCATCCGTCTGCAAACAGGTCTTTCCCAGGACTGTGCTGCAACTGCAGAAGGTAGTTGTGCAGTTCTGGGAAAAGACCGCTACTTTAAGGTGCCATGTTTGCACCCTTGCATGCTCTGAAGCATTTTTTTGCCATCAAATTTAAAGCATAGCCCGAATGGAAAGTTCCAGGACTCCTATGCATTTGAGGATGCTAAAAGGTTTAGTGGGTTATTTTGTAATCTAATTAATTAAGGATCAAATGGAACAATGGGTGTCTGGTCAGCTGTAAGGCTTATCCTAACTGTGATTCTCAAAATTCAAGAGCATGAGCTTTTATTCCTCCACAATACTTGGTTTTGCACGTGCATGATATAAAATAGCCAAGGCTTATTGGATCTCATGTTGTGACTCAGTGCTTTGCTTTTTTATTTCTCTTCGTAAGGGAAGATTTTTAAACCTGAAATAATTAATTTACCACAAGGTGGCACTCTAGTACTTCATAATGTTCAATGGCAAGAGTTCCGTGTGTGTGTGTATGTGTTTGTGAACATGGACACTCTTGCTTTCTTTAAGGCTATGCCTCAAGGCTGCTTCATGTATGAGAGCAGCCACATACTTTACTGTGTCTTTATACGCATGCCATAGTTGATGCCAGAAGAATAAGAAATACCTTAGAAAAGGCAGTTGTTCCTACCAGACATCCTACTTGTAGGAAAACATGACACTTTGACAGTTTGTAGATGGAATTTGAGCGAAGATTATATTCCTCCCCATATACTTCAAAGGACCTTATGGGAAAGCTATCTTCTGACTGAAATGCTAATATTGCTAGGTGTAGTTTAGACCTGGACTTTGGACCCTAAAATAAAGTAAAGCTTTTTGAGGAAGTATTCCTCTGGAAGCTTGGCTGATTTGCATGAATCATTAAAACCAGACTCTGTATATTTTGTCCTGAATCTATTTTGTAGTGCTGTAAGCAATTATTGAGTCTTTTGAATTTGCCTGGGTCTGACAGCCTGTTAAGTGTTTTATTAATAAATTGGATGGCTCTTTTATAAACCTGTATGTGATTTGTGTCTTTACATTCCTTCCTACGTAATAGTTTTCCAATCCCAGGAATAGCCATTCCTCCATCTTTCAAGGAACACCTACTGAGTGCTGCTTAATCCGAAATTTATCTCCTCTGGAAAGATGTTGTATTGATCCTGAAAGTTTATCCACTTCTCCATGAAACTAAACCACAGTATTTTTAAATGTGACTACTCACCTAAGCATATGTGTCCTGCCTTTAGGCCAAATCATTTCCCCCTGCCCCAATAGCTGCCCCTTTAAAACTATGTGTGTACATCTGTGTGTGTGAAAAACAAATTCTGTGTCAAAATAGCAACATTAAAAACATAGTGATAAAAAGGAGGGGGAATACAACATAAACGGTCACTCATGCCCTGGTCACCTCCGGGTTGGACTACTGTAATGCGCTCTACATGGGGCTACCCTTGAAGAGTATCCGGAAGCTACAGCTGGTACAGAATGCAGCAGCGCGGACAGTTCTTAATGTCCCTAGGAGGGCACATATAACACCCCTGTTGCATGAGCTGCATTGGTTGCCAGTTTGTTTCCGGGTCCAATTCAAGGTGTTGGTCATCACCTTTAAAGCCCTTCATGGCATGGGACCAGGTTATCTGAGGAACCGCCTCGCCCTGGTCATCTCAGCCCGCCCCACTCGGTCCAGCAGAAGGGGCAGGTTGCAGACCCCACCCGTCAAGGAATTTCGATTGGTGGGGTCTAGGCAGAGAGCCTTTTCTGCTGTAGTACCCGCCCTATGGAACATCTTGCCGCCTGAGGTGCGGTGTGCCCCCTCCCTCATGGCCTTCAGGAAAGAGATCAAATCCTGGCTCTGCCAGAAGGCCTGGGGGCCACAGGGGGGCCCGCACCTGTGGAGATGGCTGGTGGGGTGAGGGGTTGTCTCCCCCCCCAGCATCTTACAGGTTTTTTAGGGCCAAATTATAGGAGGTTTTTAGGCCATTTTTATATATGTTTTTAAACTATTTATAGATTATGTTCATGTTTGGAGAGTCCTGTGTTTGAGCCGCCCAGAGTCACCCATTGGGGGAGATGGGCGGCATACAAATGTGAAAATGAATGAATGAATGAATGAATGAATGAATGAATGAATGAATGAATGAACCCACACACACACTATATACACAGAGAAAGACAGTTTTGTTTTCTCTTAAATCTAGTCTACAGGGTAAATTAAAAATGTCTTTGTAATTTGTGCAAACCCCCCCTCAACATAGATGGTAGGAAAGTGAGTTTTGCAATTTAAATATCATGCACTTGAAGGTTATTTGAACCAGGTGGGCTTCCAACTGTATTGGAGCATGGAGCAAAATTTGTTTATATATTCTGCCCTTTTTTTATTCTTATCCCTCTTCTTCCCTGTATTGAATTTAGATTATAATCTTTCTTTGCAAAGACCTAGGGGTGCGGTTAGCTATTAAACCTTTGTACTTTCCTGAATAAACTATCACATACAGAGGTAATAGATTATTATAGGGCTGGTAATTTTTGTAAGTCTGTCCATTGGGAAGTACAAATTATATAGTTTTTAATTTTTATACAACAGTGTGCTTTCTTTCCAATTTTGTTTGCAAAATTATATATAGAGATACATACTTATATAAAATAATTAGATATACAATATCTAAATATTAGCAATATTTATCTCCTTGTTATTCTGTAAAGTTCTGAATATTTGTTAATTTGTTTATAGTGGTTGATCTATCAGAAAAGAAAGCAGAACCTGGTGCTGGCACTGGTGGACCTACGGCAAAACTTTCTTCATTTCAGTATGATCAACCTATGCCATCTACTTCCTCACTGCCGCCACCACCACCACCTCCTCATTCTGTTCCAACTGCAGCTCCTAGTTCTACTCCTAAAGATGATCTGGTAAGTACTCATTTAACACAACCTTTATCAGTAGCAGATTTCAATTCCATTGAACAAATCTTAAAGCAGTTCAATAAATGAGGATAAATTATTAAATCAACATTACAAGGATATTGGGTCTGAAAAATCAAGGTAATATATTGATGCTAATATTTAGGATTAGGAAATGATGGTATGTACTGTGGAGTCCTTAGGGTTCTCTGAGCTTGGTTGTTTTCTTGCAAATGTTTCATTACCTGGCTAGGTAGCATCTTCAGTGCTAGAATGGAATGGGGTTTGCTCTCTGTTTACATATATACTGTGGCATGCCCTGCCAGTGTTGTGGGGGTGTGGGTTTTGTTTTGTTTTATTTTTTCCTCTGGTAGTTCCTTGATTAAGGTATTGTTTACTGCTTGTATGTCTAGTGGTAATCTTGGTGTTAATCTGTTTATCTGGGTGATGATTGCTGGTGAGATGTTCTGGTCTTTTGTCTTCCTTTCTATTGTCTCTTTTGAATAGTGTGTAGATGTTGTTTATCTCTGTGTGCCTGTTGATAGCTGCCTTGTCTGAATACCAAGCTTCCAAGAATTCCCTTGCATTTTTGGATTTAGCTTGGTCTAAGATGCTGACAGTTTCCCAGTTGAAACTATGGTTAAGTCTGTCCATGTGTTGTGAGATTAAGGAGATCTCATCATGTCTTCTGACTGCTAGTTGGTGTTCATGGATGCGCTCTGCTAGCGTTCTACCTGTCTGTCCTACATAGTGGCCGTTACAGTCCTTACGCTGTATCTTGTAGATGACTCCTGTTTTTTCTTCTTGGGCTACTGGGTCTTTTGGTTTGCTTAAGATGTTTTGGAGGGCTTTAATTGGCTTGTGTGCTACGGAGGTGCCATGTGGTTGTAATTGTCTGTTGGTAGTTTCTGAGACATTTCTGATGTATGGCAGTGTTATCCTTTTCATAGCTTGTGTGGGGTGTGTTGTAGTAAGCTGAGCAGTCAGGCACTTTTTGATAAAGTTGCATGGATATCCATTTTGTTGGAAGATGTTGTATAGGTGGTCTGTTTCCTTTTTCTGCTGTACTGGGTTGCTGCAATGCGTTTGTGCTAATTTGAATAATGTTCTTACACAGCTCCTCTTGTGGGAGGTTGGGTTGTTACTTTGGTAATGGAGTACTTGGTTAGTGTGGGTTGTCTTCCAATAGGCTTAGGTTTCTAAGGTTTCTAATTTCCTGTTCTTTCCTCTGCTGATGAGGATATCCAGGAAGGATAGTGTGTTGTTGTTTTCTTCCTCTCTCTTCGCTTCTGTTGATGGCATGTACTTAATCTAAATCAGTCTATTGCAGTCTTTTTCCTGTTTTGCAGTTTTCTTCACACCAAGGCCATGCAGTAACATCTCAAACCAGATTAGATTCTGCTGCTGTATTAACAACCTGTGGTGCTGCTATAGGATCAGGCACAACGTCTATTTCAAAACTGGTAAGATTGGTGTGCGAGAGTGCAGTGTGGATCAGGGAGGGTGCACAATGGTGCGGCATGGGTCAAGGAGGGTGTGCAAGTGGTTGGCACAGCATGAGTGCAGAGGGGCTGGGGGTGGGTGTGCGGGTGGGGAGACTTACCCCAGCAACCTCCAACCTTCCCTGCCAGCTTCCCTACTGACTTTCTGGGGAAGCTGGCAGGGAAGTTTGCAAATGGCGATTACATGATAATGGGGCACTGCAACAGGTCATAAGTGCGAACTGGTTGCCAAATGCCCAGATTGTGATCATGTGACTGCAGGGGTGCTGGGATAGCCAGAACTCCAAGGACCAGTCATAAACACCATTCATTCAGCACTGTTGTAACTTCAAATGGTTGCTGAACGAATGGTCAGAGGTTGAGGATTACTTGTATGTGTGTCCCTTTTCTTAAGTCAATCAGTCTAAAGTTCTTGCAATAGAGCAAGACAAAAAATGTTTGTTTTTGAAGTGCTGGGGTTGACTTGACAACAGCTCCTTTGGTATTATCAGGTAATCAATTTTGATTATGAAATGATTTAATGATATCTTTCCTATGAAATAACTAGAATCACTTGAAAGTACAATTCTAGACAAGAAATTAGATCAATGAACTGCTGCAAAGAATGGTAAGGAAAAGGACTCTGAGGGTGTGAATGTACAAATAGGACTGTGTTTCCAGGTATCAAGATTACAGAAAGAATGTGCCCCATTATTGTGAGAATTCACATATTAGGGTTTTGATGATCTAGGAACCAAAAGATTTTGTATTCACTTTTTTCCTGGCCAAAGATAGAGAAAAAATAATATTAACATACATAGTTCATAATTTAAAGCTGTCTTTGAAAAGTGCTATATGTTCCTTATATAATTAGGATTTTTGTTTGGCTTGCCACAGCCCATGACTAGGGTGGTGACATCAGCTCAACAGAAGGCTGGAAGGACAGTCACTGCTAAAATCACTGGTCGTCCAGATTTTGCAACAAAGAATCGTATTTGCAGTAACTTAGATGTGTTGGGTGTTTCGCCCCCCATGAATTCTGTTGTGGTGGAGAAACATCATCCCATCACTCAGGTAAATAATGAGTTCTGTGAATAACTTCTGCGTTTTATGTCTCCTTTTATTCTGTGACTGGTTTGCTTTAGGGTTCTGGGTAAAATGATTGTGGAGGTTCAGATTAGAAATGCCTACTGAATTAATTTGTGTACACTTTTAGGTTACTGTCTTTTGTCTGGCATGTGATGGAATCCTATATGTACTATTAGGCACTGAGCTATATATTTTTCTTTTGTTTATTTATTTTACTTTGCTTGTATACCACCCATTCCCAAAAAGGCTCAGGGTGGCTGATAGTATTGACATAAAACAATAATCCAAACTTGATATAGAATAGATATAGATACATCATTCATTCATATATATATATAAAGAAAAAGTTAAAAACTAGAAGATACAGCTCCCACACCTGCAAACATCACCTTCAGTTATACCACACCCTCTTCCTGCACTAGGTAGAACAGGTCAGTCTTCTTCAACATTTGCCTAAAGCCCAAGAGGGATTTATCAATGTGGAAATAAAACAGTAACATCTGTATTTGGTTTTGGTATAAATTTTGTATTTCTGGGTATTCAAAAGTATATATTTTGTAAATTTAAAGATTCATAAAAATAAATAGGAAGGAGACCCAAAATAACTTGAAGAGGATTAAGCATACTTAGTGATCTTTGGGGACTCCTGAATTTTGAATATCAGTTGGAAGCAAGAAACAGGAGTTAGGAGACTGGATTGATACCTTAGTGTTCTATAGCATTCTAAAGAGGCTGTTTTGTTAATTGGAATATGGAAACAGGAACATATGGAAGGTGCCAGATTTAATCTTGAGTTTCTCCAAATGAGGTTAGAAAAAATGCTGCTCTGGAATGATTCCAGTCCTTAAAGAGACTATGGAGGAACCAATTGTTTGACTCAGTATGAGGGAAATACTAATGGAGTCAGTTGCTAAGCTTCCAGAGTAATCATATGTTTCCATTTTCCTTGCTCTTCAGTTTGTTTGGGATTCCATGGTGCATACTAAGAAAGGGGAGTGTCTCTCAATATACATACCATGAGAACATAGGGAACTGGTGGCACAGTCCTCCTACACCTTTCTTGCCATTTAGATGTTTTCCTTGGATGAGCTGAGTAGCAGTTGCTAGAGGAAGATTGTGAAGGAGATTTCAAGCCCATCCCCTTATGAATCTGACCTTGCTCCTCCATTGGCATTACAGGAAATAGCTGAAAACTAAGGGAAAACACCTCCCTGGAGTGGGCAAGACTAAGGAAAATGAGTGGAGCTTGGGGAAGCCAACAGGCTAGATACCTCTGCATTCTAACTCTGAACTAGAATTCAGCATTGAATCCCAACCAAGCCTTAAATACATTTTTATTGTAAAAGAGCATGCCAGAATACAAGCATCACCTAAGAGAAGACCTGTTCACTGGTGACCAAGATGATACTGTCAACTTGTGGCACATGCAGCAGGATTTTCTTAGATTATCTTAATAATTGGCCAGTTCTTCATCAAAAGTTAAACAGAATTTTCTAGTTTGTTTGATGTGTGCTATCTTTTTGCTCTCCTCACCTTTTAGTATGTTCACAGATCTGTGTGTTAATTAGATTCATGTTTCTTTTCTGTCAGTTTCCTTTAAAATGCTACTATAAGGGGAAAAAAGTCAGTTAAAGCTTTTGAATGCAGTATTTCTTCAGTTCAGTCTAAATAAACACATATGGGCATTACTTTGTGACAAGTGGCAGGTTGTAAACTAGCATTACTTTAGCCATTTGGGACCAGGCAGATCTTACTTTGTTGATGGTCTTGCTTGGATAGAGCTCAGTAGAAATGGCCCAGCTGCCCTCATTTCTCTGGCCAGACAATGCTGGTTGAAGGATGAGCCCATGTTTGCTTTTCTCCTTGCTGTGATGTTTTTATTGGGAGACTAGGATGTGAACTCCCAGTGATCTTTGGAGACCTGACTGTGTTTGCAAAGAAGAATAAATTCCTTTCTCTTCTATATATTTCCATGGCAACTCAGCAAAGCACATGGAACGATGTACAGTATACAACTTTACTATTAGGTCCAACAAGATATGAGATTTACTAGTAAAGGTAAATGAGGGCAGAAGTTTTGCATTTGAGAAAAGTCTTTCTATGCTCATTTGTAGATCCTCTACAAGAGAGCTGCAGTATGTGAAAAGGCTGATAATCTTGCATCTCTGTGGGCTGGGAGGAAAGTCTGGGAGCTGGCTGCAGTAGATCATTGTTGTTCCATGTCCAAATGAAAGCAGGGTGTATTTGCTTCACTGCATAACTAGATGCTAGAAATAATATCTTCTTCATATAGCTGCAATCACTGTAGTCTACATCTAAAATGGCCCAGAAAATACACAATACACAATACACTGTAGTCTACATCTAAAACGGCCCAGAAAATACATGACACAAAATATTGTACTTTTAAGGCGATTGGGCTGCTAGTTTGACTTTCATACAGAGGAATTTTGATTTTTTGTTTGTTTGTTGTGGTAGTTTGTTTCTTTTTGTTTCAAGAATATCTTGAGAAAAGCTGTTAATATGGATTATCAGACAATCTAGACTATAGTCTACTGTTTTAAATTGTAGTGCTGGAACCTGTTCAGTGATATTGTCTAAACAGGTTTTTTATTGTCTAAATTACTAGACAGGTTTAACTGGTTTGTTAACTCAAGCTTGGGGTGGCTTAGTAAAATCTGAGGCTACTAGCTGAGCAATTACTTTGCTTCCTTCTTTTAGATGGAGATAGTTATGGAACAACTAAAAGTGTTCCTGGCCATTTGTGTTCTTTGTGTTCCCTTTTTATATTATTAAATTGTTTTACTTTGTGGGATTGGACAGAAAATAAATAATAACTTCCTGCTTATATCTTTCAGCAAACTATATCTCAAGCTACTGCTGCTAAATATCCTCGAACTCTGCACCAGTTTTCTAGTGCTATCAGCATAAGACATCTAGGACACAATGGGAAAACTCATACCGAGGCTCACAGCAACATCCAGTCAATAAAGGTAGTGGAGTAGGTTCGCAGGTTAAAATGCTTGTATTTTATTTTAAGTGTGTGGAGAAAATTTTCCAAGTTATAGTTTAAAATGCTCCCTAGTGTTTGCAGATTAATGGAATAATAACCCAAGGATGCATCATGTTTTTCCTCTCAGTAATGTAGATGTAAAGATATTCTGAAGCATAAAAAATACGCCACCCAAGTTGGCACAATGTAGTTCTGTATAACTGCAAATAAGGTATACTTGAAATTTTTACTTTCTTAAACTTATTAAATATGCTTATTTAATGTTTTTAATAAAAAGGAAGTATTGAACGTGTATATTCTAAAAAGTATTTCTGCTTTATACATTAATAAGAGCATAGATAATTTTGCCACATTCTGAATTGGGATCTAAATTGTCCATATAGTAATCAGACTTGAAATTCAGAAAGTGTTTGGTTCTGCTATATTTTATCTTCAACCATTCATAGGGCAAGAACATTGCAGAGAGAGTTTATTACTCTTACTCTATTTATTTACTATGGTGGGAATCCAACTGTGTGCTTCCATTAGTAGAAATAGTATTCACTGATACCCTCAACCCCAGCTGTACTCCCTCCAAATATGTTCTACAAGATCCTCCAATGTAGATTTTAAGGATGTGCAGAAATACTGGGGGGGGGGGGGGAGAGATGTGACATTATATTCTACCTTAAATGTGGATGAAGAAATAAATACCAGCATTTTATGTAAAATAGCAAAGCTGTGAGTCTTCTCCATGCTGGTAATTTTTTTCTGATTTTCCATTGCAATTTGCGGTGGGAACAATGAAGACTTGACAATTTCATGTTCATGGGTTTCATCTTCTTGTAGCTCCGTATACTTTTCCATTCTTGCTATCTCTTATGCTACTATAAGGAGACCACAGTAGGAAGTAATGCATAAAGGAATGTGGGAACTGATGTCAATGCTTAGAAAGAAGAAAAAGAGGCAGCGTGGAAGAAAGCAGTGACTTTGGTGTGCTAATGGTGCTTTATTAACTAGACCTCACCAATACGAGAGCTGTTTCTAGGATTTTTCCACCCATATTGCCCACCCTTGTGGTCAAATAGGAGTACCAACAGGGGAAGACAACCTGCTATAGCAACTTGCTTCCCCCTAAGGTAATGTTAGACAGAACTCTTAGGTGTACACCACTTGTATGCCTACTACTAAATGACTAACTGCAGCATAAAGCGATGATCTAGGTTTGTAAAATGGATGCAGGAGCTTAAGTAGTAAAACAGGTGTTGGAAGTG
The DNA here is from genome assembly GCF_059951505.1 of Python bivittatus. NCBI lineage: Eukaryota > Metazoa > Chordata > Lepidosauria > Squamata > Pythonidae > Python > Python bivittatus. Next base: position 4,815,376 of record NW_028277112.1, read on the forward strand.
GTCAGACAAGTAATATACTAGGGATTGGGCTGTGTAGTGATTCAGATTTGAAAAGGAAAAGGTGATGGGAGGTGCATTTAGCCATGTTAGCACTTCAGATGCATCTTTTACATCCTAACAAAAGACATAGCTTCTTTAAGGCATTGCTGAAGTTGTTACACGAACAGCCCGTGTGCTCCAAATCACTTTTTCTCCTTCAAATCTGGATGGCTGCAGCTGTACCGTGGGTGTGTAGGCTCAGGCCCAAACCATATTTGTTTAGAAGCTTTTTTTGTTACGTGCAATAACTATTGCTAAAGGGGCAAATGTGGTTTAAATTTACACTAACAAAGTAAATAGTCTATTTATTTGCATCAGATTCCTAATATAAAGGCAAGGTCTGCCTCAGGTTGAGCTTGGCTCCTGGTTACTATATGGACACATCCATGACAACAGTATGGAAGTGCTTTACCACTACCTTCTTCATACATATATACACATCATGATATTCCCATTTGGGGTAAACAAGTACTCAAAAGGAATAAATAGTAAGCAAAAGCAGATGGAGGCAGAAAATAAGTGAAAAATAAACTAACTAAATCTAGTTTACACCAACACCATCACTATGCTTTTCCTATTTTCTGTCCTTGCACACCAGCTTTGTTTCTACCACACCCATCCACTGATTCATACTGCTTTTTGTTCTTTAAAGTTCTTATATCTTTCTCAGGACCTCATCACTACCATCCAACCAGATTTATTAGTCTTTTGCTTTTTGGTTTCTAATTCTCTACTCATGCATTATTTCTATATAACTTTATTACCAAAGAAATATGTTTAGGATTACAATTTAAATATCTTATAATTACCACCTTAGATCCAAGGTAGCAGTTTTGTACTTGGCACTGCTGTGTGCATATTTTCCTGTCAGATTTCTACCTCAAAGGGTCTCAAATATAAAGAAAGTCAAAAGGATTTGGTTATGAGATGAAAGTGCTTGGAGACAAAAGAGTTTGTATAGCCCTTTAAATCCTACTTCATTTGTTTTGTTCATAATCTAATGTGCTATTGTTTCCACACAACTGTTCTTGGAAAATATTTTATTTAAAATATCAAAGATTTTTAGAAGTATATTTGTAGAAGCAATGTAACTATCTTGTCTGAGGAAAATATTTCTTTGATTCTGCAGAAAAATAAACTGAAAGAGCACTATCTGCATGTTGTATGGCAGGATTGAAAATGTGCCCTCAGGTGCAAGTGGACTCCCATAGGAGACCCTCAGCCATACACAGAAAAAAAATAACCCACTACTGACTAAAATTGTTTTCAAGCAAACTTCCAGCCATTACTATGTTCATTTCCCCACTGCTTTTGGTATCTAAGAACTCATATAACCCCATATCCTTTCTTCCAGCTCCAAATGCAATTGCCAAATCTAGGTCACTCCTATTTTGCAGGACAAAAAAATTTGGGGTACAGCCACCCAAGATTTAAAAAAACGGAATTGGTAAGCTGGAGAATTCTGACTGGTGAAGTGGGATTGGAAAGAGTCAATGGAGGTTGAGAAGTCCTGGTTGGGTGGGGCTGCAAAGTTGATGGGGTGGGATATATTGCAGAAGTGATGAGAAGATGTTCAGGGCTTTCTTTATAGGGAAACATTGGAGCATTTGTTTGTAAATAATATTTTAATATTCATTTATTATTCCATGTCATTGTTTCAAATTCCCTTGAATTTCATGAAACTGAACATTTCTTGGATTCTGTGCCAGCATTATTTTCTGCTCTGAACTTTTCTGTAAGAGGAAATACTCTTGTTAGAATTCAGAAAACACAACATGCCTTTAATCTTTTTCAGGTGTGAATAGGTTCAGGCATAATTAACATACAAATTTTAGTAGCCACTCAACCATCTGTGCAACTTTAAACAAAAAAGTGTAGTTACTTAAAATGAGACTAATTTTATTACAGATTCATGAAGTTGAAATAAACCCCTTTCAAAATAAAACTGGCTTCTTGCTTTTACTAAGAAGTTGGATATATTGACTGGCTTACTGCCACTTTGTCTCTTACATGCTTATAAAGTCAACAGACTTTTAAGTTGCAATTCTGTGCTTACATAGAAATAATTCTATCAAACTCACTGAGTGTGGATTTTGCCTAGAAATGCATTCATACATCCATAATTATATTTGCAGGTCCTTGTTTTATTTTTTAAAAATTTTGATTATACTTCTCCCTGTCCAGCACGCTTGTGTAGCATATTGTTTTTCTTTTTTTGGTTAAAAGAGCATGTTCTCCCTCCCTGGATTGCCTCCCCATTTAAGTATTTGATTTATATCCCACCTTTCATTCAGGCAGCATACACAGTGCTCTCTCCTCCTATTTTCCCCCACAACAACAACCCTGTAGGGTAGGTTGGGCTGAGAAAGTGACTGGTCCCAAGTCACCCAGTCAGCTTTCATAGCTCAGGGTGGACTAGAACCTGGGTCTTCTTACTCCTGGTCCAACACCTGATTGGAAGTTGCTCTCTTCCTCCTCATTCCCTGCCCAGTGAGTACAGTTTGTTCCCTTTTTGCTACAAGAATCTATTATCTACAATACGTAGGCAGAGCGTTAGGTTAAAACAACTACATGAGGAATTCCCTGAAAACTCTGCTAGAAATACAAAGCTTTTAACAATCTAGACTCTTTCCCTGTCTGAAGTATGGAACCTCCCCGCTTTTACCACAGCAATCTATTCTGCTGGAACAGGACTGGAGAATAAGAGCCAGGTGAATGAAGTCATTTGGCTCCTGGAAAGAAGCTGCTTCAAGTGTTTTGAAGGGGCTTCTCCCTAGGAGGTGTTGCTTGAAGACCCTTTCAGGTAAGAGCATCTTTGTAAATCAGCTCTCTGTAATCTAACTTTGTCCTGAATCTTTCCCAGAAGGGAAAGGAGAAGCACTCTAACAGGATCTAAGTGATGTTTACAACAATTGCTCACCAGCCAGTTGCTGAAATCCCCCGCTCACCAGATCCTCATATAAGTGTTTAATGGGATTCTGGCCAGCCATGAGAACACCATGTAACCAGATTAGAAACATTCTGTGTCCATGTTCCTTGTAGCTCTTTTTCCCTAGAGGAAAATGTTATACAAAATGTTAGCCTACTGTTTGGAGAAAATGTTTCTATGTCACATTTTTGGCTGCAAAGATCTGTTTCAAAAGTGTTTGCCTAGATTCTTAAGCTTTTTTGTTGGAAATGGAAGGTGGAAGAGATTGGTAGGGGTAGAGCATAATGAAGAACAGGCCTATTAACCTCTTTTGCTCCCTTCACGAATTCTTAAGGGGAAACATGAAGAGATCTACTGCATATATAGAAATGTCTTTTCAGCAGCAGTTTGCAAATACATAGAGGTAGAGGTACTGTTGAGGTAGATGTTACATGAATGAGACATAAACAAAAATCTGATGACAATAGTCTTTTTTAATACTAAAAAGTTGTTGTAGGAGACTGTTATTCAGCCCCCTTCAGCGCCACTCGATTAGCACAGTCAAAATGTCACTTCCCGAGTTGTTTTTGCTATCTAGGATGAAAGTTATGGAGGTTCTGTATCTTTCTCTCCACAGGTGAGGCAATAGCTTTGGCCTGTATGATTTTGAGAAAATAACAGGAATGGAAAGGATTAAGTAGCCTTTCCTGATCTGTTGTTTGTTAAATCGCTTGATTTTTTTTTTTTTTAATCTTTGGATCTCCCATGTAACATCCAGGGAACTTTACAGATAACATCTATCTCAGAAGCAGCTGCACTGTGCCACAATAAACGCTTCCTTTCGGTAGCATGGGCATGTCCACCCACAGTTGGATATGCATTTGGGAGGGGGTTTATTGCCCCACTCCTCTTATCTAAGTATTTTCAGTGCTCTAGAGAAACAAAACAAAATGGCTATTTTTCATCCCAAAAAGTATGCTCCAGGGCAGCATATAAAGTTTAAAATGTCAATAATATAATGGAATAAGCATCTGAGCTATGCCATAAAACTGAATGGGACAGAATAATTCAACCATCTGAAAGATGTACAAAAGACATCACCATATAAACAAAATTCCAAGGCAATCAAAACATTTTATTCTTATGTTAAAGAGAGAACTACTGTGATGCCAGTTGAATCTCCTTTGAAAGATCATTTCAGAGTATATGCCCTGTCACAAAAAATATCCCTCCCTAATCCATTATCCCCAACCCTCTCCTCTCAAGATACAAATAAAATATGGGCAGGCTCAAGCTGGTATGGGGAATCAGTGAGAACAGGTGCTGAAAGAACAATCAGTTGGAGTGCAAACAAGCTTATTTTAGACCATACTCAAAGGATGAAGACGCCTTGTATGTCTGTTTTTCCTCTATCAATGGAGATTGCTCCTTAGATGTTCAAGAGTAAGGGAAGAATGTTCCTTTATAGTGTTTATTTTATATTCCAGGCCCAGTCCAATCCGCAATAGTAAAGAGTAACAAATTAAAAAACTAATTTTTCACTTAGTCTAATGGAACAAGGCTCCTTCCTATTCCATGTACAGGTAGTTCTTGACTTACAACCACAATTGGGACTGGAACTTCTGTTGCTAAGTGATGTTGTTAAGTAAGTCGGGCCCTATTTTATTACCTTTTTGCCATGATTGTTAAGTGAATTGTGCAGCCATTAAGCAAATCTGGCTTTCCCCATTGATTTTGCTTGTTGGAAGCCCCCTGGGAAGGTTGCAAATGGTGATCACATGACCCCAGGACATTGTAACCACTGTAAATACATGCCAGTTGCCAAGTGCCTGAATTTTGATCATGTGACTGTGGGGACGCTGCAACAGTCATAACTGCAAGGACCAGTCATAAGTCACTTTTTTCAGCGCTGTTGTAAATTCAAACTGTCATTAAATGAGTGGTCGTAAGTCAAGGATTACCTGTATACTAAATGGGCATTTATGAAATCCTGATGAAGGGATATAATTGTTTCCCAGTCCTCTAATCTTTTACTGTATTTGTTTTAGCTAGAATTCAAGTATTACTGAAGACCAAACGGGTAAGAAGGGACAGATGAAACCATGTTAGGTATCTTTGAACATAATTGGCTGATCAAATGCAAAATATAAGAGCTGCACTTATTAATAGTTGTGTACAAGAGAGCTTCTGGCAGGAAAAGCTTTTTATAAAGGGAACAACTTAGCCAGTCTTGTTTGGCTACAGCAGCAAGCATTAAAAGAATCTTTGTCAATTTCCAAAACACCTTTTATTTATCTATTCTGAAGGAATGTAAATATTGAGATAGGTGCCTATAATAATATATATTGGAGACTGCAGCTGGGATAGTGATGAAGCTCATAAAGGTGGGCCCTAAGTCCACCATTTTTATTTTTAATGTCTTGCATTTTGACTGGCCTATGTGACAATATACACCTTTAACGTACTGTTTGAGAAACTTCACAAAATAAAAGCTATAGTCTCATATTCAAACTGAAAGTAGGGGGATTTTATTGCATCTTAAGACCTACTCTCTGCCAAGATTAGCACATCGAACATACTGCAATGAAAGTATGCTTTGTTTTTCTTTAAGCACACACATAAATTATTAATTTTTCTATGTTAGCTTGGAAACAACTCTCAACATTTGCAAAAATATCCAATAGTTATTTTATTCTGATTTCTCTTCCCACCCCATTTTTTTAAAAAACACAGGAAGGAGTGAGATTTATATAGAGAGAATTCTATATAATTCAGAAGTAATGTGTTGGATTTTAGTTAACTTTCCTGTGTTTGGAAAGAGAACGCTGGGTTTTTAATTCAGTAAATTACCTGTCCACTGTTCTTCTATTGCTTTGATTTGTTCATCTGTAAACTTCCAAAACTGTGCCAGTTTTGTCCATTCTCGCATTTTTAACCCATTATAAGCTAGATTCCAAAGAGATGCGCGGATCTGTTTGGTCTGCATGTTATGATCTTGTTTAAAAGATAGGTTTGACACATCATCACACTGATGCTCCTGCAAAGCAAATTTCAGATATCAGATCATGTATTCTTCAAGTAATTTGTTTTCTACCTCAAAGAACTATAATCTTTGGATTTTACTTCAAATGCTTTACAAAATCAACCCTGATAATACCAGATATATGGTACTGAATGCCAAATCTTTCAGGAATACTCAGTTCTTCAGTTCTGTAGGCCTTGTTCACCAGGTTCTGGCGTAAAAATAGAGACTTAAATCTGCTCACCAATCAAGCTTTGGATCTAAAAAAAAATGCATGCAGTGTAATGTGCTTCCCCAAATAGTCCTACTTCTTTTATACCACATATTTATCTGCACAAAGTTATTTCATAGCTCCTTTCCATTGTTAAGGGATTGACTTATAATGTAGCAGGAAATAATGTGGAAGTGAACTCTCCTTGTTTGTCCATAACAGGTATTGGAGCACTTTCTATTACAAATTTACTCAGAAATCAATATCGGCTCTGATTTCCTTTGGCTGCTCTTTGTAATGAAATGTTACTGTCCTCCTTTGCCCATGTTCATAAAAGCATCAGCAGATATATTTATCCAGATTATAGTAACCAGGCTCCAAAGCAACTCATTCCATTCTTTGTGGTACAGAACAGTTTCTCATGCTAAAAAACAAACCTCATCTATAACTTCATACACAAGACAAGTGGGAAGATGTACATTTCCCTATCAATATAGTTAATATTATCACAAAACAATAAGCCAGGTAAGTCCTAGCTAAATCTGTTTCATTTGCAATTTTGCTCTGTCCTCCATCCTCTATTGTTTTCAGCAGAAGAAAGAAATGCCATACGGTACACAGACTAGAATTTCCTTGGTTTCTCCAGCAAAAATGGAGGGTTTGCAATTCTATGCAGTCAATCCATTGATAGATTTGCCATATTTCTTTGGGTCCTGTCCTACAGAGCTTTGCCCAAGAGTGTCAAGGAAGGGGGCATCTAGGGCTAGAGCTTGGGACAAAGTCCAGGGTCCCACAGTACTGGGATGGGGGAGGTCCAAATTACCATCAGAGAGCAGTGGGGGTGGCAATAAACAAGCCTTCAACATCTTGCACTAGTTTTGACATAGCTGACACCTTATTCAAGGAGGTAATTAGTAACTAGATTAGGTAGGCTGACTATACTGATTGTATTTGGTATTCTATGTACATGATTATTGCCTTCTCTTGTTTTCTCTATATTAGCATTTTCCAACAACAACTTTTTTTATATCTGTAGATCTAGTTTTGTGGTTTCATAAGGGAATTTTTCAATAAAAGTTTCCCGCATAGAAGGTAGCACTGTTACCAACCTATTCCTTGAGATTATGGATTGGTCCAAGTTTTGCTCTGTCCTTCTAGATTTTGGGCAGAAGATTCCCCAAGACCTTCCCTTCTGTTTTCCTAGAGCTGTGCTGAAGGAATAAATCCTGGTAGAAGGATTAAGAATTCCCCAGCTGTCAGCCTGTATCATGGCAGCCCTATTGTAATTATCTTTAGGTGTCTGCCAGGGAGGTTTTAAACTCTCCTCCTTCCTAGTTTGTAATATGTAGCCAATATATCCAAGCAGGCGCATTTTGGATTGCACTCCATGAAAATTCTCTTTGGAGACCACAATTTTCTACAAGTGCAGTGATTTCTTCTGTCAGTTTCCAGTACAATCAGTGAAGAAAGAAAGCTGCAAAGCCAAGAGTTCATTAGTACATAGAGGAAGTTAAAAATCAAGTTTAACTTCTTACTCAATATCTTAGCAGTGATGACATAAGCAAGGGCTGCTGGGCAAAGTAGAAGGGGAAGAGAAAGAAATGAGATACTTCTGGTTTAACATTTTCTAGCAGTTCTGCAAGGAGACTTCAAAATCCAGATCTGAAAATGACATATTTTGCTAACAGGATTCAAATAATGGAGAAACATGCTTGAGCAAAAAAAGCTAAATAAGTTGTTTCCTACCTGTTTCCAGATGTAGTACCTCTCTGCTTTTATAATCATGTCTACAACCAAGGCATGATTGCTTCTGGATGCTACAGCAAGTGCAGTTTTTCCTTGCTAAAAATGTAAGCAGTATGAGTTATCAAACATAGACCAACAACATTTCTATGCTAAGGTACAGAAATATGTTGCAAAATTCTCTAACTGCCATGTATCTTGAGAAGTGTTTCAAAATCCTGAAAAATTAAAAAAAAAAAATCATGGTCGTTTTGGCCAGCAGGGAGCTAAGCAGCACTTGTTGAGACTATATGGTTGGGATCAATTTTACCCACTTCATCTGGGAGGTACTTTTTATAGCAATCTAAATCTGTATCTAAGTAGGTAAAATGTTTCCATGGATTCTCTATTTCCTCTTAAAATGTTAACAATCCTGCAAATTACCTAACTTTATCTCTTTTCACCATTCCATGTAAAAGCACAAACATTTCCAACTCATAAGTGTTTCTAAACTATTAAATTTGTGGAATTCTGAGTAGACTTCTTAAAAAACAAGTTAGTGACTAAGGATACATTTACATGCCCCACTAACTTTGGTTCAGTGATGTCTGGCTAGCAGTTCTTGAAGGACACCTTCACATGATACAGGTTTCTTCTCATCCCCATAGCCAAGTGCAGCTTAGTTTTTTTCCTAACCTAAGTTGGTGTTTTCCATTTTCTCCCAAAGGGGGCCTTGCTATTTGCATGAGGTGGGGTGCTTTGGTAGTAATTGAGCTGATGATGCAGCAGGATTGGAATCCACCCAGCTTGTATTGGTCACTTTCAGTCAACCATGGTGGGTAGTGGCTGATGGGCAAGCTGTCTGCTGGCTGAAAGATATGACTCTCTGAAGTCATATTTACACTCCCCTCCAAGATTCCATGCATGGTGTGTTGGAAGTCACATTAGCAGGTTGTGAGTATGGTGGTCCTACCTAAGCAGGAGCAGTGCCTACTGAGCATGGACTGCCAGCATGGCTGCTGGCACATCATGCGGTGGTGGCACATGCTGAAGGAGGAAGATCATGCATTGTGTCAGGCTGTATAATTGGTGGCATTGACTGAAGCAAAAGACCTGCTTCAGCCAGCACCATGCATGGAATGGTGGGAGGTATGTGGGCAAGTCAAGCTGGTCATTAAAGGAGGGGAGAGCCTCTCCCGCTTTACAGGAAATTTCTTGGATCAGGTGCTGCAAGTAATCCAGGAGATGGGTAGCCTTAGTAAAGCAAAAATGGAAAGCCCCACCTGACCTGCAGATTAGGTTCTGAGACAGAGCTAAAACCCCTAGTATACCATCTGTTAGCTCCTTCCCCAACTTCAGCCTCACCTCATGGTAAGCAGAGAGATGACTGGATATTTTTCCCACCATGAGGGAAATCCATCTTATCACTGCACAATAATTTGCCTCCATTACAGACAGTACCATTCAGAGTCTTGTTAACAATGACAAGAAGGGTGGAAGATCCAACAGATCCTTCCCAGTTACAAAATATACCCCAGAGCAGTGATATCTCGGGGGGTGGAGGTGGTGCATAAAAAAAGCCACAATGGTGGTTGTGACCATGTGATCAAATTCCCAGCCTTCTTCAATCTCCATGTGACATTGCGCACACACAAAAAGGCTTTGATTGGGCTATTTTGACTGCCATCCTGATTTTTTTTTACATCCCCCCTGCAAGCACCCTGCTCCCCTGAAGAATGTTTAGACTGGCCATTTTACTTGTCTAAATAATTTCCCTCTCACCACTTGCATTCTGAAACCAAAAAAGAAAACCCCAAAAGCCTCAGAAGAGAACAGAGAAATGGAACCACCTCATTTCTAGGATCTCCTCTCTATCTTGCAGGTGCCAAATTTTGGGATTCATTGCAGCACCCTAACTTCATGGTAAAATTATACTGTGCCAGGGGGCATACACTAACATTTGATTAATCCCTATTTTTCAACAAAATTCAGTTACATTTCTGATGGTAGAGTCAAATTAAGCCTGAAAAGTTACACATTTATCCACCAACTCATCTCTTGCAGTTGCTAAAGGAAAGTTGCTGGATAGCTTCATAACAACCCTGCAGAGAAGTCAGGATGACAAATATTGATGACCTGCCAACAGCTAATTGGTGATTCATTGCAAACACAAGGATTTGGACTTAAATCTCCCTAGTTCAAGCCCAAGAAACTATCTCCTATGATGCACTGTCTTAAGATATTCCTCACAAATGGTCTAATGAATGACCTGTTTCTAAAATTCCGCAGCCTTTTATTTCATCTTCATATTCTCAGTCCAGCATGCTCCGGCAGGGGCATCTGTGTGTGGGGAGGGTGTTTGCCAAAAAGGTCAAGATGAGGGTTGCAACTGCATGATCAAAGCCCTGCCCCTTTTTCACATGCATTGCCCCAGCTGGGACAGAACCAGAGGCCACTCTCAAAATGTCCACGCTGACCGCAAATGCTGGGAAGAGCACTGGGAAGGTTGATTTAGATCTGAAAACCAATTTTGCTCTTTTATGCTAGTAATGCCTACCTATCTGCACCTCCTTTTTCTTTGCTTAGCTTTAATACATATCCTGTTCATTTATGCCTGCACTTGTTTGACTTTCACTGTCCTTGGAAGTTCTAAGAGCACCACCCATTTGTAAATAAGTGGAAATCTCTGCTAAGAGCTGTGGTTTGCACAGGACTGCTTGCAAGTCAGTCTCCTCTTGGCCAACCACAGACTCTTCTGAATCCAAGTACATTCCTGCTCTTGGCAGTTCAAGACCACACATATCTATATGGTTTTAGTAGGTTAACTCTGTAATCCCTTTATGTCAGTGGATTTATATCAAAAGCAGTAGCCCACAAAAGGAGGACACACATTCCCTCCCACTGATGGCAAGCTGCAACTCCTTTGGGCTCATTGTAGTGGTCCCTACAATGCAACAGGGCCAGAGAGAAGGGCACTTTAATGTGTGTGCCTCACAGAATGAGTAATTCCATGTCATGCTTGCTCAGAAATCCCATGCGTTCACTGTCTTAATTGCATTTCAGCGGGCTAGGTTCTAGGTTTACCAATATGGATCTAGTCCCAAGCTTTATATTACATTTTAAATTATTTATTTAAAATAAATAGGCATGTTGCAAGATGCATATGGTTCACACATTTGCAAACAAGAACGTAGTATATAAAAGTACAGACAAGCCCTGCCAAATTTGGGTCAGTTCCAGAAATCAATCTATAACATTGGACAATGAATTCAAGTCACTTCAGGTACTTAAAAATGTTCCATTCTGACCACCAAAGTTTCTTGTTGGATTTTCTATCTGCATCTGTGAGTTACAGAGAAATTTAACTTCCATCAAAAAACATGGCTAATTCAGCTGTGATGCTTTGGAACAGTTCCCACAGATGAGATTCAATCTGCATCAGTAACTCATGGTGGACAGAAGTTGTTTTAGCAATTCTATTAACTGCTGTAATTTCTTCTGTTCTGGGAACAAGGGTCTCCAGGAGAAATGGAAGTCTGAAACAGCAAAAACACTTTGGAGAAGTTTTCATATGGCTGCTAAGTGGCACCAGATGAATCAGAATAGAAAACACTTTTTAGGAAACATACTACTTTGGATTTATAAATACAAAGAACAAGTACAGTGGTACCTCTACTTACGAACTTAATCCGTTCCGTGACTCTGGTCGCGAGTCGAGTTGGTCGCAAGTCGAGGTAAATTTTCCCATAAGGTTCAATGTAAATACGGTTAATCCGTTCCGCCCTCCGAATTTGGTCGCACCACGAGGCAAATATCCCCATAAGGTTCAATGTAAATATGGCTAACCCGCCCTACGAATTTGGTCGCAAGTCGAGGCACATTTTCCCCATAAGGTTCAATGTAAATACATACGGTTAAACAGTTCTGAAACATATGCATTTTATTTTTAAACCACAAAAACATGAAGAGGGAGAATGGGGTGGGGAGGCAGTTATTGTTTGGAGGGAGAGTCCCCCTCCAAAAGGACATCGGGGAGATCTCCTTTAGGGGTTTCCTCTCTTCTTTGCCTCTTAGCTCCAGGCTCAGTTCTGGGGAAAAACCTGTCTAAAGTCAGTTGTTTTTTCCTGCGCTGCATAACCCTCCGGAAATGAGAGAACACGTCGTTCATCATGTTCAATGCTCTGGTTGTCACAGTTCGGTTGGGGTGGTGCTTCTCAATGAAATCCTGGCACTCATTCCATTTCTGCATGATGGATTTTATTGCATCACTGCTCATCTCCTCCCCCTCCTCCTCCTCTTCAGTGGAATGCTCCTCGCCAAGCACTTTCTGTTGCTCACTCTGGAGCTGAGCAAGTTCTTCTGTGGTCAGCTCCTCCTTATGGTCCTCAACAAGCTCCTCTATGTCCGCATCATCCACAACCAGACCCATGCTCTTGTCCATGGACACAATCTCCTCCACTACCTCTGCATCAGACCCTTCAAACTCACGTTCAGCGACACATTCTGACCACAGTTTCCTCCAGGCTGAGTTTAAGGTCCGGCAGGTGACATCTCTCCAGGTTTTGTCAATGAGGCTGATACAGTGGAGGACACTGAAATGTTTCTTCCAAAACTCTTTCAGAGTCAAGGATGTTTCCTCAGTGACATTGAAACACCTGGTGAAGAGCGCCTTTGTGTAGAGCTTCTTAAAGTTGCAGATCACTTGCTGGTCCATGGGCTGCAGAAGAGGTGTCGTGTTGGGGGGGAGGAACTTGACCTTTATGAAATCATACTCGGCGTCCATGTCATCCACCAAGGCTGGAGGGTGTGCCGGGGCATTGTCCATCAGGAGAAGGCACCTTTCAGGCAGCTGGTTCTCAGACAGGTATTTTTTAATGCTGGGCGCGAACACCTCGTGCAGCCATTCCATGAACAACTGCCTTGTGACCCATGCTCTCGCATTGGCCCTCCACATGACAGGCAGTCTGGCCTTGTTCACATTGTGGTCCCTGAACGCACAAGGAGTCTGGGAATGGTACAGCTTAATCTTCAGGTCGCTGCTTGGGTTCGCACACAGCAAAAGGATCAATCTGTCCTTCATGGGCTTGTGCCCTGGCAGTGCCTTTTCCTCCCGCGTGATGTAAGTTCTGTTTGGCATCTTCTTCCAGAAGAACCCTGTCTCGTCACAGTTGAACACTTGCCGAGCGACATATCCTTCCGCCTTCATGAAGTCCTCAAAGTCTTTCTGGTAGGCTTCTGCAGCAGCCTTGTCAGAACTGGAAGCCTCACCATGTCTTGCCACACTGCGGATGCCACTTCTCTTGCGGAATTTCTCAAACCAGCCTCTGCTGGCTTTAAATTCCTCACTTGCTGCACTGGTAGAGGGGTTTTCCCGCAGTAAATCACTGTGCAGCTTCCTGGCTTTTTCACAGATGATAGCTTCACTCACGCTATCACCTGCCAGCTGTTTTTCATTCAGCCACATCAACAACAGCTTTTCCACCTCTTCCACCACTTGTGTCCTCTTCCTCGTTAAGATTGTCACTCCTTTTGCCACATCAGCTCCTCTGATGGCATCTTTATTCTTCAGAATAGTCGAGATGGTCAACTTCGCCATCTTGTACTCTGAGGCCAGATCAGTCACACGAATACCACAATTGTGCTTTTCTATAATGTCCTTCTTAAGTTGGATCGTCACTTTTTTCTTCAAAGCCTTATTCTTGCCAAGCCTACTCTGCATTTTCTTTGGAGCCATGCTGACAAGCACACCAAACACCTTCCAAAACCTTCCAAAACACCACAAAACACACCACGAGCCTCACCGAACATCTCCTTGCTACCGCGATCTCGCCCACAGGAAGCCGCGACCGCGTGGCAGCAGGGAAAATGGCCGCGGATCCGGTTCGTAAGTCAAGGCAAGTTCGTAAGTAGAGGTAAATTTTTGGTGCCGGAGCTGGTCATATCTTGAAATTTTCGTATGTAGGGGCGTTCGTAAGTAGAGGTACCACTGTAATGTTATGTCTGACCTCACAGACCTTATTCCATTATACCAGTTGCAAGTTTTAAGGGCTAACTTAAATCAAGAATTCTATTTAATAAGGATCATCTGAAAATCAAACCAAGACATGTAGGAGAATTGCGTTTTAATAGAATTATGAATACCTTATCTAAAATGCTGAAGTCACAGCCTGCCTTTAGCAGCATTTCTATTACATCCACGTTTCCAAGGTCTGCTGCCAGATGTAAAGGCGTTTGATGTCTCTTGTGGATGTAAAGTAAAGGATATTATTATTCAGAAATCTTTTCCATTAAAAAATGTAACAAAAATTAATATTCACATTATGCAAAGAATTGAATTAATGTGGCAATCAATGGGTTTGACTCAGGGCCTGTCGCAAGTTTCTCCTCCTTGCAAGTTTAGGGACGTGGACCAGGCAGTGAGCTTTCTCAGTGGCAGCCCCCTTTCTCCTCCCGCCCCAGAGGTAAAGGTGGCCCCAATGCTGCTGGCAGTTTGTAAACCAGCTAAAACAGTTTTGTTCTAGATGCGTTTGGTCCATAGATTACACAAGATTATATTTGTTTTAATAGTGCCCATTATGTTTATTAATGGCTTTTAATGATATTACTTTAATTGTTTACATTGAGATTTTACTTTTTTGTCTTTTGCACTTGACTTTGTTGTTTCCTGCCCTTAATCCACTGGAATTGAGAGGTTACAGATATGGTAACATAAAATAAATAATACTAGGTAGCAAATGAACTTAAATCAACTGAAGTCCTAGTGATTCAATAATTTCATTCCAAATCTGTATGCAAACCTATTGTTTTTTTATTATTGTTATTATTTTAAAAGTGTTTCCTCTTGCAGATGAAGGTATTAATTTCTGCATAACATATTCTGGAATAGTTTTTAAACCAGAATAAACAAGTTATTCAAACTTTTTCTAAAAATAAATGTGGCAATGTTGTTGTTTGCTCTCTGTGTGCGCTTACGTGGAAATTAGGAAAAGTACCTGGCAGACTCAGAAGCTAAGAAGCTGAACTTGAACTGGAGATTTTGTTTTTACCTTTGTTAAAAATACAAGGATTATTTCCATGGTAATTTTGTCTCAGAGGGTTGTATTGGTTTCCTGGATACACTTTATATTTGGGAGTTGAAGTAAAGGTAGTAGCCTGGAGAAAGGTGCTATAAAGGGCAGCCTCGCCATAAATCAAATTATAATGCTCACGTTATTTTGTACCATATTCTTTAAAAAGTATAGCATGTGTGTGTGTGTGTGTGTATACAAACACACACACACACAAAAGAAAACATTGTCTCCAGTCTTCAAGTCACATGATTCTAATAAAGAATTTCTTACCTTATTTAGGGAATTTATGTTATGGTTTGCATTTATTAAACTATTTATCACTGATAAGTTGTTTTTTATGATGGCCAAATGTAGAGGAGAATTATTTTGCTGTAGAGAGAGGAAAAATAACATCATGAAACTGTACTATTTGTTCATAAGAAATCATGCTTGACCAGGTTTAGAAGTTTTAAAATGTGATGAAAATCCTTCAGTAACAAATCAAATACCTTATTCCGATAACGCTATTGAAGGTTTCCACTATTCTATTAAAAAAGCCACTATTCAAATGGCTAGTTTATACATTACCTTAGTTGAACTTTATGAGTACCACATCCACTACAAATCTGGAGTTTTACTCCAAATTCTTCACACCAAGAAGCCCCTTTGCACCGCGCTGCTGGGTCAGGCTGGGGCTGGGCTTGCTGCACCGCAGCTCTGGGATTGCAAGAAGCGGCCCCAGAGCTGCAGCACAAAGCCCAGTCCCAGTCCAGCCCAGCAGCGTGGCACAAAGCTGCAACCACCCTACCCCAGCCCAGCCCAGCCCAGCCCGGGCCCAGCCGCAGTCTCCCTTGCCACCCTGTACTCCGAGGCCCCTGCAGCCTTGCATTCTGCCGCCCCAGCTGACTTTTGCCATCTTTCTGCTCCTGCTGCTGACGAGGTGTCCCCGCCCTGGCCCTTCGCAAGGCAGCTGCTGGCCACATGAGGCCATCTTCCCCAGGTCTCATGAGGAAACTGCTGTTCGTGACCTGTGGAAGAAAGCCTCATGCGGCCAGCAGCCAGGCATGCTTGGTCAGCAGTGGGAGCAAGAAGATGGCGAAGGTCAGCTGAGGCAGCGGAACACAGGGTGGCAGGGAGCCAAAAGGGCATAGATGGGTGACATAGATGGGGGGAGATAGGCGGGTGGGTGGAGTTGAAGTGCCCCTACAGTTGTAAGTGCAGGTGGGCTGCCAAGTGCCTGAATTTTGATCCCGTGACCGTGGGGGCACTCCAAGGGTCATAACTTCAGGGACTGGTCGTAAGTTGGTTCCTTCAGTGCTGCTTTAACTTCGAACAGTTGCTGAATGAATGGTTGTAAGTCAAGGATTACCTGCATGCAATTGAAGTACCACTGTTTTTTACATCCGTCACAACACTCATAAAAGAACACGGCTTTCATCATGTGACTGTGGCCGCCATGTTGACTTTTTTGATCCCTCCTTGCAGACACCCCTGGTACAGACTATTTGGCTACAGTCCTAAATAACTTAGAGTGAGTTACTTCTGAAATAAAATAACAATGTGCAGATTGCTAAAAGTCCTGTCCTCTTTAATGTTCCTGTTAAAAGAGCAGTATTGCGGAATACTGACTTTTTTTTTTGCAATTTTGTTAAATTGTAGAAAACTTAATTATTTGCATATGCTATATCTTGTCACATGAACACATTGGCACATACCGTTTACCACCTTTTTTTCTTTTTAATTAAGAAATTCTACTAAATTTCACCCTGTCAATTTTTCATATGCAGGTTTTTTAACTGTAATTTCATTCAATCTTTTTTCGGTAACAGCTACTGCTATTTGCACAAAACTTTCATCGCGTATCTTTTTTCAGTTAAATTCGAGATTTTTGAATGAGGAAGATGAGCGCTTTGATGCTAGTGTTTGTTCCACTGCAATGTCAGATGCAAGCAAATCACCCAAATTTATTTGCAAAGGAATCTCTTACATCGCTAGCAAATGTATGAGCTGCATACATCTGAAAACGTGAATGCATAATTTTACCAGTTAAACACTTTTACTTACATTTATTTCAGAGTTGGGCATATTCTAACATTCACCCTCCAAAACTGACAGAATACAAAATGCTTAATTGCTTTATACCAGTGTTGTCCAAACTTGGCCACTTTAAGATGAGTGGACTGCAACTCCCAGAATTCCCCAGCCAGCATGGCTGGCTGGGGAATTCTGGGAATTGCAGTCCACTCATCTTAAAGTGGCCAAGTTTGGACAACACTGCTTTATACAGACTGCAGTTCTCCTTTTATGTCCTGAATTATGCACAGTTGTAGCTATCGCCACTTTCAGAGAATGTCAAGAAATGTCAGAGACATAACATGAGAAAACAACAGTAACAAAGTGTCACCTGAGACTGAGCATCCAGATCAATATTATTACTGATAAGAAATCTGACCAAAGGTGTGTGTCCATTTTGGGTTGCAACATACAATGCGCTGGCATTGTCCTGAAAAAAAAATGAAGAGAGGGGAAATTATTTTTTATTGTTAATAACGCAAAGTAATTTAAAAGTGTATTTTTGGAAGATATGTACAGTTGTGCTAATATCAAAAATGGTTTGATTAAGAAAAACTAATTAGGCCGATCTCCAGAAAATGCATTAGGATAATAATTCCTTATCTTCTGCCACAGTTATTTCATGTTTCATCAAAGTCTGCACCAAATACATGAATGTTTTAATGCTGCCTTTCACCTCCTCTCCTTATGTATTTAGTTCTGATGAAGAAACCCTGGTTCCTTGCACTATAATTTCTAATGTCATTCAAACAGAGGAACTATGATTTAAGACACAATGTCTTCTGTGAATGTCAGTGTGTGAAACGATGGGGAAAATGGTTAAGAAAGGAGACAAACAAATTCCAGTTTACCAAATCAAAATCATGCCACCTTAGCTGAACCTATCAGACTAAAGTTACATGTGTATATTCTCTACATAGTAAACAAAATTACTTCTCAGAAAATATGCATTGGATTATTGCTGGATAACATAGAAAGCAGAAAACGAAGTTCAAAAAAGAACCATTATTGCTGCTGTTCCATGTCATTAATTTGAATTAGTGGGATGCTTTAGCTAAGGGACACTATTAACAGTAATTTTACTACTGTTTCTTTCAATTTCCTTGAACTTCTGTGTTAATGTCTGCATCAAGATCCTTCTTAATTACAAAAGCAAGTAATAAAGGAGACACAAAAGTGAGATAAAGATGAACTAACTGGGACTGTAAAAATCTAGGTGAATACCAGTTGGCACCAAAGTGATACAGAAAACTTGAAATCTAGTGATCATCTAGATTTTTGCAGCCCAGATCTGGCAGCCCTACTACATCTAATACAACTTCCACAAAAACAGCAATTTATCTGGGTCTCAGTTTGGTATTTTAATGCACAACAAGGAAAAATTAAAGAAAATATTATCTCAGTAAATGAACAAAGAACACCAGGTATATTTACATACTTTGTTTGAAATATTGATGTCACTTCCTGCTTCCAGTAAGAGGTCAGCACATTTTTCATGGCCTCCTTCAACAGCCATATAAAATGGTGTTTCACCATTCTGAAGCACAATGCAAAAAGGAAATATGTCATTGATATCAGATACAGCTGCCTGTATACAGCTACCCAATACCGACTGATAGGAGGTAAGAATATTTTTCAGATAATTTCTGTAAAATGGAAGAATTAATGAAGGAAATTTTTCCACTGAAACTTTTGATGTGGGACTGCAAAATATGTATGCTTGTATTTCAGCAGTTAGTTCATTTATTTTCAAAGGTGGCTCATGTTTAATAATTGGCAAACAAGAAAAATCTCATAAATAATGGTAATCCTAGGACTGATCATACACAATGATTGATTGATTTTACTTGTATGCCACAAAAACAATATAGGCTCATGACAATTTACCAAACGGTCAACAATAAAACATCTCTAAACAAAACATCCACAGCAGACATAATTACATGGATCACAGTAATGCGCTCTACGTGGGGCTGTCCTTGAAGACCACTCAGAAGATACAGGTGGTCCAGAATGCAGTGGTGTGGGCAGTGTTGGGCATGCCTTGTTATGCCTGTGTTACCCCACTGTTCTACAATCAGCACTGGTTATCAATTGACTTGGCGCAATTCAAGCTGCTGGTTATCACCACTAATGCCTTCATGGTATAGGGCCTGGTTATTTGAAGGCCCGGTAGAAATAGGTGGTACAATCGGGCAGAGTGGGCATGCTCTGGGTCCCACTGATTAAGCAGTGTCATCTTGTGGGACCCAGGAAGCAGGCCTTCTCTGTCATGGTGCCTGCCCTCTGGAATGATATTTCTCCCACCCAGATGATGTATTAAAGACCTGGCTGTCTGGGTTTTCTTCCGCTGTATGTTGTTTCTAGGCCATTTTTTTATGCTTTGTTTTTTTAGGTTTTGTTTTTACTTTTAATTATGAGCTGCCCAGAGTCATTGGGAATCAAGAGGCCTATAAATGTGTGTGAGTATGTATTTGTAATTTTGATCAGTAAGTTGTTATTTCTAATTATATATAATTAGAAACAACAAATTACTGATCAAAATTACAAAAATAAGTAAAATAATAATAATAATAATAATAATAATAATAATAATAATGAAAAATACATAAAATAAGATCATTACAAAACCAGATACAAAAATGAAGTAACATTAAAAAAAATGAAATCAATTTGTAAAGTAAAGTAAACATGGCGACAACAACTATCCACCATGCATCCTTTGGAGGAGTTCTGTCTGAAGGATCTTCTAAAACACGATAAAAGGAACGAAGGAAGCCGTAATTCTATGGGGAGGCTATTTCACAAGGCTGGAGCAGGAAGAGGAAAACAGCAACTCCTGCCCTCCATTCTGATCCCTTCACCAAAATGGAGCACAAGCAAAGCTTCTCCAGGACAGGCCTGATACATTTTAAAGGAGGGAGGGGAGAGATGGAGGGAAGGGAAGAGGAGGCAATTATTGGCCATTATAGTTTCGTAATTTAGAGACTTCAAGAACTCTGGCAATCTGTGGGTTCCAGACATGAGTTGCCTTCTTACATCTTTATTTTCAAAAATAAATATGCCTTTCTTAATTTTGATGCTTTATGCATTTTTCAGTAATTACTTGTATTTTTACCTGATTGAATTCATTTATATCTTCCCACTGCTGAAGAAGAATCTCTACCACATCACTGTGGCCATGTTTAGCTGCTAGATGCAAGGCAGTGTTTCCTTCCTATAAAAATGTACAGAGATACCTAATGTAGGCTTAATTTATCACTAAAAGCAAACATTCTTGAACCAAGCAAGCTGGCTGGGGAATTCTGGGAGTTGAAGTCCACACATCTTAAAGTTGCCAAGGTTGAGAAACACTCAACACTCTAGATCTTTAACACAGGACTGCATATACCCTGTACAGTCTCAAGTCTGATAAGAAATATGCAATCTGGCATTTCAAATAAGCCATTTTTAGATTATAAACTATAGAAAGCTTTTAAAATATTTATAATTAAAACATACAGTGAGGGAAAAAAATTATTTGATCCCCTGCTGATTTTGTACGTTTGCCCACTGACAAAGAAATGATCAGTCTATAATTGTAATGGTAGGCTTATTTTAACAGTGAGAGACAGAATAACAACAAAAAAATCCAGAAAAACGCATTTCAAAAAAGTTATAAATTGATTTGCAGTTTAATGAGTGAAATAAGTATGTGACCCTTTCACAAAACATGACTTAGTACTTGGTGGCAAAACCCTTGTTGGCAATCACAGAGGTCAGACGTTTCTTGTAGTTGGCCACCAGGTTTGCACACATCTCAGGAGGGATTTTGTCCCACTCCTCTTTGCAGATCCTCTCCAAGTCATTAAGGTTTCGAGGCTGACGTTTGGCAGCTCGAGCCTTCATCTCCCTCCACAGATTTTCTATGGGATTAAGGTCTGGAAACTGGCTAGGCCACTCCAGGACCTTAATGTGCTTCTTCTTGAGCCACTCCTTTGTTGCCTTGGCTGTGTGTTTTGGGTCATTGTCCTGCTGGAATACCCATCCACGACCCATTTTCAATGCCCTGGCTGAGGGAAGGAGGTTCTCACCTAAGATTTGACGGTACATGGTCCCGTCCATTGTCCTTTTGATGCGGTGAAGTTGTCCTGTCCCCTTAACAGAAAAACACCCCTAAAACATAATGTATCCACCTCCATGTTTGACGGTGGGGATGGTGTTCTTGGGGTCATAGGCAGCATTCCTCCTCCTCCAAACACAGTGAGTTGAGTTGATGCCAAAGAGCTTGATTTTGGTCACATCTGACCACAACACTTTTACCCAGTTCTCCTCTGAATCATTCAGAAGTTCATTGGCAAACTTCAGACAGGCCTGTACATGTGCTTTCTTGATCAGGGGGATCTTGCGGGCACTGCAGGATTTCAGTCCTTCACGGCATAGTGTGTTACCAATTGTTTTCTTGGTGACTATGGTCCCAGCTGCCTTGAGATCATTGACAAGATCCTCCCGTGTAGTTCTGGGCTGATTCCTCACCGTTCTCATGATCATTGAAACTCCATGAGGTGAGACCTTGCATGGAGCCCCAGACCGAGGGAGACTGACAGTTACTTTGTGTTTCTTCCATTTACGAATAATTGCACCAACTGTTGTCACCTTCTCACCAAGCTGCTTGGCTATTGCCCGTCTTATAGCCCATTCCAGCCTTGTGTAGGTCTACAATCTTGTCCCTGACATCCTTGGACAGCTCTTTGGTCTTGGCCATGGTAGAGAGCTTGGAATCTGATTGATTGATTGCTTCTGTGGACAGGTGTCTTTTATACAGGTAACAAGTTGAGATTAGGAGAGTGCACCCTTTAAGAGAGTGCTTAAAAAGATTAGCACCCTTTAAGAGAGTGCTCCTAATCTTAGCTCGTTACCTGTATACAGTAAGACACCTGGGAGCCGGAAAACTTGTTGCTTGATAGGGGATCAAATACTTATTTCATTCATTAAACTGCAAATCAATTTATAACTTTTTTGAAATGCGTTTTTCTGGATTTTTTTTGTTGTTATTCTGTCTCTCACTGTTAAAATAAGCCTACCATTACAATTATAGACTGACCATTTCTCTGTCAGTGGGCAAACATACAAAATCAGCAGGGAATCAAATAATTTTTTCCCTCACTGTAGTTCAATGAGTTTGCAAATTATCATCTTCATTATTTGGCTAATTAAATTCCAAGAGGAGGGGGTTTTAAAAAAATCAGCAGAGAATAAACTGCTTTGTGGACCACAAAGCCCACCGCCTTTTTTGTGACCTCTCCTCCCAGAGCCACTCAGGGCTGACCTACCTATTCAGTGCAAACTTCCATATAACACCAGTATGACTTCCCACTGATTTTTTTTCACAGAAAATGCAATCAGACTTCTGGTAGACATGCTACAAGTATAAGACATTGAAAAACAAATGCAAAGATGATGGTGTTCTAGTATCAGTGCCCTCCAGTGCTTGCTAGACATCAATCAATCAATTAAAAGTGTGTTTTCACCTGAAAAAAAATCTGCCTGCTGGTTTTCAATATCTTTTTTCTACATTCCAAATTAATGTTAGACAAACCTTCTTAATAGTAAGGACAGTGCAACGATAACTGGAAAAGTGGTGGCTTCCCTTTCTCTGGAAGTCCTTAAGTGGAGGATAACGGATGCTTGATATATACATGCACTGAACAGGGAATTGGACCTGATGGCCTAAGAGTGTGTTGGAAAAAGATTCCTGTCATGCAAGAGAGCAGAGAGGAAGAATTTGCAGCCCAGGGTATCGCAATAAACTGTAGCTTAGCAGGTGACTGTGAAAAAGGAGGAGGTGTGGATTACAGCAAGCCAAAGCACAGGACCTGAAAGGGGAAGCAGAGCCCAGAAGCTATTTTACTCCAGCAAAGATGCGGACAGCCTACAACCATCCAGCAGCTGTTCCCACCCTCCTCAACACAGAAGGAAAGACTAACGCTTCAGCAGCAGTTCAGAAGAGCAGCTGACAGCAACAGAAGCCAACTAACTTCAAGGTGGGTACATGGTGTCTGAAGACTCTAATATAGCTCAGGCAACAAAGGAGGGAAGAATTATTTATAAGACTCGTTAACTGAGGTAGACTTTGGTACAACATATACTACAGGTTTAGTGTTGAGTGAAAAATTTCAGAAATAAGTACATTTAAGTTTTTTATATAATAAAAAAACCCCTAGAAATACAGGGATAATAACCGTAGTCTGTTGGTGGTCTGCACACAATATACAAAATCAAATAATAAGCTTTATAATAAGACTTACCTTATCTTTTCCTGAGGTGAATAAATTAAGGGTAATCAACTCATTTATCATTTCTTCATGGCCCATTTCAGCTGCCAGAAGGAATGGCTTTCTACCTTTCTGGGAGAAAAGTGAAGTTTAAAAGCCACTATAGAAGAATACTGGCATTCTGCAAAGATTACTTATCAGTAGCCTTAACCCAGTTGGAAGTAATTTGTGCCCCTCGGGTTGCATATGGTCCTCAGTCTAACTACAAAATTATCTACAGGTGACCTGCAAGAAGGCTGAGCAAGAAGATGCTCAAACTCTGCATGAACATCTTCTGGTGATGCTGCAAGTGCCATATGAACCTGGATGAGACCTACCTTAAGGCCACTGTATTTAGCAAGTCTGGCTCAGGATGCAGCAAGGACCTTACAATCCCATCACCTAACTTTTTTTTAAAGTGGTGCTAAAGGAAGACTGAGTCTGTAGGTCTTTTCATGGAAAGATTTGCAAATGCTGCTCGCATCAGTTAACAATGAAGTTTTAAAAAGCCTCTTGTATTGCTATATATTTGATACAACTTATATGCATAACCTTTTAGTCCAGAGGCCTCAGAACCATATATGGCCCCTAGAAGCTGGTGAGATCCCATCAAAAAGTGGCTACCAGTTTGCAATTTTTAAAGTAACAAGAGGAGAAAGTCATTAAGCAAATGGGGATCAACCATATTAATTATACTGGAGTAACTGAATGTTATTTTTATTAAATTAAAATTAAATTAAATTGAGTTTAGATTTTTGAGCCAAGCCTTCTGGAGCGTAGCCCCCAAGTTCACAGGCCAAGTGCAGCCCTTGGCCCAACAACAGCCAGGCATTTGATGCATGTTCAGAATTACTACAGAGAATATGAGTATGAATATATGTAGAATCAGTTAATGTAATTAACAATGTGATATGGTTAATCAAGAGGGGTCAGAAATACACAACAGTGTGTGTATCTCAACTGAAAAATGATAGGCATAGCATTATGGTGCAAGCCCTGCCCCTTATATATGTGTGTGTGCCATACTGACACGCGTATAAAAGGAGTGGGACTTGCATCATGATACTACCTCCACATCTTGCCAGGTTTGACCCACTCTGTAAACAATGCTGTATGAAACAAAGGTCTATTTTGCCAATATTCATGAAATACAGATAAAAAATTAATGGTGGCCATATTTATAAGCATGCTCAGAATTAAAAAAAAATATTCACAAAAATATTGCTAATATCCATCATCCAGTTGCTTATAGTATACTTTGCACTCATGATACCTCATCAGGTTTACTGAGTTCCATCAGGTGAAGATCTTGGATAAAATAATTCACTATTCTAACACTATTGTTCTTGGCAGCAAAGTGTAGGACATTCATCCCTTCCTAAGAAAAAGACAGAACAGTTACTGAAAACAGAATTAGAAATCCTTCAGTTGCTGGCTTATATCTCTGGATAGCATACCTGGTTTGTTGCTTTTTGATCGGCTCCTGCTTTAATTAACATCAGCATTATGTCCAAATTACCAGACCATGCGGCAAGATGAATCGCAGTAAGGCCATGCTTTAAAAATAAATAACTAAAATAAGTAAGTATAAACTGCAAAGAGACACCATGAAATTCTACGCTATTCTTTTACAACTCATGAGTAAAATCAATGAGGTTTACTTTGTCTCATTCTACAGGTTTGGGGATGTACTGTTTTTTCCCAATTTCATTAGCTTCTTCTTCCCAGCAAATTTTGAGACATTTTTGTAGCTAATCCGAACGTATGCAGATTATCAGAGTTTTCCATCTAAGACGCTAACATCGTGCAAATAAGGTTCAAACACCAGTAGTTATTGTCCTCGCCCATTTCTTTTCTGGCTTTTTAGTCAACTTGCCTGAGAAAAGAGTATTCTGCTATTATAGCCACTTTCAATAAAAGTAGCTTTAGCCTTCCTGTTGATTTCTTGGTCTGGTCTACCTGGTGGGGCTGGCAAGTGACACCTGAATCTGAAATTCCATACTATCATGTAATGGGCAGCCACAGAACCAAGAAACAGTCTCCTTGCTCAGCTTAACCCCAGAAAAGTATCTAATAGCTGTAGCATAACAATGAGTGCACTTTTTCCAATTCTCCTAATCCTAATATTTAAAAAGAGCAACTTCATCATTTGTTGAAGGAAATACAATTTTTCAAAATCCATTTGGTAGAATTCATATATAACTGTGATCTGTTTATAAGTAACAGTGTAGTCTGAGCTGGAACTCAAGTCCAAATTCCAAAGGACCACTAGAGAGCATCAAGTGAGCAAATAGGGTTGATAGGCTGGTTGCCATCCTGTTCTTTCTACCTCTTCATTCATTTATATATTTATTTCAAAAAACATGTTATGCTCAGAGAGATGACTGGTTGGCACATAAATAATTGCATGCACTCTTATTTTATTTTATCATTTTAAATATATAGGACATTTTTCTATAGCAAGATAGGGCTTAGTCCCAAGAAAATAAGTTTAGCACCAACTGACCCCATTTTATTCCTTCCGTACTGGTAATTTAAGTAAAGCAATCTGAGCTTGACTCCTAGTCACTAGATGGCCATCTGCCTGCAGCTTTCTCAGCAACGATACAAAACAGGTTTGCTGCTAATTTCTTTCAGGATATGGTTTTCTCTTCTTTTTTTTAATAATATTTTATTCAGATTTTAAAATTACAAAGTTAAAAGTTAGAAATGAAAAAGAAAATTGAAAATACAAATTATAAAGAAAAGGAAAACGTGAGATAAAGTAAAAGAAAAAGAAGAAAGACATGAAAAATAGATAGCTTCCAATCTATCTCTGGTCTTAAGAATAATAAGAGCATCATAGGTGCTAGTTTTTAATGCATTAAGTAGGAATAATTCTTTGTCAAAACATATCCCATTACATTTATAATCTAATCTTCAAATCCCCATGTGAGCTTTGCCCCGCCTGCATTTTGCAAGTAGTTCATCAATGGTTTCCATTCCTTAAGGTAATAATTATTTGATTTTTCTTTTAATAAACAAGTCAGTTTATCATTTTCTGCCATTTCCATCAGTTTTAGCAACCATTCTTGTATTGTTGGTAGTGTCTGGGTTTTCAAAATTGTGCATACAAAAGTCTTGCTGCGGTAATCATGTATTGCAGGATATGGTTTTCAATTTCCCAGTCTAGCCTACATTCCTGGGATCTTCGACTCAAGTACCAGCCAGATCTGGCCCTGCTTAGTTTTTCACAATCAGCCAGAAAAGGAACTTTAGAGAAGTTAAAGAAGACACATGACACAATCAAAAATATTTTTAAAGGAATCAAATTTACAAGAGGAGAAGAAAACAACAATAATCTACTCTTCCTGGATATCCTCATCAGCAGAGGAAGCAATGACAGACTACACACCCAAGTTTATTGAAAAGCAACCCACACTAACAAAGTCCTTCACTACCAATGCAAAAACTCAACTGCCCACAAGAGGAGCTTTGTAAGAACATTGTTCAGAGGAGGGGGGAAAAAAACCTGCAATAACTCAAAACTCCAGAAAGAAGAAACAGACTACCTATACAGTATCTTCAAACACAACAAATATCCATGCAATTTCATTAAAAAGGACCTAGCTATACAACCTTTTGTAACACAACCATCACAACCTATGAAATAGATAACTCCCATACATCAAAAATATCTGAGGCAACCAATAGACTACTACAATGTCTTGGCATCATTGTAGCATAAAAACAAATAAAATCCCTCTAGAACATCTTAAACAAACCTAAAGGCCCAGTAACCAAAGAAGAAAAAATAGGAGTCATCTACAACTTACAGTAGAAGAACTGTAATAGCCACTATGTAGGACAGACAGATAGAAGGTTGGCAGAATGCATCCACGAACATCTATTGGCAGTCAGAAGACATGATGAAAATTCCTTACTCTTTCAATGCATAGACAAATTCAACCACAATTTCAACTGGGAAACTGACATTTTAGACCAAGACAAATAAAAAAAAGTAAGGGAATTCTTGGAAGCTTGGGATTCTGATGAATCAACTATCAACAGACCCACAGAGATAATTCCATCTACATACCATTTAAAAGATACAATCAAAAGTCAAGGAAGGAAATAAACAGCACATACCCCTAACAACTAACCTCCAGTTAAACAGGAAAAGGCACCAAATAAAAAATCAGGGAAGACATTACTTAATCAAGGAACCATCAAGGAAGAAACCATATTCCAACCAAGACTGGTAAGGCAAGCTATAATAGATAAACAACCAGCAAACTCCACTCTCCCTAGCCCTAACCTAGCCTGGTAATGAAACGTCTGCAGGAACACAAGCTCGAAGAGGACCAAGAACCCAACAGTTACATATAATCCTTGCTACTGGCACTTTATTCCATCGTAGGAATGCTAATGATGGAATTCAGACTAACTCTCATGTTCTCTCTCCAGTCAACATAAAAATATTCTATTTTCAGACTTTCCTATAAATTACTATGTCTTCAATTAACAACTTTTCTAACAATTGCTCAGTTAGTGCAAAGTATATTTAATGAGCAAAGTAAAATTAAAATTGCTATAATGACAGATTTCCTATCCAAAATTATTAATAAAAGAGCACAGTAGAATTAGTTTGATAAGGTCTTTGCATCTAATTACTTCCTTGGAGGAGAAATTTAATTTAATGTACTCTAAATAAGTTTTGTAACATTTCTGTTCACAGCAATATATCTGTTGTCACAGGTAATCCGCATTTACTGACCGCTTATTCAGCAACTGTTTGAAGTTACCACAGAGCTGAAAAAGGAGATTTACAACTGTCAGTGTCCCAGTGGTCATGTAATCGTGATTTGGACACTTGGCAACTGGCGTGCATTTACAACAGTCACAGCATCCCAGTGTCACGTGATCACCACTTGCAACCTTCATAGCTGGCTTCCGACAAGCAAAGTCAATGGGAAAGCCAGCAGGAATTTGCAAGTTGCAGTCACATGACATCACACTTAATGACCACAGGTGATTTGTTTAATGACTGCAGCCAGAACTCACATCATAAGTTGGGCATGGTCACGTGATGTTTCCCTTTACAATCGTGTTACCTAGTGATGGAGTTCTGGTCCCAACTGCAATTGGTAAGGGAGGACTACCTGTATTATTTTTATTATTGCATTTATGCCCACTTTTGTATCCACAACAATCAAGACAATAAAGAAAATATAAAGAAAAAACTAAAACACCATTAATACAATTAAAATCCAAATAAAAATCAAAAGATTAAATTAAAGTAAGTTTATTTGTTATAGTATCTTGAAGGCTTAATGATGGGAAAAATGGGAATCCAAAGCAATAAACCAGATTTGTTACATTTTTTATTTTAATTATTTTAAATTTAATTTAAATAATTAAATTCAAATAATTTTAAATAGCTTACATTTGATTTATTTCAATTCTGTAAATAATCCTTAGGATTCTTAATAAAAGATAGGAACACATATCTTGGCAAGATTGAATTTTCTTCTGATTGCGGCAACTATTGAGCATACTAAAACAAATCATTTACTTGCCTGAGGGCAGATTTTCTCATTTTCTGTTCCCCCATACCTGTGAAGGGGATAGAGCTATAACAGCTATAGGCTGACTGAGGAACTAAATAGGCCTGATCTGAGGGCATGTTGGGGAAACGAGAATGATTTAGACCTGCACATCTCAATGCCCACGGAGAATCCTGTTTTGGGCTCTGCTGCTGATGGGAACACTGCTGATGCTACGTAACCAGAGGGTTTACTGGGGCCCTCTGGAATGAAAGTGCCATCGCTCTGTTCGTGCTTCTCTTCAGCAGTAGAACAGCGTCTCCACCACATCAAACAGCACTTCAGTCTTGCCTTTAGCCACCTTTAGAACTGCTCTGTCATTTTACTTCTTACCTATTTAGGAGGAAGACCCTAAAACAACACATTATTAATTCAATTCTTCCCATAGCCTGGGCAAGGTAAGTCAGAGGTATTAGAATTAGTGTTTCCATTAAATGCATTGTAGGAGGAGAGATCTTTAGTCTATGCTAGCCAAAAATCAGAATGAGTCTGGTAGCTCATACCAGACTCTGTACTACCAGATTCCTTGTGTGTCCATTAAAGAGTCTCTAAGTCTATTTCAGCTACTATAACATAGTAATAAGAAATCAGTTGTGTGTACCTTATCTGCAATATCAACTCTAGCTTTGTGATGGAGTAGGAAGTCAACTGCAGATAGATGATTTCCTGCAACAGCAAAATGGAGGGCTGTGCGCTTCAGCTAAAACATGAAATAAATTATAGGAAATAAACACAGAAATCAAAAGCAAAATTAAGCATAGACAGCACCTAAATTGAGTAAATTAAATTAAATTAAATTAAGAGTCTATGGCTAATATGTTACACTGCTTAATGACTCACCACCTCCCTAATGCATCCTGAAAAACACATAATTTCCTAAGCCTGCACAGCTACAGCACAAGCCCAAGAAAAGTTGCAGCTTCTGTTTTATTTTTATTTTTTAAATTAATAATTTATTTGTTTAGAACATTTAAAAAACAGAGTAAGTAACTACATGATAGGGGGAAAAAAAGATAGAAAAAGACTTAGTGAATAAACAATAAAATATCAGTAAACAAATGATTTACCATTATTATAAAATGTAAAATTCATTATTTCATTAATTAACTAATTAAATGTATAGAAGTAGGTTCATTATATCATCTTAAGAAAAATACCTATAAAATTCTAAACGTTAATATTAATATTGATTTTGTCACTATTTGTCATTGTTCCAGAAATAAATGCACAAACTATATAAAGGAAAAGAAAAGGAAAAAGGGGG
The DNA here is from genome assembly GCF_059951505.1 of Python bivittatus. NCBI lineage: Eukaryota > Metazoa > Chordata > Lepidosauria > Squamata > Pythonidae > Python > Python bivittatus. The sequence goes on from NW_028277112.1 coordinate 4,845,542, forward strand.
AAAAAATAAAACAAATAAATTAAAAAAATTATTTAAAAAAGGATAAAAATCAGTAAAAACAATATTAAGTTCTAAATCCCCTCCCATTGTACCTAATGTTGATTGCATTTAAATGTTTATAAACACTGAAATTGCTTCTAATTACTATCTTTACATCAGTTATTTTCCCCTTAAAAACCATACTCTTAATCGTCTGAGTCTGCTTTTTGTGTAACATATGATATATAGGGGAGCCATTCTTGCTTAAATTTAGTCAAAGTTCTGTTCTGGATGTGTACTGCACTATTAATTTTGCCACTGTTGTATATTCCTGAAGTTTCATTTCTGTAAAGGAAGGCTTGAGCGAAGAAGATACTGGAATGGAGGATCAAGGTTATCAGGAGGGAGGGGGGACATTCCAGAGCAAGCGCCTCCTCAGTCTGCAGCAAGACGGTGGGAAGAGGAAGAGGATGAGGCTAGCCCCTCCCTAGAGTCTCACGGGGTATATCCACTAGCTGCTTTAGCATAGGTTTAGTCTGGCGAGATTCTGTCTATTAGATGCAAGCTAATAAAGGAACTATACTGGACTGGATTGCCTCGTTGTTCTTGGGCTGAACCAGACAATTTCCCAGTCTGATATTGTCGACAAAGTATTTCTTTTCCAATGTTGGGCCAAATTTTGTCCTCGTGGCCAAAAAGGCACAGCCTCTACATGGACCAACTGACCAGCACAGTGAGACTGGGCTCCCTCCTGCTCGCCTTGGATCTCAATATTGCACAGCTCTAGTGCAGGGAGGAGGCTGAATAAAAGTTCCAAGGACTAAAGAATAATCACTAATCTTTCCTAAATTAAATGAAATAAAATTGAAGAAACACCATTTGCTTGTTAGAGGAATTCTCTATAGGAAGTCTTTATACTTACAACATTTACAGCATTAATATTAACTTTTTTCCTAAATAACCTTTCCATAGTGTCCAGATTATTCGTTTTAGCAGCATACTGAAATTCTTTCTCATCTGGAAGCACTGCAAAACAAAAAAACACAACTTCTGTGATACTGAGGAATTTCTGATAATAATCTTAAATACCTAAATTCAAATTACTTAACTTTTCCCTAAAGTGCTGAGAGTCTTCTGTTACAATGCCCCTATGAGGTAGGCTAGGTTACAATATCCACAAATATCTGGCGACCTTTACAGATGAATTTGACTTGAACCATTGCTTTGATAGTGGCTCCTCCTCCCCTCCTTCAAGGCCATTCCCTATTCCCTCTACACTCCCCTTTTATGGATCAGCTTGCTCTTATAGAAAGCTCACAGAGCCAGATTGATGTAGTGGCTGAGATACTGAGCTGGAAACCAGGAGATGGGAGTTTTAGATCTCTCTCAGACATGAAAGCCGGCTGGGTGACTTTATGCTAGTCACTCTCTCTCAGCCTAACCCACCTCATGGTGGTGGTTATGGAGAAAAGGAGGCAGGAGCATTAGGTATGTACACTGCCTTGAGTTGACACAGGAGAAAAATGTGTGTTTTTTTTTCCTATATATGTCCCTCTGAACTGTTGGGAGAAGAGCGACATGGGAATGTTGATGAGTTAATTAATTAATTAATTTGAAAATTACAGTAAAGGAAAGCAGGGAACTGTTAGATGCCCCAGAGGGAGCTTTCCGTGGCAGAGACCCAAGGCTGTCTCCACGTGCCTTCTCAGGTGTGCGGCACAAGGCTGCCTCTGTGCTGGTTCTTCATAGCTGGTTCTTTATGGGTGACCTGGCTGACAACTGGCAATTCCAATGTGATGGTGGGTCTGAATCCTTCTTGTTCTCCCAAAACCCCGGAACTCTAGTTGGCATATTTATTTTCCTTCCCATTGGGGCAGTGACATGCCTAACCAGGGATGGGGGAATGAAAAATATGTCCTCCCATTTCTCTGCCACAGTTTCTCCCTATCGCCACTTTAGGATTGCTTTGCTGATATAAAATAAGAATAATTTAAAGAGATTTCAAATCAACCTAACTTAGATGGGAGACATTTGAATGCAACTATTAAAATACACAGCAGCACAGGGAAGATAGAGGCAGAGAGATTGATTTTACTGGAACAGATACTATTTGTCACTAGCCAGTAGAAATACTTTTGTTCTGTCCTCTTCTCTTGCAAGAATGTCTGTTTTTATTGTGCTTATTTTTCATTAATTCAGGGAGAGAGAAAAACTTTTTGTAGTCCCTTGATACAGCATAAAAAGACAAGGAAAGAAAAATCAGGTTGCTTTCCTCTGCTTCTTTAAGCTAGGCCAGTATTTCTGCATTCTCCCTTTCAAATACGAAGGATTTGAAATGATCTTTAGCTTATATTTTAGGCTTTCAATTTCCTAAGTATCTTCTAGAGCAAAAGGGAAGACTCTGTGCCCCTCTAGACATTGTTAGACTCCAACTCATTTCAGCCTCATTCACCATGGCCAACGCTCAAGACAGATTATCTTTATGGGGAGTTTCTGCTGTTCTGCAGCAACCTTCATCATGCTTTATAAATAATTAGTGTCTGTATTCCATTATCATTCCCCTCCATCCTCCATATACACATGAACAAATAATACAGGGTCTGATTGGAGGGTTTCTATAGGACTGGAGACTCCAGTGTGGCACTTGTGGATACCAGTGGGCCCACCCGCAGTTCCTTTGATTCCAGCCAGGTCTCTGCCCCTCCCGTCTTTTAAACATTAATTAAAACAAATGGAAATGCCCGCCTCTTTATTTAAGAATTCCTAGTAAAGGATTTAGAGACATTCTTAAAAAACTAAAATGATGACAACTGCAGCTCAATGTGTTGTTTGGAAATGTGCCCACCTGTCCTGTAATGACCTAGATAAATAGGGGTAACAAGCAGCATCCGATCAGAGCTGGCAGAAGAGAGCGCTACGGTCGTTTACAGAAATCGTTTTGTGAATGGGTGAGTCCCCCTCCTTGGCTATGGTTACCATGAAAGAGGGCTGCAATGCAGGACTTATAGACAATGCTACCAGTCAAAATGACACTGCATGGTGTTTACAAACCTTATGAAATAGCTATTTCCATCTTCTAGTATGAGATCTAATGATATTTTGGCCAGTTTAATTTTAAATTTTTTGTTTGTACGTGCCTTTGTCCGTATTGACGCCTGATGACTGCCTAGACAAGTCCCTGCAGTTTTACTGGCAGGATTCCAGAAGTGGTTTGTCATTGCCTCCTTCCTAGGGCCCAAGGTCATCCAGCTGGTTTTGTGCATAAGGCAGGACTAGAACTCACAGTCTCCCAGTTTCTAGCCTGATGCCTTAACCACTACTCCAAACTGGCTCTCCAATTTTAAAATAAATAACTATTTTATTTCCTCTACATTAATTAATTAATTATCAAACTTGTATGCCGCCCATCTCCCCCAACGGGTGACTCTGGGCAGCTCACAATAATAAAAAAGAAAAAACACAAGTCCCTCCAACCATGGATAAAATCTATAAATAATTTAAAAACATATATTAAAAATGCCCTAAAACCTCCTATAATTTTTAGCCCTAAAAACCTGCAAGATGCTGGGGGGGGGACAAACCCATCACCCCACCAGCCGTCTCCACAGGTGCGGGCCCCCCTGTGGCCCCCAGGCAAAGCCAGGATTTAATCCCTTTCCTGAAGGCCATGAGGGAGGGGCACACCGGATCTCAGGCGGCAAGATGTTCCATAGGGCGGGCGCTGCAGCAGAAAAGGCTCTCCGCCTAGACCCCACCAATCGAAATTCCTTGACTGGTGGGGTCTGCAACCTGCCCCTTCTGCTGGACCGAGTGGGGCGGGCTGAAATGAGCTTTATTTTTTAAATAGTGCCTGTCACATAGTATGAAATTTGCTTAACCCTGGCCTACTACCATGTCTCAAGACTTCAAATGCGAGATGGTTAAAATTAGTTCACTGGAACCACCACAAACTGCGTCAATTCTCCCCCTCCAGGAAACAGACTCACTGGAAGCTTGCCCTCCGTTCAAACCGGATTATTCAAAGTTTTCAGAAAGCCCTGGGAATGCAAACATAATCCGGGCTGGATTGGAGTTCAAACGTTTATCAAATCAAATCTTTATTACGGTGGTAGACCAGCACAGATTTCAACCTTTCAATGGTTTCGATTGGAAATTTCGGATAGGAATCGAGCTGCTGCCCTGTTCTATCCCTCTCCCCGTCTGGAGGGCCCCCTCGCGGGCAGCAACGCTCTTTTGCCTACTTCGCGCTGTTCCGGTCGCTGGAACCTTTGCAGCAAAAGAAGCAAACTGAACAAGAAACGTTCAGCCAAAGAAGTAGCTCAACGCCTCGCAATCCTCAAGGAGCGACGGGGCTGCGTGCGGGAAGAGCCCCACAAACCGGCGGTCTTGGCCGCTGGAGCTCCCTGTCCGAGCCAGGGCTTGGCGGGACCGGGAAAGGGGCGCCCGCCTCCCGCCCTCCCCGCCAACACTCACACGTCTCCGCGTTGGCCGCTTCTGCTGCGGCTGCCGCCCTCGAGCCGCCGTCTTCCTTCGGAGTCAGGTTGAAAAAGCCCCTCAGATCAGCCAGGCCTTTCACGGTGCGGCTCCGGATTTCCTCCATTGCGGTGCCTGCCGAAGCAGCCTCCTGGACAGCGGCCGGCGGAGGAACCCGGCAAGACCAGGGCGGGTGTCGCTTTCTAGGGACAACTCCCTCCAAGCACCTGCCAGACCCAGCCAGGTGTGTTAAGTTTCCTTTGCTGTCTGGATTGAGAGCAGCAGCTGGAAGCTGACTGCTACAAAAGCAGGATTTGAGAAGGATGGAAAACTCTTTCTGGATTGGTCTGCTCTTGATATCAAACTTGATGAAAAGTCCTCCAAAACTTGAAAGCGTGCATGTTTCTGTGGCGTCTCAGTTGATCCCAGTAAATATATCCGAACCTTGGATTTTGAATTTTATTTTGTTCGTTATGTTTTGTATCCCTGCCAGTCACTCTCTGATGTATCAAGGGGCTGCTGTGACCTGAAGGGGAATAAATCAAAAGTGGAAGACACTAAAGATTGTTCGGGCCTGAATGTCAGAGCGAGCCATATCTAAATCTACAAGGCAACAAATTCCTGACATTTTGACTCTCAAAAAATAGTAGAAACTGTTCAGTTAATGGAATTAAGCTATTTATTTAGCTTACATGGGCAACATTTCCCTGGGTTATGCATACATCCTTCCTGTGCATTTACTCAAGTTGTAGTTTATATTATTCATTGTTAGATCAGCATCAAGTAATTAAGGATTAATTGCAAGAAATCCACACGATGACAAACTTCTTAGAAAGCAGATGCTAAAAATGACGCTGAAAGCTTTTCCAATCCCTCAGTCCTTCCCAACTTCTTGATTAGCTCTATCACAACTTAAAGTATCATTGTTCAGTTATTTACATTGTGAATCTATAGACAAAGAGAACACTATTCAGGAATGTCCAGAGGATATGATCAAAAAAGTCAAGATGGCTACAATGGCGCAATTGAACCTCCAACCCATTTACGTGCATCACATATAATGGGTGGAAATTTGATCACACCCATGTGGTCACCAACTTTTTGACCATACCCTATGGACTCCCCAACACTACTTGTGCCTTTCATATGTCTGATTGTAAAGCAACTTTGGCTGTATTTAGTCCTTGTGTTTGCACTTTGGAAAGTCTGTGTCTGTCTACATTCACTTATTTCTTTTTCCCTCTCAGTCTCTTTTTCCTTTTGTATTACAGCTACTAGATTGTAAGTCTAAGAGGTTCTTGGAGTCTTTATGGGGTTGGGGGTTGAGCAGTGGAGTAAAATATATTTAGGATCTACTACTACTACTAACACTACTCTGGCCATAGATCAGTTGCTTTTGCCACAAGATTGGACTACTTCAAAATGACTGAGAATTAAGATCTGTGCATGATTTTAGTAAATACAACTGCTAATTTTACACCCTCTAAATAAATATTGACAAAAAATGACTTAGCAGAAAAGTAAATAGCTGTGAATGTGTTACATTTATAATGTAAAAATAGTTATCCAGGAAACAGTTGTAGTAAAAAATTTAGATACTATTTTAATCAGTTGCTTATGCTTGCAAATAAATCAAATACAGCAGGCTTGTTTTAAGAAGGGCCATTCTGAAAAAGTGAACAGGAAATAGTATTTTGGGGAGTCCATTAAATAATTGTTCCTAATTCTGTTTGTTAAATCAATTTTTAAACACTATATGTAATTTTTAAAATACTTATCTGGGTTTTTTTTAATAAAGCTAGAACTTTATAAAAAACCTGTATATTTCCAATAAACACATACATACTTGAGGTATGTAGTGTACACAGAATTATAACTGATGTTTTCAGTTGGTGAAAACAGCACACACACACACACATTTGTATGTATGTATAGGCCTGTTCATAAACATGGTTTAAAGAAATTATGGCTTAACAATGTGGGAACTCAACCAGTGTGAATTTGAACTTGGATCAGATGCAAGTGTAGGAAAAAACAGGAGGAGAGAGGAAAGAAAGGGGAAAAAGTGAATAGTGTAAATGAATAGTGTATGCTCATTTTTCAGTTATTTTAATTATACAGTTCCAAGAAAAAGTACGTGAACCTTTTGGAATTTCATGGTGTTCTGCATTAATTTGTCATAAAATGTGATCTGACCGTCATCTAAGTCAAGAGTATTGACAAATATAATGTGCTTAAAATAATAACACAAAAACAATTCTGATCCTTCATGTCTTTATTGAACACATTCAACATTCAAAATGCTAGTGGAAAAAGTGTTTTTTTTGCAACTGTAAGAATGAAGGTCTCTGTAGATTATCTCTGTACATTGCTTAGATGCTGCACTGTTAATCGCTTGATCAGCTCCTTGCATTTCAATCTTAAAACTGTGCCAGCCTGTTAACTCCCCTGCATGCAATTTCTGGTGCCTGTAGCTAACAGTGAGTGCTTGAGCCTTTAGTGTGTCTAATTTGCTAAGTTGATTCCTTTTTTTAGGTCAGGCTAAGTTGATTGATCTAGAGCCTTACAAAAGAATAAATGTGATTTTAATGAATATTTTATAGCAAGAAGGAGGCATAGCTTCTGCCTTTGCCCAACCATCAAACAAAGGATGTTTTCACACAAGAATGTTAAGATCTTTGGTCCTCAACATAGCATACAGAGTGCAAATGCAAGTGGCAGGAGTACGAAATGTCCCATGCTGTTATCTAGTGTGCTCCCTAGCTGACCACAGTTTAGATTATTTATAATCTCCAAAAAATCAGAACCTATCATTATTCACAGCAAAATTCCAATCTCAGGCATTCTCTTCATTTTCCAGTTATGTTTCTCAGCCTCACATAGATGAAAGTGGCTGCCTGTACCCCAGTATGAAAGTGTGTCCTCTTATCCAGAAAAGGTAAGCAGTGCAGGCTGTGGTAGAAATCACCTGCGGACTCTAGTGGTGGTGGTAAAGAACAGCCTCACCACTTCACCTGCCGGTAAGTGGGCATTCTGTGATTAGCCAGCACTCACAAGCCAACCCATTTTTAACCTTCTCACAAGATTACAAATGTGCTGATTGGCCTCAGATGGTTGAGGAACTCAGCTTAAGACTAAGGCATTTATTTAGTCTTTGACTATAAATTCAATAAAATAGACTAAAGCATGAACCAGCCATATAGAATTGGAAAAGCTAAAACAAGTCTGTTTATGGTTAACAGAGAAAATGCAAATTACAGTTTTATTAATGTATGTTTATTTTACACATTTTGTGCTTATTTCACTAAAATTATTATCCTGAGTTTTACAATTAAAATGGAGTCACAATTGTTTTGGAAAATGCATCTTAGATTAAAATTATTTTGGAAAATATATTACACTCTGAATAAATTACAAATGAAATTATTTTAAAGTGCACAAACTTCACAGAATCATAAAGTTGCAAGGACCATTCAGACCACAGAGTCCAACCCCTTGTTCAGTACAGCAGGGTTCCTCAACCTTGGCCACTTGAAGATGTGTGGACTTCAACTCCCAGAATTCCCCAGCCAGCATGGGGAAATGGTCAAGGTTGAGGAACACTGCAGTACAGGAATTCAGTAGGCACCCAGCTTCTGCTTGAAGGAAAGTTTAAACTTACTAACTGGCCCCATCGTTCAACTGCTCTAACTACTGTAGTAGAAAATTGTCTCACCATTCAACAGGAATCCGAATTCCTGTAACTTTGATCATTTATTTCATGCCTAGCATTCTGGGATGACAAACAGATCTTGATTTTCTGTGTAACATCCTTCAGGTACTTGAAAAGTGCAATTATATCTGCTTCCCCGCTGCCGCCCCCCCCCGCCCCCCGTTAACATACTCACTTCTTTCCATTTCCATCTCACCTCTTAAGCTTATTTTCCAATTTCCTGATTATGGTACCTTCACTGCCCTTCTCTGCATCTCTTCCATATTCTCTGAATTTGTTTTATCCCCGGGCACAAGGGGTATTCAAGGTGGAGTCTTGCAAACACAGAATATACTAGAGCTATTTTTTCCTGAGCTGAAAACTAGATTTCTATGGATGCAACATGAAATTACATTTGCCTTTTTAGCAACTGCACCACACTGCTGACTCATATTCAGCTTTTGATCAATTACAATTTGAACTTCATATAAATATATATAAGACCATTTATCTTTAGAAACAATTTAAAATGTGAGTAAGTGAATAGGTTTTTATCACATTGTTTGGTAATACATGTGCACTTAAGAGCTGAGTGTCACTTATCCTACTCTTAAAGGTTATTTGAAAACTGAGCACCCTAGATTTTTTTCCTGATATGTCAAATGTGGCACAGTCTTAATGAAGTCTATTGAACAAACTTGGTAGGTGAATGGATCTCTTAAAATGAAGCCAGTAATTCTAGACAGGCAGAGTACGATTTGAAGAAACTGTATTAATTTTTACAAAGCCACAGAATTAAAAACATACAGACAGCACACCTTAGTCTTTTCCAAGCGTTTAGAACTGGCAAGCTCATAAAGTACATGAACAAAGATAAAGTTGTGGTTTCTAATTTAAATGAGGCAAATTAATACTAAATTCATATGTTTGTCTATATTAAGGATATGCAATTAACATGAAGTTTATTTAGCCTGCTTGTACTAATATCGATTACATGTATTAAATGAAGTTTTGTTCACCAATGGACAAGTCAGTAGATTCCTGCTTAAATTAACAGAGGCTAGAAGTGTACACCTGTGCTACATGTTTGTACAAAAAATGTGTCTGAATTTTGAGTGCTAAATATACTATGCTTCCTAATATTTTTTATACAGAATTGTAAAAAGCAACTAAGCCTTAAATGTTGATCTATAAGCTTATAAACTTATAAGATAATTTAATAGCACCTGATTTATAAAGTGGAACTTTAAAATTTTTAAATAAAATCCAAATTCTTTCACTTTTCCTCCCTCTGTAAGAGTTGTGAAGATAATAGCCATTATCATCATGTTATTCAAAGAGCAACTGACTTTTAAAAGTGCTTGACACCCCTAAACAAAGAACTGTATGGTTATCAGCTTTAAAAAGTCAACTTCATACATTCTTTAAAATATGAGACTGCTATTTGAAATTAAAATGGTGCATTAGCTAGTGCAAAATCATATACAATGTATATAATTTATAATTATATTAACTTTTATATAATTATATAATTTATACACAATACATAAGGTCCAAGTGACATATTTTACTCTAAGTTTTTGTACCATAACAATGATCAAACTGTCTTTATTGTGTTCATTTGAAAAATGATTCTATAGTGCACCTAGAATTGCTTGACTTGGCTTTTTTGGATGTTGAGTGGGAAATCACTGTTCCAGATCTGGAAAGGAACAAAAATGCATATTAATAATTAAACAGCCATAACAACAGAATGGTTGACAGGGATATGTTCTAAATATTCAAATAAAAATTCAGAGCTTACCTTTTTGTTCCTACTGAAGAGTTTGTATTATATTGTCCTCTATCCAAGATTTCTGGAAAAAAATACTCAAGTTTTTAAACTGAAAGCAAAAATGTATTCTATCAGAATTATGAATAACAAAAACATCTACTAATATTTTCTTTTCCTCCTTCACTGAAACTATCATTATATCTCCTATATGACCCATGACTTTTCTATAGCTACCCTGTTCTCTCACCCTATTTATATCATTTTTGCCTTTGAGAAGGAAAAATAAATATTTGCAATTTTTAACAATTAAGCAGAAATTGTCTATTCTTCCAACGAAAAGTAACAAACAACAGACTGTTGCATAGCTTCTGCATAATCTGTGAATAACGAGCTTAGTAGCAGTTATTTTTCCTGCATTTAAAAACTAATTCATTACAATTTACAAAATTCCTTTTATTTATTTACAGAAAGAAATATCAGCCTCTTTCTATGCAAAATGGAGGAACAGCCAACTCCTTTATTGAAACATATATAAATTTGTGTTCTGCACTTCATTTAAAGTTCCAAAAAGATGCCTCTATAAACCTTTATTTAAATTACTGGTAAAATACTCACCCGTACTTGAATTTTCTGTCAACTGCTTGATAATGCCTTTGTTTAAACAAACATCCACATGCCTGTTGAACAATGCAAGATCCATTGTTTTTTGCTGTATGTTGCAAACTGGACAAACTAAAACATTTTCAGTAATGTCAGAAAAACTTTGCACATTGCTTCCTGGGCAACTTGACTCTTTTTCTATTAATAAGGCTTTAGAAGATAAATCATCTCTAGCGTGCATTTCAGGTATAGAGGCATTAGAAGGACCACATCCATTCTCATTCTGTTTATAAACTAGGAGCTTAGGTAGTACATCTGTGCTACTTGCAGGAACACAATCAGCTGTATTTGTTGACTGCTCTTCCACTGATGGTTTACTTATTTTAACTTTTATCCTTTCTTCTTTTTCCCTATCCACATGCAGATCATTTTCCCCAGATTTGCCAGTATCGGTAATTTCTGCATTTTCTTTTTCTATTGTTCCACTAAGGCACATATCTATATGCCTATTAAATGCTTCTAAAGTGCCATCATGCTGCTCTTCAAAGCAAATAGGGCAAATAAAGATCTGATGTTCATAATTCTTTCCTTGTTCACCTGAAGTTATTGTTGACATCAGATCTTGTAGATTCTGCTTGTCTGAAGACTCATTTAAAAAAATTCCTTTATTGGTTTGCTGTCTTGTAGCTCTCTTTTTATTGAAAAAGCTTTCTCCTTCAGATACTTTTGGGAAAATGTTGACAGTTTTCTTAAAAGCACCGGCTTGCTTTCCTGGTTCTAAGAAATTAACAATGCTCTTCTGCTGATATTTTTTTTCTTCTTCAGTTAAAAAACTTGATATTCTTACACCTGAATATGACAGACAAACCACAAAAAGGTAAATGGTCATAAAGAGTTGTTTAAAAATATAATCAAAACAACTTATACTGAACTGTAGTCTGTTTCAAGCAGACATATATAGGAATGCACAGTAAATTCACTTAATTCCTACTTAAATCAATACAGACTAGACATGGGTCAACTAACTTTTCAGACTTCTGCCTGGAGTTCTCTTGCACATACTGGTTTCAACCCAGCTTTAACTTATACAGCAGAGCTGAACTTCCCTTCTCCTTCCACTTCACAGATCCCCTTGGAGGCATCATCCAGGTCCTGTCCCATCCCATCTCCTAGTAGGCATGGTCTGGGTTCCATCCATTAAGACATCTGGTGGACCCAGGAAGCATGCCTTGTCTGTTATAGAGCCTGTCTCTGCAACACCATACCTCCTGAGATTCACTTGGCCCTGACTCTGCTGGCATTTTCTAAGTCCCTGAAGACTTGGATGTTCCCTCAGGTGAGCTTGTTGTATGATTGTTTGTTGATATTAATGTGGTTATATGGTCTGGGTTGGACTGTCTGCAGGTGCCATTGTATTATTATTACTATTAATTTTTGTTGTTGCTTTTAATCCTATGTTCACCTCCAAAGTCACGGTTGTGAGATAGACAGCTATATAGATTTAAATAAATACATAAATAATCTAGATGTACATAGATTATTACATAGGTTGCTTTACTATGATCCTACTACCCCTACTACCCTAGAAGAATAATGATGGTGAGGAGACACACAGAAATGCAGTTTTACCCATTCAGTTTCACATGCTTAAATCTTGGGTGCAAAACTGTGGCAGTGAGGCACCAAGTGAGGCACCAAATGTCCTTTTTACCTGTGGAAAGTGTTTTTTGAAAGGGACAGTAAAAGAATCATATTTTAAACATATATTTTAACAAATAGTGAAGAAATGTTGATTTGAGAAATTTTTCAATAACCAGAAAACTATAAAAGTATAACAATAGTGTATAACAAAGTTTAATAACAATAGTACAATGATGAAAGCTGTCTTTTCATTGAAACAACGAGGAATAACTAACAGTAGTTAATTGCCACAAACCAGGAATCAGCATAAATATGTGAAAGTGATATTTACCCATTAATCTTAAATGTAAAGGTTCTGGGGCCACACTCTCCATTTCTGCTTTAAGCAAATCTTTAGCAATAGCAAATATTTCTTCTTCAGTAGAAACTGCAGAAAGTACTGTATTAGCTCTTGTTTTCACTTCAAAGTTCACATTCTTCAACTTTAAAGTTACAGTTCTAGCCTATTAAAAACAATAGACAATTTTTCTGAAGCTGCCATATTCTGAGACATAGAAGGAGCTTAATAATAAGATATATACATTCTCTGTAGTATTTTATTTTTTACAAATAACTGTATCTTATTTCCATTATGCTTTTATATTTAAGACTGTTAAGTAACTGATTATTTTAATGTTTTGTTCAATTCAAATCTTACAAAAATTATCTGCACTCTGATTCTTCATATGCAACCATGTCCAAAAAATGAAAGCCACAGCAAGGTCTATATAAATAGGAACAGACTTAATTTTTAATGCTCAAGTAGAGTTTTAGGTCAAAACAGAAAAAAAAGGGAGTCTGCAAGGTTTTTTTTCCAGGTGGGAAGTGAACTCCCAAGGGAATTATTGGAATTTGTGGACTGCTGCACCCTTTTTCTTCCATTTATGTTTAGTTGCTTATTATCATATTGCAAGACAGAAATATAGGACAGCAGTCCTAAGAAATATAAGATTTTTTGGCAACACCAATTTTTTTTTCATAAGTTTCATGATTCAAGAAAAAAAGTTTCCATGTTCTTGCACAGAAACATGGAAAGTTGCTATAAACTGAGTCAAACCATTGCTCCATTTAGCATTTCCTGGTAATTTCAGTGAAATATTTTGTACCTTTGTCTGAAAAAGTTAGGAATTAAACCTGGAATTCAACATGAAAAGCCAAACTTCTACCACTAATCTATAGCCCTGTCCTCCTGGTGGGAGGTATCTTGTAGTAAAGGTGAAGAGAGAGGTCACTTCACTTTTACCCTGTTAATCAGCCACCTTTTTCATCAATTAATGTAATAACAACTTTCATACTATTTGAATTATAAACTGCGTGATATGGAACTGTAGATTTTATGTCTGGTTGCACATTTAACAAAGTGTAATGGAATCAGGTAACAGGTTTCTCCTTTCTATTAGTTCTGATAAGGAGGCAGCCTAGATATCAAGTATATCAAGAAGTGACCTCAAGAAACTTGAATGAAACTTATATAACACCCTACCCCTTGATTTTCAATGAGGAAGCTGGAACCCAAAATAAAAAACTATGTTTAGTTTTATTATTGCCAGCATAACAATATATGAATGCATGCATGAATTAGGAGGGAAAGGTAGAGTCGAAAATGTAAATTAAATTAAATTAATTTTTCCAGGCTTCGCTGCCCATTGCTAGGTTTTGTTTTCTAAATAGCTAACATATTATAGATATTTCACACAGTCCTTTACAATTCCCAAGAATTTCTGAATAACCCCATGCTCTATCACCTTGGCAAAATCACTGAAATCTCACAAGATTTCATTGTGAATATACAAAGTTCTAATGAGATTTTAGTAGAATGAAGATGCCTCTTGGAGATCCAGCAAGTACAGTTTTGCCAATCTTATTATAAACTCAGATGTAATGTATTAGTCAAGAAGGTCATACACACTGGTTACAACAATATCAATGCTTAAAACTTTTTCATGGAAGAAAACCCCATTTTTATATCAATAATTTCATAAGAGACTTATAAAATTTTAAAGGGAGAGAGGAGAAAAAAGACACAGGATATAACCCAAACAAATAAATATGCCTATGAATATTTATACCATATCAATCTATTTCCGATCATTTTCTGAATACAGCTCAAAGCCCTTTCAAGTTGGTAGAATTATCTTTATCATCCTGAACCACTTGCCACCAATTATCCCTGCTAGGCCCATGAGATCCAGCACAGTGGGCATGCTTTGGGCCCCTTCCATGAAACAGTATCCCTGGTAGAACCCAGGAGGCATGTCTTCTCTGTCACAGCACCTGCTCTGTGGAACAAAATCTTTGTGAAATTGAGATGGCCCCTTCTGTCCTTCCATGATGCTCTGAAAACCTGGTTCTTCCCTTGGGCACTGAGCCAGAATGTAGGATGATCCTTCTAGAATGAAAGATCTTTGTCAAACCCAATGAGGCAGGCAAACACAGGAAACAACCACCAAGTGGATTTCTGGAAAAAGAATATTGCTAGTAGGTTAATGTAGCAGCATCTTGAAAGCCTAATTCTCTCACATAACTTATACCTAGTATAATAAAGACAGTCACTCTGTTTCTCACTCTTCCCCCTGCCCCTGGACTCACAAATCTCTTCTGTAACAGTCCTGTTTCCCTCTTTAACTGTCTTGCTGCCCCCTTTGTGTTCCCAAGGTCTGTTAAATGTTCCATCATATTCTTGAAAGATGTATGTGTTGCTGGTCTCAGTTAATTCTGCTATTTTTGTTATTTCTGTTATTCTGTTCTCTTTTCTGTTTTGATGCTTCTATAAACTGTAAGTCACCCGGAGTTGCTTTTTGCAAATTAGGCAGCCATATAAATAAACATTTCTCCTTGTTGCTGAAATGTCAAAATTAGGAAGTGTGAAGGAGGAATAACGGTCATCTTCTAGATGTTCTGTGTTTGGCCAGACTTTTACCAAAGACAACCCATAACTGTCCTTTTCTTTTATTAATTACCCCTTTTACTGCAGCTTTTTATCTGTTTGATGCATTCATTTTTTATTATGTCTGAGAACCTGTAAGGCACAGTGGTCAAGGCTGTTGGGCAAGAAATGGGAAAACTCAGGTTGAATTTCACTCTCAGCCACAGAAACTCACTGAATGACTTGTGCCAGTCACACACTCTTAGTCCACAGCATATTGTTGTGGAGATAACACACAAGTGAACTTTTCACTCCTGAAGGAAAGGGAGTATATAAATCTAACAAATCATCATCATCAACATAAATTCTGTCCCAACTAAATTCCTATTACCAAGAGGAATACAGACAAATGAAAAGTATTTCCCACCAAAACAATACACCAATAAACACAGAAGATGAGACTACAGTACTAATAAATACGAGGATTAAAAAGATATAAAATTACCTACTTTAAGTCCTTCCTTTTTCAAATCCTGAGCAAGGTCACTGCAGAGTTCTTGACATAACGTATATTGTTCTGACGCACTTATTTCATTAAATGTCCTGCCACAAGAGGGGAAAAAAATCTCAGCATGTCCTGTTCAAAGAAAATTTAAGCTAAGAAGAAAACCTTTGCAAAATCTATTGAACAATACCTAATAATAACAACAGCTATTTAATTTCACTGTGGCACTAAAATTAATGTTTCAGTTTATAACAGATCCTATATATCTACTATACAAAAATCAATAGCCACAATATGATTTTCTGTGCCTGTTATATAAAATATCAAAAGGAAGCGATGCTTTAGAACTAATGTAACCGTCCAGCATCAATTTAACAGTGGATGTCAAATTTAGAATTGGATCAAGACTAGTTGTCTCATTTACTTTGCACTAAAGTTAAGTTAGACATTACAATGATTTCAATGGGATCGAATTATAACAAATTTAGTCTGGATCCGATTCAAAACTTTAATTTACTTTTCATTTATTAAAAAAATCCCATTAATGACTTTGATTTAAAAAATAGCATAAAGAAAAATAAATTTTGGTTCTTTGGAGATCCAACATTTAATTCTATTTAAGGAATTATTCATTGAATAAAGTTCTGCTCATAAAGCTTACTAGCAGAAAGGGGGTTGGGTTGAGAGGATGCTCACAATTTCTTAATATCATCTCCTCCACAGTTTCAGAAGATTACCTAACATTCTTCAGCAGATTTTCAAAGGGTATAGGCAGCTTAATAAGGAAGAAGAATCAATGAAAATCAGATCTTCTCTGTTGGATCAGTTGAAATGTTCTCTTGGATCAGATGGTTTTCATCTAGGCATGGAGGAAAAACTCTATTTTTCCTTAGGTTTTCTTGGCACAGTCACAATAATTATGTTTGGTATTACTGATCTAATAGAAAAAATAATTTTCTATAAGAATGTCTCAAAAGAGGCTCAATTATGCTAGAATTACATAATTTTTATCTCCAAAGAACCAGTATCTCTTTCACATTATGGGAAATGTGTATTTGTGCCAGTATGTGCATGAATTGTTTTTGCAGAATTAGTGACTGGCAACTATTTATTCCCTTTAATTTTAGCTATTTTTATGTTTTTTTCTAGTTTTGTATGCCACTGGAGTAGGATGGTCGATAAATTTAAACAAACAAACAAATAAGCTAAGCCATAATTCAGGTAACTCCAAACACTATTTGGCAAAAATGTTGGCATTGTGCTGGTATTGCCTGCATTGTGGGGGAAAAAATTCACATTTATAGTACTTTTAAATACATTCAAGGGGTGAGATGTTTTCACTTGATATACTTTTGAGTACATACCTTTCTGTACTCATGCTTTTTCTTTCCCCATCCCTTAAAAAAAAAAAAAAGAATGTTCAAGAGTGCTCAATTTCAAAGGTTAGCTCCCAATAAAATGTCAAATTTTATGATCAGACACACGTCCACACAGCAAGAAACATAAAGTAATGAAAAAATAATTATTAAAATCAGACAAAAAATAGTTATCTGAAAAGCAGGGTAAAATAAAAGTAAGAAATATTAATAAATGTCATCATTTTCTATAAGTGTTCAATATCACCGTGTCCTTATTAGAAAGTTTATATTTTGTTAGAACACAAGGGCACTAAACTTACTAACAATCTGAAATATATTTTTCAATAATGAAACTGAACTATTTTACTGAAATTTAATTTTTTTAAAGTTACAAATATATGTGGTCTAGTTTACACTCGGGGATCTTAGAAGCAGAGTTGGGGCAAAACTCTAAGTTTCTGCAATGCTACTAGGAATTGGAGTAAATACAAGGCTAGATTAAACATATGCTTGAATAAGTCCATTCATTAATTTCATGTGAACAACAAGTAAAATAAGGATAAAATACCTTTCCAAACATGTGGAACCCAAACCAAGAGAGATTTCAAGGAAATTATGGCAGGAAGTTTCAGAAAACAGAAGAGAAATCAGAGCCCTCTGCTTATACAATTCTGTGCAAGTCACTATTTCCAAAGCTTTCAGCATTTTCTCTGTTACCTTTCCTATGCCTGGCACCTAAATGAGAATGAATTTTATACCAGTGAAACAGGAAGTTTCCAGTAACTCAATGAAATCTTAATTTTAACATTTCCTTTGGAAATGGAAATTCTTTATCAGTTACACACACACACACACACACACACACACACCATTATCAACAATTATTAATTATCACCTTGGAAAATGAGCATTTTTTTAAAGAAATCAAAAGAGTTACATGGCTTAGTAGAGTGCTGCCTCATAACTGGTGAACTTGCTATATTGTTCTGCACTGACATCCAGACAATTTCTTTATTTCAGTTAGATGGACCAGATAAGTTATAAAACATATGCTTTCAAATATTAAGAACGTTTATCATCTATAAATTCTCTATACTTTTATTATAGTCAACCAATACATCTCTAAGAAGTGAATAAGCTTTCAGGTTCATCATAACTCATCTTCAGACTGGACATAAAACAAAACAAAAACAGTAAGAAAAAAATACTTCCAAAAGTAGACATTTGTATAGCGATTTAACAAGCATAGTGGCAAGAAAATACAGTCCCAGGAGAAAAGGACATCAGCATTATAAGCTTGAACCAAGAAAGAAATCAAACAGAAATGTGGGGCATAATTCCTTTATAAGCAAACACAGCTTTCTCACTATGATTTTAACTATTTAGTACTTCCTATTATGCTGGCTGGGAAATTCTGGGTTGAGAAACACTGCACTTATGGATATTTTTTATTTCTAATATACTACACTAATGCTTGATCAATTTCTCTCTTTTCCTTCTTTCAAAAAGTTGCTTTTGAAAAATTTAGGGACACAAATCAAAAGAACTATTAATGACACAGATATCAAGAGTTAAAATACTAATTGCTTCAGCTACTACTTGGCTGAAGTTCTAAAAGCACCATATAGGTAACGTTAAATAAAAACATCAGATTCTTAAAATTATGAGATATCATTACATTAAAAAAGTAATCGTATTATGCTCAAACATTCAACCTATCAAGTAATCATATTTTGATATAATTTATTTTTCTAACGCAAATGCATAAAAAAGCAAACAAAAAAGAAATGGTCAAAAGACATTCACACAAACATATTTCACCTTGCAAACCAAATATTTAAAAAAATGTTGGATGAGAATCCTATTTTCCAATAACAATAGTATAATAACAGAGTATATACAACATCATCCCAAGCAGAGGTCCTCACCTAAAAAAAAAAAAATAATAACAGGAAAAGAAAGATGGCATGTATGTCCCCTCAGAGATTGAGAAGTATTTGCTTAAACTTGATATATCAACATTCCCCTTTTTCAAGACTGGTGTATAGAAAATAGAAGGAATACAAATGGGAAACCAAATAATATTATAATGTCAAGTCACCAATACATTTTTCATTTACCTAAAGTTTGCAGCTACATATCTAAGAAATGTAAGGTAATTATACAGTGCAGATTTCACATGGTTAGGTATTAGAGGGTATACATTTCAAGTAGATACAGAAGATAAAACAAGTTGGTAAGAAAACTTAGAGACTGAAAAGCAGCAGCAACTTCCCGAGCACAAACATGCATAAAAGTAATAACACTAAATAAATCAAGATTTCTCACCTTTCTAATAGCTAAATTTTTCATGAAGTCCATCACAGCTTCTCTTTCTGGAGGGATTCTATATTGGCCATTAGGTTTATTTTTATCACTGCACATTTTTGCCAACATCATATTTGGAGCAATGCCTACAATTAAATGAAAAAAAAAATTCAAATAAGAACAAAATAGAATTATTACCTTCCAGCTTCAACTACCTATTATATAAGAGATAAAGTAATCCAGATTTGAGATGAAAGTTGGATATAAAGAATACTTTTGTGGCAGGAACATGGGTGCCATCAGAACACAGACACTAAGACCCATTCTTAAAGTGGCTCCATGATGGGTGCCATCCCACACAAATGCTGTTTCACAGGGAGATAAGGCTAAAAATATAACACTTTTTAGTTAGGCAAAGGAAAGTATAGACTAGGTTACCAGACTATCATACCTACATCTCATGCAGTATTCCATACTGGTCAGTTCTGTCATATTTTGGCCAGTATGCCACAAGCACAACCAATACCTAGTTTTACCTCAAGTATGCTCACAAAAGTCTACATAAGCCAGGATCTTTAGACAAGAAACTTTCCAAGCCAACATTGTGTTGCCTGCATCCTATCAACTATTAGGTATACGCAGTGAATGAATGTGGATTAAATAAAAAAATGAGTGACCAGTATGAAAGGAGTAAAATGAGGTGGTTTGATCATACAGACCTGAGTTTTTCAAACCTGGTAACTTTAAAATGTGTGGATTTCAACACAAAACACTGATACAGACAGTATGAGGAGTGAAGTGCAAAACAAATATATGAAGGAAAACTGAATGAGCTGAAACAAGTGGATGATTGAAACAACTGTTCTTGGATTGAGTTGATAAGATTCTCATAAAAGGAAAATTAGAAGTTTAAAGAACAAAAAGCAATATATGAATCAGTGCATGGATGTGGTAAAAGCAAGGTTTGTTTTGCAAGGACAGAAAATATTGAAAGGGATAGTGGTGTAAATTTGTTGTAAATTTGTATCTTCCCTTCCAATTTCAGACACCCCCCCCCCAATCTAGTCCAGCAGTCTGTTCTCACAGTGACCAAGCAACTGCATAAGGAAGCCCACTAGTCTCCTATTGTATGACCTTCAGCGGTAGTCACCCTGCCATCAAGGCTAATAGCCATTGATCCCCATGACTTCCATGAATTGGTCCAACCCATTTTTGAAGCCAGCCAAGCTGGTAGCCAGCACCACGTGTTGTGATAGTGAACTAAAACATAAAGCTTAGTAAATGTAAAGTTTAATTACATGTTGTGTAAAAAATATTTGCTTTTGTTTGTCCTGATTCTTCCAGGATTCAATTTCATTGGATGACCTCTGGTTCTAGTATTTTGGGAAGGAGACAATTTCATTCATTCATTCATTCATTCATTCATTCATTCATTCATTCATTCATTCATTCATTCATTCATTCAATTTTTCAACCGCCCATCTCCCCCCAATGGGGGAACTCTGGGCGATTCACAACAAACATTAAAAACATAAATATATAAATACATAAAACCTTAATTAAAAACATTACTAAAAAGAAGAAGGAGAGACCAAGAGGATGAAAAATCTGAGGCTGAAGGCAGAAGGCCTCTATGGGGCTAGCCATCCCCATGCTTGAGGTATTCCCACCCCACCCCAGGCCAGGTGGCAGAACCAGGTCTTCAAAGCCTTACAGAAGGCCAGGAGTGTGGGAGCTAATCACACCTCCGGGGACAGAATGTTCCAAAGAGCAGGGGCTACCGCAGAGAAGGCCCGCCTTCTGGACCCCGCCAGTCGAAGTTCTTTCACTGAGGGGGTCCAAAGCATGCCCTCTCTGTGTGATCGGGTGGGATGGGTTGAAGTCATAGGGGAGAGGCGGTCCCTTAGATAACCTGGTCCCATGCCATGTAGGGCTTTAAAGGTGATAACCAACGCCTTGAATTGGACCCAGAAGCAAACTGGCACCCAATGCAGCTCGCAGAGCAGAGGCAGAGCTTGGGGCTCCAACAATACCCCGCACAGCTGCATTCTGGACCAGCTGTAGCTTCCGGATACTCTTCAAGGGTAGCCCCATGTAAAGCACATTGCAGTAGTCTATCTGGGAGATAACAAGGGCGTGAGTGACTGTTCGAAGGGCATCCCGATCCAGGAAAGGGCGTAACTGATGCACAACCCGAAGTTGTGCAAAGGCCCTCCTTGCCACGGCTGCCACCTCCTCTTCAAGCAGGAGCCGTGAGTCTAGGAGGACCCCCAGATTACGCACTGGGTCTGTCTGGAGCAGTGCCACCCCATCCAGCACCAAAGATGACAAAATCCCGGATACAGAGGAGCCATTAACCCACAGCCACTCCATCTTACCAGGGTTCAGCCGAAGCCTGTTGTTCCCCATCCAGACCCTTACAGCCTCCAGGCATCGCAAAAGGGTGGCCACGGCATCGCTTACTTCACCAGGGATGGAGATGTATAGCTGCGTATCATCAGCATACTGATGATACCTCACCCCATGATGACGGATGATCTCGCCCAGCGGTTTCATGTAGATGTTGAAAAGGAGCGGAGAGAGAACCGAACCCTGCGGCACCCCACAAAGGAGGGGCTGAGGATGGGACCTCTCACTTCCTATCACCACCAATTGGGATCGGCCCCGGAGAAAGGAGACAAACCAGCACAAGACCATGCTGCCCACCCCCAATTCCCTGAGCCGTCCCAACAGGATACCGTGGTCGACGGTATCGAAAGCCGCTGAGAGATCAAGGAGAGCAAGGATGGCCACACTTCCACCATCCCACTCCCACCAGAGGTCATCCATAAGTGCGACCAATGCTGTTTCCGTTCCATATCCAGGCCTGAAACCTGACTGGAAGGGATCCAGATAATTTCCTCCAGAACCCTTTGGAGCTGTGATTCCACCACTTTCTCAACCACCTTCCCCACAATAGTTTCTCCTTGTTCACTTCATCCACACCATGTATAATTTTGTACACCTCAATCATGTCCCCTCTTTTCTAGACTAAAAAGCCCCAAATGCCACAATCTTTCCCTGTAAGGAAGCTACTCCAGCCCCTTGATCATCTTAGTTGCCCTCCATTGAAACTTCTCTAGCTCCACTATATCCTTTTTAAGGTATGGCAACCAGAACTGCACACAATATTCCAGATGCGGTTGCACCACTTATTTTTATAATGGCATTATGACATTGGCATCTCTATTTTTAATACCATTTCTTATTATCACTAACATGCTGTTGGACTTTTTTTACAGCAGATGCACATTGTGTTGACACCTTCACTGAACTGTTTACCGTTACCTCAAAGTCTCTTTCCACATCAGTCACTGCTAGCTCTGATTCCATTTAGTTTACATGAATACTAAGGATTATGGGCACCAATTACGCTTCCCTTTCTGTCTAAGTTGCTTGGAGCCTTCCCTACCAACTTCCATAGCCAAAACTCTGTGCAAATCTTGTTTGTTTACTCTGGTCTCAAGCTCCCAGAAGCTGCTTCTTTGGGTGAGGACTAGCCTGGACTGAAAGAAGATGGGGAAAAAAGGGGGGGGGAATATCTTCCCATTTACCTCCCCCTTGATTTTACTTGCCAAACTTTTGATTCCTTTCTCTGTTTACCTGCTATAGTACTTAACTTCACAGACCATTACAAACCTATCTAGATACATCTTCTGAGCTATGCTTAAATAATGGTCAGCTTCATTATTTATTCTGTAAAATGCTTTATGTTAAATGTATGCTATTTAAATAGCATTAAGTCTCTTGTGGATGTTTATTTCTTTTCATTATAAATACTTTTATGTAGGTTAGTTCCGAAGCATATATACTGACAGAATAGCAAAGGCTATAATTTCAGATTGATTCAGACTGATTTCCAGATCTCTGTAATTCTAGAAGGCAGAACTAGGACCAAAAAGGTGAAAATTTTAGGCAGTGATGGGCTCTCCTTAACTGAAGAAATTTAAGCAGAGGTTGAACAAGTGTCATGGATTTGGAGGACTTCCAAAGTTCCTTTCAACTTTACAATTCTTTAGCTTTTTTACAGGACCATTATTTATTAGTACTTCCTAAGACATAGCCTTCTATAAGCAGCTTTCATTTTTGTTATTCATAACTCTCCTATTCTGAAACAACTGAATGCTATACAAAAGACTATTTTTTAAAAAAGTAATCAGCAGTTATTATTCAGAAAAATTCAGGGCTAGTAATCTGAATCACTGCCACTAGTTGCAGCCAACCTTCAGATAAAAACCAAGACAATAGATAAAATCTATGATGTCACTGAAGAGAAGGTAGGTGGAAAAGTTAGGTGAGTAATTAATTGAGAGATTAAGTCTGAACAATCCTTTGTTGTGCCCCAGCGTAGTAGTGAATGGGAGAATATTTGAGTAATATCTGTGAAAAATACATAATTACAACTTTTTCAGTTGTGAACATAAAGTTCCTGGTCTAAAGTCTCCTTTCTTCCCAAGACAACATTATAAAAGAACCTGGATAAACAACTCTATAGGGAAACTGTCTAAAAGCAATTCCATTGTCCTATACAGAGGCATAAATTCTGTGAGTGATGGAGTCCAAGTCATACCAATCTGCCTTACTCTAATGGTCAGCATTTATATGCTTGAACTGGGACCAAAACAATGGACATATCCAATAAGTTGTACAACCTTATGTAGACAGGAACTACTTAAATGAAATGAAATCAAAAATACACTTCACATAGGGAAGAACTATACAGTGGTACCTCGGGTCACAAACGCTTCTGTTCATGACCAATTCAGGTCATGAACAGCACCGTTCGCAAAATTTTGCTTCCATTCACGAACTCCGCATCGGGTGACGAACAGGATCCGCGGCCATTTTCCCTGCTGACACACGTGGTCGTGGCTTCCTGTAGGGAGGGGGACTCTCCCTCCAAACAATAACCACCTCCCCACCCGCCTTCCTGTCCTCTACACCTCAAGCAAGGTTAGTGTTCTCTCTCTTCATACTGTACTGTACTGTACTTTGTGTCATATTTTTGTGGTTTAAAAAAAAATACATATGGTTCAGAACAGATTAACCGTATTTACATTGAACCTTATGAGAAAATTTGATTCAGGTCGCGACCAAAATCGGTTGGCGACCAAATTCGTAGGGGTCAGAACAGATTAACCATATTTACATTGAACCTTATGGGAAAATTTGATTCGGGTCGCGACCAATTCGGGTCGCGACCAGAGTCGCCGAACGAATTAAGTTCGTGACCCAAGGTACCACTGTATAATTATCCAGCTTTCCACTTTTTGGTTGGTGTAATATGGCTGAATATAAAACAGCAAAGAATCAGAGAGATAATTCTAATCAATCATATGACAGATATTTTGTGAACATACTTGTAGTAAATATGTACAGAGGCATTCTAGAACTATCAGTGTTATAAACAATAAAAATGTATTTACCAGCACTGGCAGTCAGCCCAGTTTTTTGTTCAATTCTAAAGCGAATTTCCTCTACAACTTCCTCAGCTGATGTTTCCAAGACAACTGACTTTAATTGAACTCTTGACTGCTGGCATTGCTGTTCTTCTAAGGGCAAAGATGTTTGAACAGTCTGCTTATTAATCAGAGTGTCATTGTCAAACAATACTGGTGAACAGGAATGCATATCTTCACTCAAGTTTGATACATCAGATGTAACTGTATTCTGTTTTCCTTGTTTTAAAAAGTAAAAAAAAAAAATCTCAGATTATCATAAGCAAAACAGTCTTATGTTCAAATGCTCTTGTAAAGCAAATAACAGAAGTAGCTTCAGTCTTTGTAGTCACTTCATTGGCCAGGTTGTTGCATATATTACTTTTAGAAATGGCAGCATTCTCATTGTCATTGCTGCAGAGTCATCTCCCATGGAGGGAGAGAAAACGGTTATTATCTATATGCATTTAAGATATCGTTCATACCAATGAATTGCACATTTACAAAACTAAAATTTGGTATTGAAAGAAACAATATGCCTCTTTATACCTATATGTATATTTATATACAAGGTGACCAAAGAACTCACTGGTATTGGGCAACCTAAAATTATACTAAAATAGTAGATTTTTAGGATTTTCTTCTTAAGGGAAGTAAATTAGAAGTTTAGGGTCACAATTTATTTTCTTGACCAAATAACTGGCCCAATTTAAGAACCAGCACTGGAATACCCCTCCCACTGAAATGAGGACTCTTACATATAATAAGTGTTCAGAATACACTTAAAATTCTGGATTAAGATCTTATTGCTAGCTTTTGCCTTGGCCTGAAATTACTTGAAAACAAATATGAAAGCAAATATTAACATTTAAAATATTCCTGTGTCACACAATTCCCAGGTTTACCAGGTCACAAATGTAAGAGCAACATGACATTTTATTTTGGTCTGAGAACTCCCGATAACTGCTTACCATTTAGACCAAACTTGTATGTACTAAAATGTTTTATTTTGCCTTCAGAGCAATGTTTTCGTTTTTCTAAGTACTCTGTTATGTTCAAGTAGGCTTCATCAAGGCCCATGGGCATGAATTGAGGATCATATTCAGCCAGTATTTCCCTAATCTTGAGAAATATAAATACAAAGTTCAGCTGTTATTTATTCATTTTTTAAAAAAATATACCATGCATCTAGCCAGTATCAGCACTGTATCATTTGGCATACATCATCAGGAAGGAAGGTCAATTATCAAAGAGTGTTTTTGATCCCATTTCCTATTAACCATAGCATCCTGATAAAAATTTCACTGAAGGCATGAGTCATGCTAACAAGAAAAACTTGTTCTCAATGTAGTAAAATGAGGACTCTAATAAAAATTGGGTAGTTAAAATATTTTAAGACAGAAATATCTCCCCACAAAGACATTTCACAAACTGGCTGCTTCCAGGGATGGGTATCTCAGTTGCAAGTTGCATCCTCTTCTTTACCTCTCTAAAAAAAACCCTTATTTTCCTCCAACCCCTTTAACAGCAAGTAGTAAAAGAGCTTGCACTTCTTAATGATGCTTGAGATATACTGTGAGAATGTATACACCTAGTTCAGTGCTACAAAGAAATGCACACCACTTTTACATAGAATGTCAGAACCATGAACTACCATAAACTTGATGTCAGAGCAAAGACTGAACACCAGTGTTTTGGGAATCAGCGAACTGAAATGCTGAAATGTGTCACTTCAAATCAGAGGGCATCAGATCGTTTGCAGATAACAAATTCATAGCAGTGATGATGTAGCCATAGCTATTAACAAAAGGGTACTAAGATACAACTCCCCAAAATGACAGAATGCCTCAATCTGAATCCAGAGCAAACCAATCAATATTACAGTGACTCCAGACTATGCTTCAACCATAGATGCACAGGAAGCAGAATTATTCTCTGGCAACCTTGTCAGCAAAATGCCAAAAAAAAAAAAAAAGACCACCCAAACCCAGATCTACTAATTACAGAAAACAGTGTAATGTTGGAAGTAATATATGGAATAATGGGAAAATTTGGCCTCAGTGTATAAAATGCTGCCAAGAAAATTCAATGTTTATAGCAAATACCTTCTTCTGACAACCTGAAAGATGACTTTGCACTTGGACATCACCAGATGGACAATACCAAAATCAAATTGGCTATATATTCTACAAGCAAAGATGGAGAAGCTCTACTTAGGTACCAAAAATGACTAGCACTAACTAAAGATCAGAATGTAAATTCCTACTTGGAAAATTACAACCTAAACAAAAGAAAGCAAATATAATAATCAGACTAACAAGATATAACCTTAGCAGTACACTATATGCTTATGCAGTGAAGATAAGCATAGATTTGATAGAATGCCTGAAGACTGACATTTTTGATGTCATTAAAAATACCCCAAAATGCAAAAGCAGCAAAATCCTGCTGATATGTTGAAAATAGCTGAAGGTGAAAATCAAAAGACAACAAAGATAGAGGAAAATTTAACCAACTAAGCAGTGAATTTCAAAGAACAAGGAAAAAAAGGATTTACATCCAAATATGCAGTGCAAAGCAACTGAGTTTAATATTTGAAAGGGAAAGGCTACAGATTTAAGAACATTACAGAAACTAAGGAATACTTTTATTCAAAGATAGGCATGATAAAAGACTAAGTACACAGTAAGAAAGAAAACAGAAAGGGATGGCATGACTATACCAACAGATTCATGAAGGTTTGATCATGAACTAGGGCCAGACATTCTAGAAAGTAAAGTTGAATGGGCCCTAGAAAATACTGCTAACAACAAACCTACAGGAGTTCATTAAATACTAGCAGAATTGTTTAAAATCGTACAAGATGATGAGTTAAGTGCTACACTTGACGTGAAAGCAGGCATGAAAGCACAGCAATGGCCAAAGGAGCACAGTGAAAAAATGGGACTAAAATTAAATATAAAGAAGACCAAATTAATGACAACAAGTAGAACAACCAGCCTTAGAATTGACAATGAAGACACTGAACCAGTGGATAGCTTCTGCTTTTTAGGATGAACCATCAACAATAAAGGAACAAGCAGTCAAAAAATATGCTGCAGACTAGCACTTTGTAGAGCAGCTATAAAGATCTTGGAAAAGATATGCCATGATGTGCTATACCTACAAAGATCAAAAACGTGCAAGCCACAGTATTCCCTGGGACACTCTATGGAAGCGAAAATTGGACTTTGAAGAAGCAGGATAGGAAGAGTATTGATGCTTTTGAACTCTGATGTTGGAGAAGACTTCTGAGAATACCATGTACAGCCAAGAAAAAAAACAAATGGATCATTAAACAAATCAACCCAGAGTTCTTACTCGAGGCAAAAATGACCGGTTCAAATTATCCTACTTTGGATACATTATGTGAAGACCTAGTTCTCTAGAGAAGGCTATAATACTGGGAAATGTGGAAGAAAAGAGAAGAAGAGCCTGACCAGCAGCAAGGTGGATGGACTCAGTTGCAGTGCTGACCGGAGAAAATCTACTATGCAGTCACTAAGAGTCACCAACAACTTAATGGCACATAATCAATCAATCAATTACATGGAATTAGAACTGGATTGTACAAGCTGGATTCAGAAGACATAAAGGCATCTGAGATCACACTGCTGTCATCCAATGAATAATAGAAAAGACAAGAGAATCCTCAAAATATTTATTGATTATACAAATGCTCTTAATTGTGCATGCCACAACAAATTGTGGCTAGCCCTTAAAAACGTGATAATCTTCTTTGCCTAGTGAAGACTACAGATGAGGAAGCAAGAGTTAGAATGGAATATGGCTCAAACTGGGAAAGGTGTGTGCCATGATTGCATACTGTCTCCTTATGTGCAGAACATATCATGAAAAAATAAATTTGAAGAAATAGAAAATAAATTTGAAGAAATAGAAATTGAAATGCTGGGAGAAACATCAAGAACCTCAGATATACTGATAACTTAATTTTGATGATTAAAACAGAGGAAGCCTCAAGGAATCTTTTATAGAAGGTAAAAGAAAAGAATGCAAAGATTGGTCTGTTCCTCGAGCTAAAACAAACAAACAAACAAACATGATTATGCCAACAGGCAATGTCAACCCATTGCAAATAGGCAGAAAAAGGTTGAAGTAGTAACATACATTATCTTCCTAGGCTCAAATATTCACAGGGACAATTAGTGTAACCATGAAATAAAAAGACATCCATTTTGGAGAAAGAGTATAACAGACATATTAACGTGCAGACATCACACTGACAACAAAGGTATACACCGTGAAGGCCATGGTTTTCTTGGGGATAACATATGGCTATGAAGTGATACTGACCATTAGGAAGGCTGAATGAATAAAATTGCTGCGTCTGAATTGTGGTGCAGGAGAAAATTGTTCAGAACACCTTAGACTACAATAAAATAATTCAATACTACATGAAATAAAAACAGATTGGAAGCAGGAATAAAGAAGTTAAAGCTTAAATATTTGACACATAATGTAAAATCTGAGTCACTGGAGAAGACCCTGATGCTTAGAAAACCAAAAAGCCCAACGAAAACAATGTACCACAATACAAGCATGCCCGTACAGGAACTAAGCTACAATCCTGGCAAAATAATGTCTGTTGGGTCATGAAAAATTGGAAGTGATTGAACAAGTAATAATAAGTTTGCTATCATCATCTTTGCTTTAAGAAGGGAGAATCAAAGTTATCCTTTCTTAGACAAAGAAATGAATAACACAATGAGATCAGTATTTAAAACCCTAACCCTAAAATCTCAATATGCATAGGATCAGCTGGGCAAAGTTTAAATGACCATTCTTAGGAGAAAAAAAATATGTGGGTATTATTTTGTTGTGGAATGTGATGACTTTTTAAAAAGAGGCAAGGAAATCAATTCCAACAGTCCACTGCAACTTACAATAATACTGTAGAAATATATTCTCTGAAAGACAACTGCTTTCTTCATTTGAATTTAAAGAAAGAATTGGGATATGCTAAATAAGCAATAATCTCTTTTAAGAGAAATTTCAGTTGATGGAGAAAGATGTTCATCTCAAATTGTTCAGTTCAGCTGATTATTAAAAGGTGTTAATGGGAAAGGAAAATGTAATGCTAGTTCTGTGAAACAGAATTAATTCAGTTGTAAATGCTAATACCACTTTCTTCTCCTACTTGCGCAGATATGAAAATAATTTTAACACTATGCTTTATCCAGAATCAAAACAAGCTAATGACAATATAAAGCTTCATAACATAATTTTCAATTTTAGGTAAACTGCAGACAAATTAAAATAATTATATTAATATGCATTCAGCTACAGTAATGAATCACATACCTCTTTACTCACTTCTTCGTATTTCTTAAAATTTAATGGTACTATAGTAAGATGTGGACAAAGTTTCTTAGCAATAAATCCAGGCATAGCTGCACGTACCCCATATCTTCTAGCATGGTAATTTGAAGTGGACTTAAAAAGACAAAACCATGAATTAAAAAAAAAGCTTTTAAAATGGATTGTACTATAACTAGACTACAAGATGTTAGGAAAACTCAAGACCCATTAATAACAATTCAAGTATTACTTAAACATGGAAAATAGCTCCTATTATAAAATCAACTCTGATTAGTCAACCCTGTATCTTTTTAATGTACTGTAACACATAACTATACTTGACAAAAGCAGAAAGTGGCCATTGTAGCTGATCTGGATATTGAACTAAGTATTTTTAAAAATAGCCAGTCTGTTTTTTCAGGATCTGTCTTAGACTAAATCCAGAAATTTAGAAAGAAACCAAATATTGGCAAGTTTTTTATGTTCTTCAACAGAAACAAAAACCAATTAACCAGATGAACCAGTATGGTTGAAAATGTGAGGTTTGAAGACATTTATGCTGAAATCCGCATTTATTTATGAAGATAAACAGCTGATTTTTGGACCAAACACTGTTAATACTAACTCTGAAAAAGACTTCTATAAGAAAGCCATTTTTGTTGCCAACAAATACCACTCAGAGGATAGCGAAGTCATGATTTAGAGTAAATAAAAGTTGGCAAGCATCCCCAGCAGGTTGGCTGGAGTCTGTGGAAGCCATTTTCCAAGGCAGTTATATTTTGCTTTGTAACTGTCTCATAAACGATAGGGTTAGGGTTATATCCAAAAAATGTATGTAAAACTATATGTTTTTGGGTGTCCTGCCACCCTCAATAAGCTGAATACGCAAATTATTAAATAAAAGTGAAATCAACATGAAATTATATAATGTACTGTCTTTTATGGTTCAAAACATATTAAAGTTGTGTATTCCGTCGGCGAGAGAATGTCGACTGGTGGGTCGCAGGAGGAAAGCCTTCTCTGCCATTGCCCCCACCCTATGGAATACTCTCCTCCCAGAGGTGAGGCGGGCCCCTACCCTCCCAATTTTCCAGAAGGAATCGAAGACCTTGCTCTGCCAACTTGCGTGGGGCAAGAAGAGATACAACCAGCCCTGGGGATAGCTGGCGCCTTGAAGACACTCCGAGTTTATTATCACCTAATTAACATCAGTCTCTTGGAAGTATTATATAGGAAGTTTGTTACTGTCATATATTTTAATTAATTAATATTTATCTATTTTAATTAATGTTTATTCTATTTTTGCTGTAAATTGCCCAGAGTCACTCTGTAATAAGATGGGCAGTGACAAATTTGAAATATAAATAAATAAATAAAATGTCATCAGTTGCACCCATCTGTGTCATAGACAGTATTAAATTCTTGAATATTCTTCATTTAGGCACAATGTAGGTCAAGATCAATGATTTACAAGAATTCTCATAAGCATGTCAGAGGACATACTAAATGTCTATTTATTGAGATTGATTTCTAGACTAAAGAGTCTGTATTATGGATTACATTGTGGTGATAAGAACAACAAAATGTAACTTTTTGCGCTTAATAAGTCTGCAATTAGCTGACCAGCAGCTATTTTTAAAGTGACCCATTCCCTGCTGGGAAGAAATGGGCCACAAGAACATCTTCAGAGCTGCTTAATTTTGTAACTCCTGAGGAAGTGGACAGTCTTTGGGACTGTTAATTTGGCCACACATTTGTTAGATTCATGTCCCTCCTGGTGAGTGAAAGCCTCCCAGGAGGTGACATGTGGTTAGGTGGTGACTTCCTCTCTGAGGGAAGGAGTGGTTTCATCTGCCTTGAAGAAAACAATGTGTGCCCCCTTTTCAAGAGGCCATGGCTGGATCTAACAGTCCTGGACAATTTTTATCTAGTCTCAAACTCCTCTTTTGGGGGAAAGTTGTTGTAAAAGCTTTGTTGAAAACACAAGTAGTGGTTTCCCAATGGCTACTCTAAGCATATGGAACTCTGCCAAGAGTAACCAGGCTAACTCCACCTCTGTTGCTTGGTGAAAGCAAACAAAAGCATTCTTATTTAGCAGAGGTTAGCTATGTTTCCATAGTTACTATATCTTTATCCCTAATTCTTGCATCAAGGCTCCTTAATGGAGTCTGGGTAATTCTTGCTTCCTTGATTTGGCCCTGTGTTACAATGCTTGATACAACCTTTCTCTAAAATATAAAACAGACTGGATAGCAACACTTGACTCTTTGACAGTTTGCCACATACTCCTGTCATACTTACTCCCAAATGGGCATAGTGCCTCTTGGTTACCTTGCAAAACTGACATAATTCAACTTCTCAGTGGTTGCAATATGGATATAATAACCAAAGAATCATAGAGTAGCCATTGTCTCCAAGCCTGTTTCAGTGTCAGAATACTAGTTAAAGAATCCCTGAAAAATAATTATCCACTTTCTTCTTGAAGAGATCAGTAAGGGGAAGACTCACCATTTCCCAAGATTGGTTTCATTGTCACACTGTTTCTATCATTAGGATGATTTTCCTAACCTTTAACTGAAAACTCCCTTTTTTACCCTTATCCCCACTCCCCCAAAACGCTTGAAAACTGCACAACTGAATTTTGGCCATTTTGCTTTCAAATGTCAGCAACGTGATTTTGCAATGTGTTGTATTTTAAGGGTGGAAAAGGAAACAGCTTGCCTCATATTTCAGTTTCTAGAACAGCTGAAGACGAGGGTTTTTTGGTTTTTGTTTAATGAAAACTAAGGAGTTTCATTAAATAATCTGGGGATTAATGCTTGTTTCAGACAACTGAAGCCTTGCTCCCTTCCTTGCCCTATGGGATCTAGTCATATAATATGCTTAATCAGCTTACAGAATTAACTTATGTTATAGGTTCACACAATACAGTGAAATATAATTCACTAGACTAGATTCCCACACCACACTCAGCCACAAAAAAAGAAATAAAGCTGCTAGATCTCTAACTGACTTGGTTAAGCATTTTGTGTGAAGCATAGACATGAAGTGTAGCAGGACTAACAAAAATTAAGCACATTTTTCTACAGGAATTGATGGATCATGAAAATTTTACTACTTGTAATGTTGTTTGATAAGTCACAAGTCAGTTAGATAAGTCTGAAAAGGACTACCATGAAACAGTTGCATACCATAGATAAGATGGAATCCAAACCAAATACTACATGCAAATATAGTCAAGGTTAGCCACAAATGATATAAAGAAGCCATCCTCACACTGCATACAGTGTACTCAATTTTGTCATGGTCCATTCAGAAGCAGCTCTAAGGCAGGTGTAACAGGGAAAGTGGTAAAGCAATCAGTCCAACAGGCAAAAAGGGATCAGTGGATATACCATCCTTCTTAAACAACTGCTCATAGCAGCCAGGATTTGGAGGGGGAAGAGAATTTTGACCCCAGTCTTTTGGAGTCCTACTGCACTTCTGAAAGTAATAACAGCATCACTGCCATATTGCTTAACTACAATTTTTCCTGTTCTACAAACAAGCGATATATGCTGCTTTGATATTCTCAAAGAGACAAACTAGTAAGAAAAACAAACATATAAACTCACTGACCTAATCTAGAAACTGAAATTTCCTACTGTCACTTCATTTATTCTGTCACTGAATAAGCTTTCAAAAATGTGAAGCAAAACTGGTACAAAGAAATATCTCAAATGCTCAGAAAATAACTGACAGTGCAAGAGGTGAATTATTTGAACACATGTGAAACTTATATTTTGCCAACCAATATTTTGACTGTGACTGCTTGACAACAAAAATGGTTAAATATAAACCATTTGTGCTATAAAACCACATTAGAAATCCTGGACTAATAATTTACAGGCATCTCATTTAAGTCTGAAAGTGTGTGACAGTATAGACTTGTATCTTAATTAACATTAACATTTTTGAAGGCAAAAGCAGAGAATCTTAAACAACAGAAAAGGGGACAGTGATCATTCAGTTTCAGAGTTTTTGTAAAGAAATACCACTTTGTGAAGAGTTTTGGCACAATGAGATGGTTATTTAGAGTTATATGCATTTACAGAAGCTTTATTTCAGTGAAAACACATTGGAGATGGCTAAGAACTATGAGGAGCAACCAATGGTTTCTACCAAGAGAAAAATGAGAGCCTGCAGTTTCTTTTCCCTCCTGCATCCCCAAGCATATCTTCATATTCCAAAGGAAACCCCAGTCCTTCACAGTGAATTATTAAGATGCTCTGGGAGTTGCAGAGGTTGAGAAGGGTGAGAGAAAATTAAATTGATTGAGGGGAACACTGTTCAAATCATAATGGATTCTACTAAAATGGCATTTAAACACTTTCTTGAAGTTTTGCCCTTTATTTTGTTTCCTGGGGTAGTGGCTTTGCACCATGTTGTTGGGTGGTGGTTTCACATTGGGTGCTGGGGCTTCCTGGGGCAGCTGGGGCTTCCTGGGGCAGCTGCTTTGTGCTGCACGGCTGGACTGGGCTGGGGCTGGGCTTTGTGCTGCGAAGGGTTTCGCACTGCACTGCACCTCAGGGGCTTCTTATAGCCCCTGAGCCGCAGTATGGCAAGCAGCCCCAGAGCTGCACAGTTCTGGGGCTGCTTGCCACCCACAAGGCAGGGTGAAGGTGGCCAAAACAACAGAGATGGGGGAGAGATAGGTGGGTGGGGTGAGTTGAAGAGGCGGCAGTCCCTTACCTTACTGAGGCTCGGGGCTGAGGGAACAAAGCCCAGAATGGCTTGGATTGGGGTGGGTACTCACTTAATGACCCACAATTCTCAGTTAATGATGGTAACAGGGAGTGCCAGGATTGCTGTCACTAAGCGATGCAGTCACACGACGTCGCGCTTTACAACATCAACTAGCAATGGAAATTCTGGTCCCAATTGTGATTGTAAGTCAAGGACCACCAGTATTAAGCATTTACAAACTTAATACAGGTAGCAAAATATTAATCTAACAAAAACATTTGTACTTGCAGAAATAATTGTTTCATTCACATCTCTATTATCACAAATTTAGAAACAAGGAACTTGTAAAGCAATGAAAAATCAGTTATCTGTGTTTTCTATGCAAGTGGAAATGTTGTGTTTCAGCTTACCAACATATTCCATGAACCCACTGCTATGGGCCTGTCCCTTAATTCAGGATTGTCTCTCATTTCAACAGCTGCATAAAAGGCATCCATGTCAATGTGTACAATTGTACAACTAAGATCACGATTCTGATCCAATTCCATTGCAAGTTTATCCATCTGTGCATAAATAAATATGCAAAACTGTATAAAGACATAGTCTTTTCTCTTACTCAAAGTTGGCTAAAGTTATAAAAATAACTAGGGACTACTTTAGGACTGTTTCATAAGCATATACATACACACAGTATAAACACTGTTACATGGTCCCTTATATCATTTCAAAATATTCAGTATGCAATAATAAGGGATAATTTGCATAACTATGTTTAATTTGTATCCTAAATAACAGAAAATTGTCACATGAACCAACCATTATATGGATCATTTCAAAAGGCCTCTAAACTAATTTGCTGTGACAGGAGAAAGTGGCATATTTAATGTAGTAATTATGATATGATTATCTTTATGGCTCACCTGGTTAATTTAATGTCCACAATGCTGTTCTTTGCATGTGAGTGAACAAGAACTAAGTGTATCTCACATGAAGCTCTACTATAATCACAACTAATTGCTGCCAAGTTCTTTTTCCAAGAGCTTTTTGTTGTTTTGAAATGCCATGTAATAGATGAAAAATACATGCCTTCCCATCACTGATGTACAAATATCCAACATTTAATTTTTAAACAATATAATATTTTCACATACATAGGATACTTTCAAGGAAAAAAAAAATATAGCAAAATCCACCACAATCACACAGCTTTGGGAAACAGCCTACATAAATTCACTTCTTGGAACCATTGGACCTATATTTAAAACCAATACCATAACTATAGTATATGTATGTATGTATGTACGTATGTATGTATAGAAATTTAATATTTCCTGTAACTTCTGTTAAAAGCTGACGGTCAGGAGCCCCAGAAATACTAGTTGAAGCACTACAACAGATAGCATGCTCCTAGAGTTTAGACAAAGAAGACTGGCAAGACTGAGTAAGTCACAAACCAAACTGACTTCTGTTTACTTAAATAGTAAGCCTTCTATTGAAGGTTATCTTAACAGCATGTTTATACATGAGGGTGATATCATGGACTTTCTTTGTATGCATATACTAAGCCCTAAACTATACTAGTTATTTTAGATTAAATCAAGCAATCCTATACAAAATGGAGTTGAACTAAAGGGAATAATCTTTCCACTTTCTTTCTCCTTACCTGGCTGGTCTTTTCAAGACATTTAGAGAAATTACCTGCAACTGTGCTTTCAAAATCCATGGCTCTGTGATCTTACTTTTTAGTTTCAGCATTTTTTCAATCCGTTTATTAACTTGTTGATCTTTTTTAAGTTCATTTTCATAAAATTTAGAACCCTGCCAAAGAGATTAAAATTATTTCAGTCTGGCACATAACAGTTTAATTATATTTATGTTATGAAGGCTATTAGAAGAGCACATACAAAGGACTTTGACCTCCAGGTTTGTTATATTAGCTATTAGGGTGGCATAACTTAGGGTATGGAAGAAAGCAAGAATCGCCAAATAATCATATAGCTATACTGAACTGTGTCAGAATGTTTTTATTTAGACACAGAAATATTTTGTGCAATACTTTGGTAAGACATTTCATAACTCATGAAAAAAATAAGATAAAACAATATAAACAAATAAAGCACAGCACAAATACAATGTTATTAACAAAAATGAATTAGACCTGTATTTTCAGGGAGATATGTACCAGTACTTAGGTACTGATGAGAAGACTGCAATCTTAAAAGCAGTTATTTAAACTGTCCCACTGATTAATAATACAGTATTATTAGTTGTGTCTAAAATGGCTAAGTACATAGATTAAAATATGATTGTCCTTGCATACAAGCTTACCGTCATAGTGAAAAAGACAAGGTACGAAGCAAACTCATGTACCATTTTTTAAAAGAAATTAGTTTTAGAATCACAACTAAAATTCTTATAACAATGATTTACACATCTATGTCAGTAATTAGAATGCTAATATGTAGACCTACATTCCACTGAATGAAGGTGACAAGTGCCCCAAGATTTGCAATACAACTGTATTTGTATACATGGTGTGGAGCAGCATGTTACTTCTCCCCCACTGTTCTGGTTGCACATACATGGCTACTTCAAGCTGCCTGATCACATTCCTAGCAATAGGAGACCTTGTGCTAGCACAAATCCTCAAATAACTGGGAGTGCTAATAGTTGAGAGCCCTGCTTGTTATGCATCCTATACCTCAAATCACACCACTTTATCCACTGGAAATGCACAGTAACTTTATAGATTTAATTTTAGCATTTAATGTAATGACCATTCATACCTACTACCTACATCACGCTAGTAGATACTCTACACTTTTTACTGAATACAACCAATGTGAATAGATAAAACATTTAATTAAAAAAAAATCTTATGTAAACAAACCTTGGAGGCTTCCATTATGATTTTGTTGATCTTCTCTTTATCCAGCCCTTGCATTCCAGCTTTGTTATCATTAAGACCCATCCTAAGGAGTAGCCCTTCTCTGGAAGAAGCGTTATCTTTCTTTGCATTTTCCATTGTACAACCAAGCAAACAGTTTCTCAATTACCCTGAAAAAGAAAAACTGCATAGTTTTAGAGTCTACTGCTGACACTCTTATAATATCGTAATAGAATTATCTGCATATGCACACATCAGTGTTATATTCATTATTTTTTCTAAACACAAATATATTCAGATAAGAACCTGGGAAAAGTGTGAAGTACTGTATATATCTTACTTACATTCATTATCTAAGCTTATTAATTTATATTAGTTGAGGAGTTGCAATACAGTATCATTTGCCAAACAAGTGGAAAGCAGCAATATTTTTGGTTAAAGTTATCTTCTGACAGATATGGAGCCACCAGCCTTAGGAGGCTTCAGAATTCTCTCTTATCACTAGAGGGTTGAATGTTTGAATTTTTGGCTTTATTTTATCATAAAATATGATTTAATAAGATTTTTTAATAAAAAACAACAGAGGGCCATAGAAGGAACTAGCTCAAGGCAATACCAATTTGGCATCTATATATGATGTTTCTATAGATTTACAATTACAATTAATTAAACAAAAACTACTTCATGTCTACTGGGTCCCTGGGTATCTGTTGGGAAAGATGGGTTCAGCTAATTGAAATGCAGTGCTCAAAACATATTAATATTATATGGCCATGTAGTGTCTCCCTTTTGGACAGAAATTATTTCAAATATTAATTATGTTTTAGCAGATTCACTGGTTTCTGTTCATGCTTATGTTCTTTTGAATTATATACCATCAGTGTGGAAACTTACAGGAAGATGATGGCACTGGATATTGCATGGTTTTACGACTGTTTAAAAAATGATACTGCAAGGCTGCCAGGGTACCAATTGTCCATCTGTTATACAATAGTCTGGATAATCTCTTTCTAAATCTGAAAAAAGAAATCAGCTAGAGTCCCATTTGGAGGTATTTTTAGGCATTTAGGCTGCAAAATTAATTTATATAATTGACTTCATTTTTTATCATAAAGGAAAATGATTTAAATGATAGTAGTTTACAGGTAGTTCTTGTTTAGCAACCATAATTGGGACCAGCAACTTGGTTGTTAAGGGAAGCAGTTGCTAAGTGAAACCATGACTGTGCTTACAATCTTATTTCAGCTTTCCTTTGCTTTACAGACCTACAAAGGTCACTAATGCGAGGATTGGCTGTAAAACTATTTTTTCATCACTGTTGTAACTACAAATTGTTGTTAAACAAGGCAGTTGTTAAACAAGGTCTACCTGTAACTGAATGGCATGAGAAGATTATATAGTTAGACTAAGTTTTGTTTAATATTTATGAGATACAATTTTTGTCACCATTTTCTTTTTTTATATAATTAAAAAATGAAAAGCAGATATATTAAAAGAGTAATTATAGTTGTAAAGAACAATGGGAATAAAAATGCTATTACTACCTCTGTTTATTCAGCACTGTAAGTGACAGGTTCGATAATATCTCAAAACCTCTTCTTGATGAAAGACTACACAAGCAATAGGGCTATACTAACAGTGCTACTCTGCCTCAAACTGTTGCCTTGATGCAGGTTGATGCAACAATCCAATTTAATTCAAGGCACTGTCTTGACTAGAAAATCAAATCACTCCACCTCACACATTGAAAGAACTTGGATTATTCACACTAGGGGATAAGAGCATACAGAAACACACCTTTATGTGATCTGGTACTTTGAAGGGAATGTTCTCTTTAATCCAAGGTACTACTTCAAAGAGATGCTTTGACTGAAACATTTTTGAATCAAAGCACCCCTTCAAAGCTCTGCACAGTTCTTACAAATACATTATCTTTGGATATATTTTCACTTTTTACACAATGACCTAACACAGGAGTAGATAACCTGCCATCCCAGAGCTCCATACAGACTAGAAATGATTTTTTACTGTCTCAAAAGCCATCTGTAAATATTGGTGATGCAGTTTCCTACCATTCTGAAACAGGAAAGAAACAAAATTGCAAAACAAGCCCTAAAACTACAGCATAGTTTACAGTATTCAGAAACCCTCTCCCAAAACCAAGAACAATTATGTAAAATTTTGGTGTTGCTCATTTTTATATCATCACCCTGCCCACTTTGCATCATTGTGTCACTCACAATGGCCTCTGGGTCACTAAAAAATTACTATTTCCTGCTACAAACCAGAATGAAAATAACTATAACGCCACCCTCTCACAATTAAGTCAGCCAAGGAAAAGGAATGGGCAAAAGATGATCAGTAATACAAACACATTCCAAGCTCTGAAGGCTTCATGTATAGTTAGAAGAACTTTAGCGTAACTAGGTAAGTTTGTTTTTCATAGTTAAAAAAGGTTAATAATCATTACATTATTTAACAAAGCTTTTATTCCAAATAAGATTATTTCAAGTTATCTATTCTGTTGAATTATTTTATTTTTCAGATACATTGTATTCTTCACAATGATGCTCTTTTTCTAAAAACTCATTCTTCAAATGGATGAAACTGGATTTTAATAAAATACTGAAATTCCAACAAAAGATCTTTTCCCTCACCACACAAAGTCTAAATACTCTAAGAATTTAGGCATGAGTCCACAAGCACATCACACTGTATAATCATTCTGTACCATCGGAACCTTTTTTTTTCCAGTCACCGGAGCTTTGCAATTTAGAAGAGCTATGTTACAACACAGAATTTTTGTCAGCTTCAGTCTCCTGCTGCTGCTGGAGATATACAAGGAATATGTTGTGATTAGCTTGCATGTGTTCAAGGGCTTATGAGGCTTGCTTCTCTTAGGCCTTTTTTAGATGAAAGGTAAAATTGCTGTTATAATTTTGTAGCCTTTTTTATTGCAATCATACCTGTGACTTGGTTAAGCAGAAATCCCATCAACAATTTGCATTAAATAGTCCAAAGCTTTAATTGCGATAAACTGTGCTTCAGATTGATATGGTAACATTAATCTAGGCTGTGATTTTTGCTGCAACCCAGCTGACAACACTTGGAATTAGAATCCTTTAGTGGCATGAAGAATAAAGTGAAGTTCCTGTTTGGCATTAACAAAATAAGTTTGCTGCTGTAAGGAACAACTAAGCTTAAAGCACTGTTGTAATAAGATGATTGTAAGAAAGCATCAAGAAACAATGCAATTGTAATTTAAGAGCCTGTCAAAGGGGGAAAAATCCTAATCAACGTAATGCTAACTACGGTTTTTTACATGAAAAAGTCAATTATCTTATCAGAGATAATATGAAAGGGACAAAAAATGGTAGAAATGGAGGAGATACTTTATACCTCTTCCCCACCAGCAACTCAATCATTTTATCTTCATAATTAAAGTGAGATAGGAAGTATATTCCTAAGTGATCAGCTACACGATGAACAATTATATAATTTTCTCAGTAATCATCAAGGTTGCAATGATCTTCCTATCCAGGGCATTATTATAAATTATCATCAATGTGAGTTTTTTTTTTTTTAAATAACAGCAATGTCAAGTATGGAAGTTATATAGAAGCATAGTTGCTTGTAAACGCTTATGTATACCTATCTATAAACATAGCCCATTTAACAGGCAAGTCTATTCCTTATAAGAAATATTCTTATGAAAAATATTCAAGAAACTTTATTAAAGATATTTTGGTTATCATATTGATCAGATTAGGAGTTGGCTAATATGAAGACTAGATAATTTCACATCCATGGCCTGTACTGAAAGGTTGCTGCAATGAGAAGCACAGAATAAAAAAACCATTTCTCCCCCCTTTGTAGCTACCAAGAAGATGTTCATTCCCCACTGTTTTCAAACTAACAAACTGGATCTAAATATGCTACAATAATTTCTAATTAGTTTACATCTGTGTATCATCACCAGGTTTTTCAAAAATTAAATCACTAACCATTATGTCAGAAAGGGAAATTCAGGTCAGCTACATGCTAGCTATAACAGAAAGCACAATGTTAATGCTATCTCTAAATTACGCTTTTCAAAGCTTGCCATAATAGTACATCCATGTATGGTTTACTATTCCTAATTTTTTAACATTTGAAAGTATCTTAATATTCAGCAGTACACAAAAGAAAAAATGTTCTTTATTCCGCAGAGAAATAAACTTCCTTTAATAATCTTTTACCCTTAGCAGTATTTTCATAAGATACAAGCAATTCTCACAACTAGTTTCTAACATTCTAATCTACTGATTTCTCTCTTCTGGACTGTTACCAGTTTGTCTCTCTCTTCCTCAAATGTAACTACCAATGCAAGACACAGCAGGTCTGGCAAAGGCCAGATCAAAACTACATACAGTAGTTAGAAAACTATTACTAAACGGTAGATGCTATTAATCAGTCATTCTATCCCCCCACAAAAAAAAAATCCTCTGGAAAAAAAAAAACCATTTTTATCTCTAAAACTAATTAGTTTGTAGACTCTTTTTCTTTTTGTTTAAAACAGACCTGGTGCACTACAGAAACAAAACTAATTTGCTCTTCTCTGGTTTTATCCAACACTGATTAAGTTTCATTTATAATTATCAATATTCAAATTGTGTTTGATTAATTCCATGTCAGAATATCCTGTTTCTCATTTTGCTTTCCTCTTTAGACTAATACTACTACTTTTTAAAATACGTGAAATTCTAAAAGGAAATACTCCATTTTTTAGATTATCAAATATCTTTCCTCAATATCATGAATACCAATTTGAAAATATCGCAGTAAAACTTATGATATATAAACATACCCACATACACATT
This sequence comes from Python bivittatus, assembly GCF_059951505.1. NCBI lineage: Eukaryota > Metazoa > Chordata > Lepidosauria > Squamata > Pythonidae > Python > Python bivittatus. The sequence goes on from NW_028277112.1 coordinate 4,888,081, forward strand.
TAAGAAGGAATATACACAACGTTTAAATTCACTCAGAGATAAACTGTGATTGCCATCCTAAACACACTAAGGATAAGACACAGTGAACATAGCAATGCTTTTGAGTAAACATGTCTATAATTATACCATAGGGCTACAACCCTTTACCAGCTTATCAGGGAGCTCTACCCATAAAATTCAGTTGACATATTTAGCATTTTGCTAGTTAGGAAAGTATTAGAGCCAGTTTGGTTAATAGTTAAAGCATCAGGCTAGAAACCAGGAAACCATGAGTTCTAGTCCCGCCTTAGACAGGAAGCCATTTAAGTGACCTTGGGCCAGTCACTCTCTCACAACCCTAGGAAGGAGGCAGTGGCAAACCACTTCTGAAATCTTGCCAAGAAAACTGCAGGGACTTGTCCAGGCAGTCACCAGGAGTCAACACTGACTTGAAGGTACCCCCTCCCCAAATGAAAGCATTAACTATAGAAAAGTCATAAATATGTCAATTGAATTAATGGGCTTTATTGAAAACCTTTTCAAACACTGAATGAAGAATGTTATTCTGGAATTATAGGGAGATCTCTCCCCTCTCCCTTACTTTAAAAAAAATTAGAATACATGTTATTTTGGTTATAAACTGTTCATAAAGCATAACAGTAAGATACTTAATTTTCCTACTTTGTGAAGATGGCTAAAATTTTAAAACATTTTGAGATATATTGTATTTACTTGAAAGACAGACTAGGTTTTTTTCCAAAACGATTTACCTATACTTGAGTCATTTTGAATGGAAGAGGGGGAAAGCCTCTTAAATTCAGGTTGGTCTTCCTTTTAGGTAAATATGGTATCTCTCTTAATATCCTCTTTAGTAATTAAAAAGGAATTATAGATATGCAAAGCTCTGGGGGGAAAAGACTTCTGGAGCAATAGTTTTTCTTTCCATTTATTTTGGACAGGATGCTTTCTAAAATAATTGGAAAAATATAATAGAAAACAAGTGCCTTCTTATTAATGAGATTTTAACACATACACATGCACAATTAAGCATGACTACATTTATAAATTAACCATTAAAGTGAATTTAAACCAAATTATGTGTATTTTATTTAAATTAAAAAAGATAACTTTAGATCAGTAAAATAAAACATTTCAATTTTTTGAAATACGTCGTCTTTAAAAATTTTTTAGTTTCTGAATTTTTGAAAAATTGTCATTAGTTATATAGGATTTTATTTATTTATTTATTTATTTATACATACATACATACATACATACATACCTACCTACCTACCTACCTCCAGGGGAGGCATGGCAAGCTAAACACATCTCTAGGAGAGCAGAGATGATGATCGCAGCAAAGACCGAAGAACTGGTGAGTAGTTTGGTTCTTCGGAACCTCTCCGGACAAGTGCACATGTGCTCTGGATGGCTGCTCCTCGCGAGAAAGCCACAGGATAGTAGTCTTCCACAGGTTTGAGCACTGGGATATGAAGGGATCAGTCATAAAGCTCACAACCATGGCAGAGCCTTTTAAAGGGCACTAAGTTCACTAACCTTGCTTTCTAATCACTTTCAGAAGTTGCTTATTAAACTATCTTAAAGCTATTGGAGATCTTCAGTACAAGTTTGAAAAGCCACCTGGCAAGTCTATCTTCATTTCTGAACAAAAGAAAAAATAAGTTTAAGTTTAAGAACTTAAAGAAGTTGAAATAAATGGTAAAAAGCTAAATAAGATTTTGAACTAAGAAAGTTATAAATGAATTAAGGGTCCAGACTATTCTGCAACACTGAAACTTTTACTATAAGATTTTGGAACTAACTATATAAAATAAACAGCTTTTCATGGGAACCAAAATGATTTTGTCTACTGTAAGTCATAACAGAGATTAGAGACTATGATTTAAATTGGACACTAGAGGGGACTAAAGATTCCAGGCAAAAAGGAAAAAAAAGTATAAACCTGCTTTTGGCTTTGATCAGTATTGGGATTTACAAAATGACACAAAATGCTGTAACATTTGAAATACTAAAGGAAATCTTTGAAGAATGGGGTTGGAAATTAGTAGCCAGAATATCAACAATATTAGTAACAATGTCTGCTTCTATGGATAGATTATGTTCAAAAGATGTTAGTAAAGGAATGACAGATGTGAAACAAATCTTGCTTGATGCAGAAATAGTAGAATCAAAAATACTGGCCAAAAAAAAAGTATGGATTATAAGACAGAGAAGGCATTTAAAATAGAAATACAAGTGACAGGCCAAGAGAATGACCCAGATAAGGATTCTTTATTGAATATACAAAAGAAACTGACCAAAGTTTTAAAAATTCAAGGGGAATTTCAAATAATAAACCAAAAGAAAGACCTGGATAATGTCTTTTTATTGGATTTACAAAAGAGCTTTTTAAAGCCTCAAAGAAACTTTTGTGATGGGACAAAGAAGAATTGGAGAGAGATCAATTCCTGTAACAATATTTGAACTGATTAAAGATTAAGATTTTCAGAAGTAAAAGGAAGGAATATAAAGTTGGTTTATTTGATCAAGGTTAAAATAGGACGTGTTTTTATAAAATTCTGGCAACCTTTTACAGACTTTTTGCTAACACCAGGATTGAAAAGTGGATGTCTTATGGATTTGCTTATAGATAAGGGATGGGTTGTGGGAAGAAGAGATATCTGTTTATAACCTTTAGAGGATGAAGAGCTACCAATTTTGTTTATAATTGTGATGAAAATTGGAAGTCACTTCGTTATATATTTTTCTTTTTGCTTATTATATTTTTTTCTTTTTCCCACACTTTTTATTCTTTTTTCTATGTTTTTTCTTTATCTCACTTAACTTTTTCCTTCTTTGCACTTTTTATTGTCTCTTCTTACTTTCTTTCTGAGTTCAGTTATTAGTTTTATTACTGTAATTAAAATCAATAAATGGTTATATATATGTGTGTGTGTATGTGTGTGTGTGTACATGTGTGTGTATGTGTGTGTGTGTGTGTATATATATGTATGTGTATGGATTATTTATTAAAATTATTTATATGGCCACTCATTTCACACAGTGACTCTGGGCGGTATACAAGGTTAAAACAACCTTTAGCCATTTAAACCACAATTGTTTATTAATAAGCCCAACTTATACAAAAACAGCTTTACCAACAGAGCTTACCAAACCTCCTGGTCCAAACTTCTGGGGGAACAGCCAGGTCTTCAGTGCCTTACAAAATTCTAACAGGGTCAGTGCCAACCAGATTTCCAGAGGGATGCTGTTTCATAGGGGAAGAACTGGTGGGCCTAGCAGAGACCATCAGAAACAGGGACCCCCTCAAATCTCCTGGCCCTATGCCATGTACGCCTTTATAGGTGATAGCCAGCACATTGAATTGCATCTGGAAGCCAGTGTAGCTCATGCAGCAGCTGTGCTATAGGGGTGTTACAGAAAATGCCAAAAACTGCCTGTAGGGCTGCATTCTGGACCAGCTGTAGCTTCCAAATGCTCTTAAAGAGCAGCCTCATGTACAGTGTGTTACAATAATCCAAATGAGAGATAACTAAAGCATGAGTCACTATGAGCAAGGCCTCCTAGTCCAGGAATGGCTGCAGTTGATGCACAAGACAAACTTGCGCAAAGGTCCTCCTAGCCACAGCAACCACCTGCTTTTTGAGCAGAACCTGAGTCTAGGGGGAGCCCCAAATTGTACACCAATGCTGACTGGGGAAGTGCACACTCAGGCAGAGTTAAAGATAGAAAATCTCCAAATCAAAACAAATCCTTTATTACAGCCAGTGATCATGAAAATCTTCAGAGCCAGGGGGCCTTAAAGCCACTAGTCTTGCCATGGTTGAGCTGAAGCCTATTCTCCCCTATCAAAACCCCCATAATCTCCAGACACTGGGAAAGGATCTCAGCACCATCACTTTTTTTGCCTAGGGCAGAGGTATACAGCTGGCTATCATCAGCAAAATGATACTACACCCATGTCAACAGATGACTTCATCCAGCAGCTTCACATAGATGTTAAATAAGAGCAGGGAGAGGGTAGAGTCCAAGCACCCCATAAAGCAGGGGTCTTGGGCTCTACCCCTCCCTCCCATCAATATTGACTAGAACCAGTATAATACTGTGCTTTCCACTCCCAATCCCTGAAATGGCCCAGAAAAATACCATGATTGATGGTATTAGAGGCTGCTGGTTTATTGTATTAAGTCCTCAGTAATGTTTATTTGCAGCTATACCACAGATAACACCATTTCAAATATAATAGAAACATAAATCTTTAAAGTATGCAGACTTCATCCCACATAATCTTTTAAGCATATTAACTGAAACTAATGCTATTGACTTTGAAACCCTAACATAAACAATATTGCTGCAGTTGGAAATATTTTTTTCTTTGTGGCCAAAGTTATTGGAGCTCTGTTCCATGATGGATTGCAATTTTCAGAGAAACTCCACCATCTCCTGAAATTTGATTTAACTCATCTAACTTGTTTTCTATCTACCTCACCAATTCCCTGAAGGCAGGAATGAACACTTTCAAACCAACTTGCCAATGTCTTTAAGAGGTTTATCAAATGCAGCCAGGCACAGAATGGATATTTCAGGCAGCTGCTGAAGCATGAATAAAATAGAGATCAATAAGGAAGAAAAAGAAAAGGAAAAAGGTGGGATGTTGCAAGGGATAAAAGTGATTGAGGATAACTGCAAAAGAGTAAAAAATATAATTGATTACTCAGAATCTGTAACCAAACTATCTCATATTAATTTCAGGGTTTGTTAACCTTCCTTCCTAAGCCAATAAGATACTTTTGTTTATTGTTATGTAGAAGTAAGAAGTACCTTGCTGGAATGAGATCAAGAGCTTATATTGTTCCTACCCTCCATCTTCATCTGTGTCTGTAATGGCCATAGTCTGGCTGTTAGATCTACTCCTCATATATGTCATGTATATGCTATGGCTGTGCAAAGTATTCAAAGGAGGTACTTTGCAAAACATACTGGTGGGTGAAGCATCCCTTCCTGAAATCTTAAAGCAGCCACATATAGCTACTTTGAGGGGTATTTTTTCTTTGTACAGACAACACTAGGACTAGCAGCAAAGCTGCTCATACACATGCACAGGCAGATTTCTTTTGAATCAGCCAATGAATCTTCTAAATAATGTGGTTGCATCAACACTTAATAGGAGAGATGCTTACAACCAATGCATTCTGCAAAGTACCTTTTTGATTTTTTTCCCACAGGTTCTGTGGCTGCATCTGCCTATGGAAGAGCTGAAGTCTACACAGCTTCAACTGTATTGTGCTTTTGCAAATCTTTAAAATCTTCCAACAGCCCCAAGGCAATATCACTCCCTGGTACTGGATTGCTGTTTTATGATCATGATCAGGTGTGTTCTGTTCTTTTCCCCAATGTGCTGTTGGTATTATAGTCTTTTTTATTTTTATTATCTTGTGGTTCTTAATTCTAATATGTAAACTGCCTAGAATCTCCTCTGTGTTTGAGGAGGCATATAAACTGATTATATAAATAAATACAGGCCACAGCTGAAGACTGCTGAGAATCAGTGGTCTTCACAGATCACTTTTACATGGCTCTAACAAGCCAAGTTTTGGAGGGAAAAAAAGCTCAGATTTACATGTCATATTTCACAAGGGTTGTAATTTCATTGCAGTAAATTTTGGATGCCGTGCCTGGCACTGCCAGTCAGTCACATAAGCTTTGTGCTTTATCTGTAACACACTGATGACAAAGTATTTGTGAAAAAAACAGCTACTGCAACAAGAGGCATTATGTATCATTACTGTACATTAGATAAGATTCCTCTCCATTAACCATCTGTGCTCTGCACCAAAAGTTGAACCTATTGCTACTAGTAAAATCTTGAGCTATAGATCAAAAGGATTTACAATTTCTATTTGTTTAATAATAAAATGGGAACCCAACAAATTTAGAGTATCCAAATGAGAACTCTTAATTAGGAAAAGGTTTGGGGTGAAAGAACTAGGTTTCAATTCTAAACATATGCTTTTTCTAAAAGATTCCATTTTATGAATCTGTCTAGTTTAAAAATCTATAACCTGAAGTATGTTCAACCCTGTTCTCGACCGAGCCACTACATTTTTCCCGCAACAAGCAGCCATAGGAACAAAATAATTGACCCTAACTCAGTCTCTGTGACTTGCAGCGTAACAAAGGCAGCATTATTGTATAGGTTACACACGTTTTAAGCCCCGTTAAGTTCCAACGAACTTTTCCTCTGAGTAAACTCGCATTACGTATCAGCTTTCGTCTCCCTGTTTGGAGCTGGCAGCACACGTAGCTTTTTTTCCTCCCCGTTCCACACATTTCCAGGAGACCCACATTCTTCCAACACGTGATTAACCTTTAGCCGTTTCAGTTACGAAAAAACCCTCATTCTCTTCCCTTCCTTCTACTTGTTTACGTAAGAGTCGGGGAAGAGTATAAATCACCCCATTTATTCCCAAAGGATGGCCTGGGGGAAATCTAAAACACATGCAAAGAAGGTAAAAAAAAATCTCCCACAAAACCAGTTCCTTCCTAACGACACATAATGCAGCCATAAGCTCCCCAACACACCTCAGTCCCAGCTGCTTCACCAGCCCCCGTTTCCGCAATAATTAAGCCGCACCAAGATGGCGACCAACTGTGTTTTCAAAAAAAAAAAAAAAGCGGCGCGGGTAGTTTGCGGAAGCAAACCCAATGCAACAACCAGGAAGCCCAGAGAATTTAGGGGAGCGATTAACGCCCTCCGCCCCACCCGCTTTCCCAGAAGGCGGTGCTCTGCCAAACACCTTTGGTGACTACAACTCCCAGCATGCCCTCGTTCTAGACTACTCCGTCTGGTGAGGAGCATTAGAAGGGCTTGGCAAAAAAGGGGTCGCGAAAAAGATGGCGATGGAGGTAGCAGCCGCCGCCGCAGCCACAAGGTTGATCTGAGGGGAGAAGGAGAAGACGCGCGCTCGCTCCGCTAAAAGGCTGCTTCTGATGGTCAAGGCTACCAGCGTGCGCGGAAGGGTGGGGAGATCCGCGAGCTGCTGTCCCGGCGGTGGCCAGAAGGGGACAGACAGACGGAAGGGCTGCGAAGGTGGCTTAGGCTGGGGCGGCGTAGCAACAGTAGCGGCTCCCGGAGCAGCGGAGCAGTCTTGATCAGGTAGAGAGCGAGCTCCGGTGGTCTCGGCGTCTCGGCGAAAGGGCTGAGGGAAGTGCCTCCATGTCGGACAACCAAAGCTGGCATTCCTCCGGCTCCGAAGAGGATCCCGAGACCGAGTCGGGGGCGCCTGTTGAGCTCTGTGGAGTCCTCAGTAAGGTAAAAAAAAAGCCTCTTCGTTCCCTTTTGCCGCCGCTATGGCTCCTCGGGCTGAGCTTGGGCAACCATCTGCCTCCGGGCAGCCGCTTTTCCTTACCTGAGCTGCTGCGGGGGCGGCAACTTCCCTCTCCCGACGCCCCCCCCCCGTGGTTGGGGGTTTTGTGAAGGCATTTGGGGGGCAGGGCGGTAGGATGGCACCGTCATGATCTGTCCTCCGCGAGAGAAGCGCTGGCGGGCAATGGAGGAAGCCTGACGTTGAATCACCTCGCGGGTGCCCACCGCCCGGGGGTGGCGGCGCCGGCCTACTGTCGGACTGGCTTCCTAGTCAGCGGGAGGTCTCCACACATCTCCCCCGCCGCCCACTTACGGCGCCGGGGTGTGTGTAAATACGTATATGGAAGTATATATATATATATGGATGAAGCGCTTCGCCGCCGCAATCGGAGAGGGCGCTGAGGATCGTTTATCCGAGGAGAGGCTGCCTGTCTCCAAAACGAAGCATTCGCTGAAATGAATGTCACTTGTTCAATTCCCTGGGGAAATTCCTTGATGGCCACAGGATTTTTGGCTTGAGAAACAGGGACTTGCTAAAATAACTTCGTTAGCGTGGGTCTTCTTTTATTTTTTCTTGTGGTAAAGGAAAAGATCCTTCTTATTCATTGGGCTCTTTGCAAGAGCCTGGTAGTCCTAATCCCAGACTACACTTGTAACCATTGCTTGGGTGAGTAAATATTTTGGTGACAATCTTTGTCACACTCTTGGTATTTGTATAAAGGGAAAGCTAACTTCATTGTGGCCCCTGAAACAAAACTCCCAAGGTGTCTATTTTTTTTTTAATAAGAAGAAAAAGCATGTGATGTACATGCCATTATAACACCTAGTGGCAGCATCAGAGAAGAGTTCTGTGACCTTTGGGCAAAGCACAAAATAGTGTCATAAAATAAGCTGATTGGAAAATAGTGTACGTAGTAGAAGCAGCAGCTTTTGCTTTCAGGCTTTTGTCTCTGTGCTCTCTAATCTCTATTATGAATGCTTGCTTTGACATTAAGACTAGGTAAGGGAGTCCTATTACCCTGTATACAAACATACAGAGTAATTGTATTCACACAAACCAAAAAGCTTAGCAGGGATGGACATGGTTGCTACTTAGATGGGAGATCACTTGAATGGAAAGTTTGAAAAAAAACAGAAAAAGGCAATGGCAAAAAGTTCTATTTGTTATCAAGAAATCTATATTGATGTATCCATGAAGTCACTTGATGTTAAGCATAACTCAGAGGAGATCTTATGAATTTTCTGAAAGTCATCCTAGGGGGAAAATGTGGCAGCTCTGAAATTGCCTGTTTTAATAGTGTAGCAAATAAAATTTAGGAAACAGTGTATTTTTAGAAACTCTGGCTTGCAAACTGCACTGGTACCAACAAAATCTAGCTAACACAATTATTTGCTGATAAATTCAGTAAATAGTAAATTGTCTACATTTTCCTTCAAATATTCTTTATTTAAAATATAAACAAGCTCTTTCAGATCAGACCAAAGGCTGGTATAGTCTAGTATTTGTAACATACAGTGAGCAAAGGAAGCACTGTTGATCTATTAGAAAAATTTAACTAAGGAAATGCTTTTATTATTATGTTAAAAGTTGCAAAATAAGAGCTCAAAAGCTTATATACTAGGTTGTAGCATTTTATTGTAGATGGTCCTTAGAAATGTATAACTGGCCTTACACAAGAATGATGTACTGTGGAGCATAATAGCTAGACTGGGATCAAGGAACCTCAGGTTGAAATGCACACTTGGCTTTGGAGCTCTCCAAATCACTTTAGGCCACTCATTTCAATCTTACTTCACAGGTTGTTGATTTGAGGATAAAAGAGAGATAATCACACATGACAGCTTGAACTCATAAGAGCAGGTAGAATAGAAAAGTGGAGGAATATCAGTATAACATTTTAAATTTGCCTTATCATAGTTGTTGCTCTTTGTACCAGCTTGATTTGACTGCAGTTGTAAAGAATGGATGAAAAGAACTGCAGTATGTATTCCGAGAACTTCACAATGGCTTGGTCTATTCATGTTGTTTTCCATATCTTTATAAATACTTTTGTTTGCCTTTTAGTAAGTTCAAAGCAGATAATTGAGGTGAATAATACAGTAGTGCTCCCTTTTTTCTTATGTTCAGAAGCACATTTGCACATACTTACAAATGTACACATATATATAGTTAGCTGTTCTTCCCACTGCATTAAATGTACTTATCTGTTTAATCAATTTTTAAAGAATTCACAGAACAAACACCATTCCATCTTACAATATTCATTCATAATATTTCCTTGAAGGTACAATTATGATCTATTTGGTACAGTCACTGAATTCTGGAATGATACTTCTGGAAAGTTCTTAATCATCTTAACTCTCTTAAACACTTTATAGCAACTTTATCACAAGATTATATTGGTTATTAACTCATGAAAATAGTTTTTTTCCCTTCCAGAGGTCTTAATAACATAATAAAAAGCTGTATTGAACTATATGGATAAATAGTCCATATAGATAGTCTGATCTGGCAGAACAAGGCACTTTCTTATGTTTCTATAATGTCAAAGGTTTGTGACAAGCCAAATATCTACATGATAGTTTTATTTATTTCAAGATTTACAAGGCCACCCAATTCAGTGTAACTCTGGACAGTGTACAACATAAACATGCAATAATAACTAACAACAAACAACCAATATATAAATACAAAAGCTAAAATGTAAATTGGCAACCAAGCACAGAACAAAACAAACCTCAGAGGGGGGACTCCCACTCAACCAACCCCTAATGCCTGGAGGAAGAGCCACGGGTCTTAAGGGCTTTCCAACAGGCAAGGAATGTTGGAGCCTGCCATATACTGGGGGGGGGGGGGGATTGTTCCAGAAAGCAGGGGCAACCATGGAAAAGGCACATTTCCTAGGTCTCATAAGATGACAAGACTTAAAGAACCTGGAGCATGCCCTCCCTGTAGGAGCATGTGGGGCAGGCAGGTGTTCTTGGAAGAAGGCCGTCTCTCAAGTAACCTGGTCCTATGCCATATAGGTCTTTTATAGTTGGCCAGGAGTGGGGAGGAGTTTAAGAATAGTAAGTTAAAATGTCTTCAATTCCAAAAAGCCTCTCTGAGCCTTTTTAGAATTGAGTGGCATATAAATAACAGTAATAACTAAATAATTTATTTTGCTACTGAGACATCAACATGTAATACAGGTAGTGACTTCATTATGCCTAACCAAACTAGTTCCCAGATTAATTAAAAGAGAAAGTCACTGCCTTTAGGTTTATAATCTCAAAGGTTCAAATATAAAAGGCATATGGAAAATGCATTGCTTTTTTAAGAGTTACAGATTTCTTATGACATTTCATATATATATATATATATATATATATATATATATGCATGCATGCATGCATGCATGCATGAAATCTCACAATGCTTATCTTATAGCATTTTCAATCTACAATCCAATTTCCTGGGGTAAGCCCACTGAACATAGTATTCTGGATGGTTTCCACAAGGTAAAAATGTGGTTGACTAATTTGTGGTTAAGTATTATATAAACCCAGCCAATGTGACTGGTTTATAGTTCAGTGTTTGTGCAAACCTAGGTAATTGGATTGGTTAAGAACTGTGGTTCACCTAACTGTAGCTTGACATTAGTCACTGTAAATGATCAAGAATTAATAAAGAGTTTTTTTCGCTTTGTTGCATTTCTTTCACTTTTTGTTAAAGCACTTTTTATGTCTTTTCCCCCCTCTTTTTGTAATTAAAAATTAAGAATTGAGAAGGATACCTATATTGTAGCATTTAAATTATTTTTATGGAGTATGTATTTAATTTAATTTACTACCATAAAGTGTTAGGTGGCCAAGAACAAAGCACTGATATTAAAAAAGAGTGTGTACCCCTGAACCTGTCTTCTCCAGGCAGAATTTGCCCATCATACACAATCTAGTCAGGAGACAATGCTGCAAGAATGGACTCCTTGAAACATCAAAGGGTGACCTGCACCAGGCTGAGCAGCAAAAGCGGGAGTCATTTAGCCCGTTTCCAACAACTTTTATTAGCTTGGTCATTCTCTTCAACTTTATAATCAGAGGAGTCCATAACAAGGGGGGTGGGATCTGGAAATTTACTTTCTTATTACAGCCACTTGATTGTGGAATAGTTTGCCCCCTGAGGTCAGGTTAGCCCCCACCCTTTTATCCTTCAGGAAGTTGGTGAAAACAGTCCTCTTCCCTAGAATATCTGGAGAGAAAGACTTTAACTAGGGGACAGCAACTGATATATTTTATTTTCATTTTTTATATATGGTGTTTTAATGCATTAATAACATAAACCATCTAGAATCTGCCAAGTCAGGGCATGGAAATCACTGCAAAAAAAAGAAAAAGTACTAGATTGTACAATTGTAAATTGTGGCTAAGAGGGCAAAATCTTGGCCATTCTGTCTACTTGCTGGAGGCTTTAATAATGGAGAAGGCAGAAACAATCAGAAATTATGGTTTCAATTGGTGAAGGTGTGTGCTGTTGAGGGCTGGCATGTTACAACAGAGTATTTCAGCTGATGTTATGGAGCTATATCTAAGACTATATGAAGTTATTTACGAAAAGTGAATACAGTATTCATAGTATAACTGAAATATTTTTAATGCCAAATATATCCCATGTCTATATATGAATATGCTATGCATTCCATAATTTTTTAGCTTGCAGAATGCTGTTCATGTTTATGTAAAAGGGAACATATAATTTAATTTGGACTGATTGCATTCTGTGCCCAAGTGAAGCATAAAAATACTTTTTATAATGTGTGAGTGTTAATATATAGTATTTGTAGAATCACAAAGTTAAAAGAGGCTGTTTAGGTCGTTGGATCCCATCCCCTGTTCTGAGCAAGAATCCAATTAAAGTATCCACAACAGATGGATCCAGCACAACAGTCTAGCCCAGTATTTCTCAAACTTGGCCATTTTAAGATATGTGAACTTCAACTCCCAGAATTCCCCAGCCAGCATGCTGAAGTTGAAGTTCACACATCTGAAAGTGGCTGAGGTTGAGAAACACTGGTCTAGCCACTGCTTGAATATATCCATGAAGAGTACCTCCTCTCCCTCCCATCGTAAATGATTCCACTGTTGCTCCGCATAGTGCTTGGACATTTCTTTTAATACTCAATCAGAATCTCTTCCTATAATCTAAATTTGTTATTCCATGTTGTATCCTTTGGGATGATTTTTAAAAAAACATTTATTGGGTTTCTTCTGTGTAAAATTTTTACTTCCAAAATTTTCACCTCCAGCCCCTATTTTAAAGCCCTCTTATCAACCTCACTATGTTTCAGTAGCATTTTGATCCATTTATATGCAGTATAACTCCCTTCATTCCAGCAGGCCATCATCCAGATAACTGTCCTGCTTCTTTCTGAAGTGTTAACCCTAGATGAGGATCAAACCAAAACAAGATAATCAGGCAATCAGAAACAGAGGCCCTACATGTTGCAACAGTGGAGAGATGGTGTTAGGAACCAGTCCTTCTGGTCTGTGTAATTCAGTCCTTAAACTGGAGGCTCATCTACCCAGCCTATGAAAACACTGCTAGTTCTATGTGAAAAGTTAGAAAACAGGGAGTTAGAGGAGTTCTCAGTTTACAGAGAAGCATTGGGCACAAGGAGGGCTATTCAGGGGTAGCCTCATGCTGGAAATCAGGGTTGTTCAGTATCAGCTGTGCTGAAGTGGAGGCTGGCAGTTTCCAATTAAATTCCCACCTGAGTGCAATTTGGCATTGGAATTAGTCTCCATAACAGCTTAAGTTTGTATATGTGGTACTCTCTTAAACTGTGAAGCTTGATTTGGACTACAAACACTGCCTTTCCCCATGAACTTTAGGTACAGGTAGAAACTCTATTTCCTTTATACTTGGATACTTTTAAAATTACTCTTATAACGGGTATGTGCACACACATGGGATATAGTAGCTTGGATCTCTGTTGATTCCTATGAGATTTTCAAACTGCCCTCTCACAATTCTGCTCCATCCTAGGTGCAGCTTCTAAGGAGGATTTAGGCATGTTCCCACCAGCAACTTTACTTCAGGGACACCCTCTCTGCTGCTGATTTACTGGGCAGGAGGCAAATGGCAACCACCTCCTTTTTACAGCCTGGCATGGTAAAAGGCATGTCCTAAAAGCTACAACCCTTACTTGGAATGAGTACTACTGGTCTATTAAGAATTTTAAATACTGTGTGTATTATATATAATAAGATCAAAGACCTAAACAAAGAGGGGGAAAAAAAGAAAATACGAATGAAGAGTTGATCTCAGTTGCTATGAGCTTAGGACCCTGCTGTTCCCTCAGCCCCAACAATCTCATAGACATCAGAACATGTGCACACGGCTTAGATCTCGTCCATAAAATAAAACAGAATCTATACCACAACTAGCTTTGCTGACCCTAGTATGCAGTCCAAATTCATTAGATCTAGCCCTGTTGCTGCTGGCTGGGAATTAGCCCTTACCTTGCTTTCTGCCTCCCTTGAAGGAAAACACACACACACCAGAAAGACCAAGTGGATACTGCCCCCTCCTCTTATAGAAACCTTGTGCCCTAATTGGCACCTTGGTGCTTGCTTTTTCTAGGCTTCTATTATGTCTCCCCATTACCTGGATGGACAGATAGTTAATTTCCATTTAAGCTGTTAAGTGTGGACTTCATGAAATGGAATTTCCCTGGATTTAGTACAGCTCCTTTGCCTGATAAATTTACTTCCTTGTAATTGTTCATCAATTGACTCCAGCCTAAGAGGGGTAGGACAGTATATGAGATCCTAAATCTTTGAAACAGAATATCCTGCCAACACCTTTTGCACAACCAGTTGTTCACTTTGCATGAAATGGAAGGGATGAGCCTCCAGATTCTCCGGTCTTCACAGTTTATGGGGATATGGTTGTATCAGTTATTTTGCAATGTAATTTATTCACACATTGATTAGGAGGAAGGAATAATTGTCAGTGGAATTGATTAGTCTTGAAATGTGTTGTGTCACATCCCTATTCTGTGATCCAGGCAGACAGCACACTTCATGAGCTAATGAGCCTGACTGGTACTTTTTCCCCCCAGCTCTTATCTTTCCCTTCTTGTAGGACACAACTGTATCCTCTCTGGTTTTAAGGGATTCACCTTCCTGTCTCCTATTCAGCATTACCTACTTTTTTTTTTCTCTAGAAGGATCAGAGACTGTTTTTTTCTAGGAAAGCCCAAGAGTTATAGTATTTCTGAGTTCTACCAGTGCAGAATACTTTCTGTATTTCTGATTGCCATTCTCATCCACTAGACTTTGTTTAATCTTCCTTCTTGAAAACAGCTTCTGTAGTTACATTTCTTTTGTTTGATCTAATGTGTTTTTCTCCTCTCTTACGGTAAGGGCTAAAGTTGACAAGGCAGGAACTAATGATTCTCAGACAGGATAGAATCATTACAGTACGTAAATGTTGAACAGATGTACCCTAATCTCAAGGCTGGAAAGAGAATGTCCAAAGTTCCATTGGAAATTTCAGTTTCCAATTGAAAAGCAAGAGGATTTAAATCCTGGAGCAGACATATCTTTAGGACTGAATGCTATCTTGTCTGCAGTAAAGTGACTTATTTAGCTATGTTGTATCTGTGAGCAAGTCCCATATGGGATTAAGTATCTGAAGAGTAGAAATGTATTGCCAAACCTGGCATGATGTCTGCCATTTATGAACTGAAGCCACTTCTTGTTTCTAACTCTTTTTTTTTCAAGCACTGCTATAAGCTTGCACTTCCTACATATTATTTTTTAGGCAAGAGTACAAACATGTCACAAGCATTGCAAGTCACAACTGCTGAGATAATGTATATTCACTGTCATGTTTGTTTCTTAAGTCACCACTACTAGAAGGGCTTTTCTTTTTATTTCTCTTTTTCACAGGCTCTCAATTTAGCTAACTACCCATTCTTTACTTAGAGGGTAAATTTATTAGAAACTTGTTTGCTGAACTCAGTTGTAAAACTCGTATGAGTCACTCCCTGGAAACTGGCTACTTTAAATTTCTTTTAGAGTAATGTACAATTTAATTTTAATATTTCAATTGGTGGTAACAGTAGTTGTGCTAGGAGTACTTGTACTAATAGTATACGACTTTGTTCTAATATTTAGAAAATATGAAATTTAAAAAGCACAGAGGAATAGACTACGATATCCTTCTGTAATCTGATAACTCTAGAGAAGTGTTAGAATAGAATTTGCATGATCCCCAACCAGTTTGTGGAAAGTATATGAGGTAATAATATCACTAATGTATAATTATCAGGAATTCATTGTCAAATTCAGCAGATCTGGGTTCCTATTGCTGTGAAGCTTTTTAGTAGGGTTGATGAATTTTAGTTATCTTTTGGGAATAAGCCTTTTAGAATCTGGTTTATTTAGAGTTCTTACAAGGTTTTCAGTTTTCTCTAAAGCGTCAATATTTTACAATTAATTCTAGTTGTTATTTTTAATGTATTGAATATTGGCAGATACATTACTTTACAGTAAATAGGTCTGATTTTATTAAAATAAACTTTAGTAAAGCATATAATAAAATTCTGTTAGGTGCGTATGGTGCCATGTTAGGTGCGTATGGTGCCATGTTAGGTGCGTATGGTGCCATGGAATAGCATGCTCATTATTTTGCTTTATTCAAATGTATGTATTTATTCTTTTTAGTGGACCAACTACATCCATGGGTGGCAGGACCGCTGGGTGGTATTGAAAAACAACACTCTAAGTTACTACAAATCTGAAGATGAAACAGAATATGGCTGCAGGGGCTCAATCTGTCTGAGTAAAGCTGTCATTACAGTAAGTGTTTCTTTAATTAGCCTGTTTCACTAATATTTTTAATATATTTCTCAATAATGTTTGAAACAGAACAAATTGGTCTAATCTTGCATTGGACAAAGTTGCAATACTTTTTAAACTGATCATAGAAAATCTTTCATGCAGTATTTAAATTTATTGTGTACAAGTCAAATTTCTGAAACAACAATTATACAATATTTCTCAAAAGACATTATTCACATTCAAAAAGTAATAATTATACATATGGAATAAAATGCTTATAGCCATATCTTTGTAGCTTAAAAAGACAAACAGGTTGCTGCTTGGCAAAGGAACAAATGAGCTATAATTGTACATGCAATCCTCTAACCATATATATTAAGGCATTTAAACCTGTATTAAGCTGGCTAACTTTTGTTTTAAATCTTCAGTATTTTTTAAGAGACGTTTGATAAAGATATCAATCAGATGAGGCCTGATTAATGTTTTACCAAGAGAAGCATAACAGTTGTTGAGGTATTGGTGCTGCTATGCAGTTCTGCTAATGTATCAGGAAGTATTTATGTGTTACTGGTCAGATGATTACTTCACGTGCTAGTGCTGGCTTGCCTTGGGAACCAGCAGTAATAACTGTTATTGTTCTGTCTTGATGATTGCTTCCATAATCTGCTAGCTGATCAATTTGAGAATAGAGATGCAATATCCACTGCTCTGCTGTTGGCAATTAAAAGATAGGGAAATAACTGCAGCGCTCAGGTTTTCTACACTTCTTATATGATTTCAACATAACTAGAATGAGAAGATAAAATTCTACCCCCCAAGTTTTACAGTTATAACCATGTGCATTATATATTCAGGTATGCCTAATACAATTGGCCATTGTTGCAACACATGCAAAAGCTTTTTAATATGGGTAGGAAAGTACATGTAACAACCCATAATCTTATTTATATTGTATGTTAATTGTTTTAATGGTTGTTTAAGATTTGTTTTAATTGTTTATTTTATTATCTGTCACCCAGAGTCACATCAGTCAGCTGGGTGGCTATATAAATTTGATAAAAAATAATAAAATAAAATAAGTCAGATTTATTTGTATATGCTCAGCTTTTTGGAAAAAAAAACACTAGTGTTTTATGAATGTCTGAAAATAGCATAATATCTTAGCTTGCCATTATTTCTGTGCCATTTGGTAAATTACCATTTTTGTCAAATATAGAGGCATATCAGCAGTGTATGATAGCCTGCTAAAACTTGCTTTACAAATTTCAGAATGGTAAATCTCTTTCTACTCTTTACATTAAAATTATGGATTACTAGTGAATGAGAAATTTGATTTGAGAAGTTATTGATTCTAATTAGAGCCATGGAAATAATTTTTACTATATTTTTCATGATTTTTTTATTGGCTAGTGAGCATTTTTCAGTTCTTATAACCCATATAAAAGTTTGATTTTTAAATGTTAACACTGTTTAAAGGCAGAAATGAGACCATCTGTCTTGAATATCTGGGGGTAAATATACACTGCAGATTTGCTAGTCTTAAATAGGTCTATGACCTGATTAAAGACATTTTAATTGAGCAATGAGTTTTAAATTTGCATACATTTACATGCAAATAAATCAGCAGCACTGAATAAAAAAGCCTTTTTTAAAAAAATAATGCATGCACTTATCTCAGCAGACATCATATCAGTTATGCTGTTCTGTTAATTTTCTTTTGTTTTTTTAAAGGTTATTCAGTGTCATTTGTCTATATAGTACCATTCCAAAAATGCTTCTGGATTGAAATGAAGGAGTACTCTCTGATTCTTGATGGAGTATAGATTCCAATAGAAAGTGCTACAGAACATTTGATGAACTATGATTAAAAAACAGAGAGAATATTACAAAGCAATATTTAAATTATATATGTAACAACTGAAGAAGAGATCTTGTGAAGCACTGAAATTTGCAGTTATCAAAATACTGATGCTATGCAGTTCTGTTCTCTCTCAGCTAATGAAGCTGTGAGTTCTGAACTGGTGCCTTGCATCATTAGTGAGGTGAACATAAAAAATCATGTTTTTTTCCAGACAAGACAAAAGTATTCTTTGTCAGTAAATTGGTTGACCTAGGAATAGATTCTGTTTTTAAATAAGCTGCAATCCATTTGAAAAATCAGGATCAGTCTTTGAAGTCCCTGAGAAGCTGGTCTTCCTGTTAGATTCCAAAATAGCAACTGGTATACAGAAATGCTTTTATTCAGCTTTGGCTAACATATCAAAGAAGGCAGACCAGGCAACGAACATAAATGGCTGAATATTATAATTTGTTTTGTAGGATTGTACTGGAAGAGGAACTCAAGTTGATTTTAAATGTTTCTGCAAAGCCACCAGTATAACCAGTTTTAGAGTGCCTTCCCACAATTCTTTACCATATTCACAGGCTGAGAGTTTACTCTGGAGATAGTTTAAGTTGTCAGTTATAGCTTTGAAAGCCCAAACCAAGAATATCTAATTTGGTGCCCTTCAGGTATTTTGGACGGCAGCCTTCTTCACTCTG
This sequence comes from Python bivittatus, assembly GCF_059951505.1. Lineage (NCBI taxonomy): Eukaryota > Metazoa > Chordata > Lepidosauria > Squamata > Pythonidae > Python > Python bivittatus. The sequence continues at coordinate 4,906,817 of NW_028277112.1, forward strand.
GCCATTAACTATGGTTACCTGCGAACTGTCGTTAGTGCCGGCTCAAGGGTTAGGACATAGTGCTCTCCTAGGCTACATTGGCCGATGGTGCCACCATCCACCAGTGCAAAGATTTGCATTTTTGGAATGATTCAGAAGGAGGAGTGGCATTGGCACCCCCTAAGCTTTGGCACCCTAGACAAGTACCTACTCAGCCTTAGCTTAAAGCCAGCCCTGCCTGTTGTATCCTAAAGAAGTTTTCAGTATGATGTGTAAATGGGAGCTCAGGTTTTGTTTGTGGTTTCTTACTTTGTTTGTGTACCCTACCTGAATGTCTAACCAATCCACAGAAGTATAAGGAAATAGCAGCTGCAAAAAAGAAACAAAGCAAATAAAGACTTGGCCATAGAACCCATGATTGCTTGTCTGCATGTCTCACCAGGTTTTTTTGGCTTGTTCAACAAACCATTGTTTAAGCAAACAATAGATTAGTATGATGTAGGATCACAGCAATTTGTAATTGTGCAGTTACATTTTTAAAAAGTGCGGTCATTATGTTGCATAATGTTAGGATATGCAGCCATTCTTGTAACTGAGAAACAACTCATAAAGCCCTTGTGAAATTACTTAATGGAGTAAGATAAAGTAGTTTTACAATCAGTTCCTTTGAGGCATGATACATTTCTCATAATTCTGTTTTCTGGGTATTTTAGTGAACTGAGAAAGAAGGATAAAGGAAAGAATTATAAAGAGAAGTTTTTAAATCTTTGTATAAATACATTGTACATCTCTCTACTGAAAAGGCACAGATTTAATTTCTTTGTAAGATGCATCCATTCTATAAATGTTAGCTATAAAGTAATTGCTTCCATACTTTTGAAAGAAAAAGCATATTCAAAGGAACTAGAATAGCATTTCCTAAATGTGCAACTATTCCAACAAGGTGTTCAGCATGTTAAAACTACTTTTTGTACATTATTTTTAATTTGAGAAGGTGGGGAAAGCAACTGACAGGCTATGTAGTCTGGTAGACAATGGAGTGTAAGAGATTGTGGGGAGCTCGGAAGGAAATAGAAGAGAGATCAGCTATATCAGTGTTTCTCAACCTTGGGAACTTTAAGATATGTGGACTTCAACTTCCAGAATTCCCCAGCCAGTGATGCTGGCTGGGGAATTCTGGGAATTGAAGTCCACACATCTTAAAGTTCCCAAGGTTGAGAAACACTGAGCTATACACAGTTAAGAGGTAGCAGGTGAATCAGTTGACAGCTTATCTCATAAATGGCAGCTTAGCCCAGGTGGAGAAAAATCTGGGAAGAAGTGTTTTAAATCATTCAAAGAAACTTCATTTTATAAATGAGGCTGGGAAATTTGTCTTAAAATTTCCAAGATTCAGGAAGATTTACCCCAGCCTAGATGTGCCAGGAAAAAGCGGGGGGGGGGGGGTTACTATAACACAACACAGACATACAAATCAAGAACCTAGTGTAAATTCCTGCCTAGAATGCTTTTACCTATTTCTATACCAGTTTTGTCCTTATTGGGACTCCTCAGAGGCTGGTAGCCAGAAGTTATTCTATGGGGTTCAAACCCTCTACCAGGAATTGAATTAGTGCTCAGTATTTGCAGGAAGGGATATTTAGAAGTGCTATCAAAATGGTATATACAGTCCACCTTCCCATAAGCTCCCAGAGAAGAGAGAGAGAAGTCTTCCATTATATGATACCCCCATGCATGAGGTTTTACATAACTTCTAGACCCCCCACTCTGTCTTCGGCTGAGGCATCTGACTTTCTGCATACAGGTAGTCTCCAGGTAAAGAACGCCCAGGTTACAGATGACCCATAGTTAAGAGTGGAGCCTATTGTAGCAAAATTCAAGTTAAATACACAATGATTCAAATTAATTACATAATACTACTTATATAGTATTATACAGTAATACTGTTCTGGCTAAGTACAAATTCGACTTAAGGACACACCTTGGGAATGGAACTTGTCCTTAAACTGGGGATTACCTGTACAGTATGTACAAAGAGCATCTCACCCTTATGGGAATATTTATTGGGAATGTCTGAAATGGATAAAGCAGGCTACAGTATTCACAGCTTCTGTCTTGGAAGTGTTGTTCTTAAGCTGAATATAATTTAATGTTTCAATTTCAAAAGCATGCATCTTAGTTCAACCTATTCTAGCATGAATGAATTATTTTACAGATCTTTATGTTCTATGTTTAAATCATTAATTTTCCCCCTAATTTTTAAAAGCCATTTTTCTCAATCTTTTGGTTAAAACATAAAGCCTGCAGGCTGCATGCGGACTGCCAAGAAGCCTTGTGCAGCCCGCAAGTGTTTCTTAAAAACTCAATAAATCTACTACCCCCAAATGTTGCCGCCGCTACCCCAGAAGATACACTGCTGAGCACCTCCAGTGCATCCAGGGTTCATCAATACTGCCAGCTCCATCACCACCACCAAGCCAGTAGCTGTGAAACAGCTGATTGGCATGCCAGTTATTCTTTGTGGCCCCCAATTATTTTGAATTTGTCAGTGTGGCCCTATTCTCTCTACAACTTTTGAAGGCCTGGGTTAGATCATAATAATGAATGGGGATTGATTAATTAATATGTTGATACGTAAAATGATTTTTTATTTAAAAGATTCTTGGGTCACCTACTTAAAATGTAATTCTAATAGTTCTAATTACTTTTTTTTTTTTTTTGGTCCACCAGCCTCATGAATTTGATGAATGCAGATTTGATATTAGTGTAAATGATAGTGTTTGGTATCTGCGGGCTCAGGATCCAGATCATAGGCAGCAATGGATAGATGCAATTGAACAGCACAAGGTATGGATTGTTTTTCTTTCCAATTAATAGTTTATGGTAATGAATTAACCATCCCCTGAGTAACACCCTCTATATCTGCTGAATCTATAACTTGCAGAATTCTAACCCATGTGGCTGATTCTGGGAACTGTAGTTCCAGTGGGTATAGAAGGTAATAAGTCAAAGAAGGCTGCTCCAAAGTTTGCTTAACAGCTTGAGGGATTCAATATGAATAAAAGCTAATACTATAATATTCAACCACCAGAAACTGTATAAATATTATAACATGGTTTTGGAATGAGTAATACAGATATATAAAGTTTGTATATAAAATGTTGCCACTGAGAGATATTGAAGAAATATTAATGAAATAATGGGAGGCTGTGGGAATTACAGTGTGGTAATATGGAAAACACACAAGAGCTATTATCTCTAGCAAGTGGAATTTAAACTGTTGTCTGCACTGATTGTAAAGTTCAAAAGTATGTTGAGATAGGACGTGATACTTGGATACAATATAGTTTGCAAGGCTTATAAAGACAATCACTTTAAGTGCTGCTTATTTGATCCTGCAGATAAAAATCCAACATTGGATGCACATTTTTCTCTTAAAACTGAACTGTGATTTGGTAAAAACTTTTTTTCCTCTAGTGTGATGACTAAGGGTAAAGAAATGTTTACAATCAGCTTTAAGATTAATTGTTCTAATCTTCTGACTTGGGTTTGAATAACTGTCTTGTACTAGTATGATGGTGTGAATGACCAGGAGCAATTTTTTCAAATGCTGCTACGAAGTTACAGATGGAAAAAACTCCTTTTCCATTAAGCAGCTTCCTGTTATTTCTACAAGAAAATTCCTAGATTGCTTTTATTTGAGATCTTATAAGATGCCTTGTCTTCCTCAGCATTACTCAAATCTTTGTAAAACAGAATACAAATAATCTTAAAGTGAATAAAACTAAAGCCAGCAAAATCAATAATGTTCAAATAAATATTTAATAAGATACATTCTAGCCAGTTATAAAATTAGTAGATACATATTCTATGAAATATTCCATAGATTCAAGTGCTCCTAATTCTTGGCAAATGACATAATAGACGGGAAAAATAAATTGTCAAGAAGTGCGAGATTTAATTAGAACTTCACATGCTTCAGCTAGTTAAAGTTAGCCTCTTTCTTCAGGGATAAACTGATTGATATACAGTCATGTGCACACATTCTTCTTAGGTCTCATGGTTACAGCAAGAGTTAAAAAGCTCTGGATCTAAGAAGCTAATATATTCAGATTGTTCCACAAGAAGGAATGTGATTTTCTGAAATGCATTGAATTCCAATAAGATTTTGGAACTTCCTGATAATGTATTTCTCCTTTGTTTTTATACAGCTATCAAATATGATTTTTCCAGATATTTATGAATGAGTATCTTTAAGCCAAAAAAAAAAAAAACCCATCCCAGGGCAGCTTACAAAATATACAGTTATTTGCATTGAAGCATCAGAGTTCAATTTCACAATCATACCAAAATGAAATAGTAACAACTATATGTGAAATTAAAACAAAAATAGAACTCAGCTGAGATCACAAGTTAACAGTCCAAATAAAATTCTTTAAAAGATAACAGGTGAAGGTAAAGTCATTCTCAGAGTCTAGTGACTTCATGGACATTTCCATGAAGTTTTCTTGGGAGAAATATGGGAGTGGTTTGCCATTGTCTTGCCTTCCCAGTATAGCCTATAGCCCAGAGATTTCTAAGTATTTATCCTGCTTGACTTATTTTGGATCTGTCAAGGTCAGCTAAATGCCGCCACAGGTTGTGACAAAATATTGAAAAGACAGAAGATTTTACTCCATACTTAAAAGCCTATAATGCTCTTTCAAGTAAGCCAAGTTTCACTTTGGAGACCACAACTGAAAAAGATTCTGTGTCTTATGGCTTTCACAGAGGTGCACAAAATAAACACTGAAAAGAATACTTCTATACCTGAGCAGGCTAATGCTGAGTAAAGCTGCCCAAAATATTAAGACTTAATATCAGGCCGGGAAATGGTATAACAACAGTATCTGGACAGCTATAGTTTGGAACATTTGGAATTTTTGAACCATAATTAAAAGCTTCATAAAGAATGCATTAGACTAGCCCAACCTAGATAGCAAGGTTCATACTCTCCAGATAAAGTCTTGCTAAACTATCCTAATTGCTGTTATCTGAGGTTTCTCTGTTAGTGCAAAGTGAAGTGAACCTGGCCTTGAAAACAGACTGCGAATCTTAAGACCAGCTGCAAAACATCTTCCTAAAAGAGGATTTTCTCCTTTTTTAAAGATAGCCTTTTCTCTTTTATTTTTCTCCCCAAAGAATTGAGGGGGAAAATAGATTATGAAGTGCTTTATGTTAGTGATAAATATTCATATCACTACACAGAACACTTTTCCATGCAGAATCATTGCTTCCTATGCTTTAATATACCAGGTTTTACATGTTTTATTTTCTTGAAATAACAAAATGACTTCCAATTTGTAAAGGATGCTTTAAAAATTATATCATCTTTTCCAAAGTTTGTTTCTTTTCTGAGGGAAAAAACCCAGCAGTTTCCTCGTTAGAATATCTAGGAGTTTTACTATATTATTCCAGCACACTCAGTTTCTCTAGTACTTCTGTACAGACTCACTGTATGATTTTATAGAAAAGTGGAGACGACCTGAAATGGTATGTCAAAATGTGGCTTGTCTACCTATAAATGAATATAGAGGACATAATATTGTCCTGTTTCACGCTGAACTTTTTAGTGCTCTGTCTGCCAAGACCAGTTTCTAAATTATAAAAAATATTTTAGATTAGGGAATTCAAAATGCATGCAGTTATCTAACTCTTATTTATATAATACTGTACATGTTTTATTATCACTGGCATTTTTATTTAAAAGATAGCAGATCAAAAGCTCAAAATAAAAGAGTTTTCCATGTCAACATGCAGCTTGAGCAGGTTTGCTATTATATGAAGGCAGAGGTATTAAAATTGTCTGTTTTAATGGCATATGGTTTTATATCATTAAGTGCTAGAACTTGAATGGTAATTGTAAAGGCATGCTGAAAGTATATTCTTATAATTCTGGAGCTGCATTACAAGATAGCAGGTTGCATGGATAGTGTATACTCCTATTTAGGTAGCCAACAGACTGACCTGTTGGTAGGAATCTTTTTGAACCTTTTTAATAAAACACTTCTGCTGGATTAAACAGAGGGCAAGATTTCTTCTCACACCATGCATAGTCAGCACAAGATCATCTATATCATGTGTAACTGATTAGCTAATGGATACATTTTACTGGTAGGTAATTATTTCTCACCTCTTCTTTAACTATTCCCCTCTTTCTTGTTTCTCTGCCTCCCACCCTCTTAGTAGGAGCAGGGAGCCCATAAAATGCATTAGGATTGGCTTACCACGCTGTAAAGTAAGATACGTTGCTATCTGAAGAGTGCTCTCCCCCACCAAAAGACCATTTGGGCCACAATCCAACATTGTCTAGTCCCTCTGCTGTGTTTGGCACTCAGAGGGGGATAGTGGTCCATTATATTGCTTCACTTCTTGTGTTTGACTTGTACTGAACAAGGTTGCTTTGTAAGAAGCACAATAGCATAGGAAAACATGAGCTGAACCGTCTTTTTTTCCCCTGAGATTCTGATCATTATGTCTTACATGGATCAAACTGAATGTTAATGCTAATGTATTCTTTGAATACAAAGCAGCAGCAAGTCTAGAGGCATATCATCCTATTGCCCCTTTAGTTGCCCCCTTGGATGGCTATTTCTAGCACTACATTGTGTGCGGGGGGTGGGAATGCAATGAAATGAGGAAGGAGTGCAATCCCCCCTTTTCTGCGGCCTCTGAAATTGCTGCTTGGTGGCTTTTTTCCTTTTTAGGATGTTAGGTAATGTTATGTGCATTAGCTTGTAACTAAGGCTAGCCCTTAAGGGTGCAGGCAAGGCTTTTGTGAAACTTTATGATAATAAGTGGCCATTAGATCTTTATTGTCAGTGGGTTTCTTCCTAATAATTTTGTTGTCTTTGAGTGCCTTCAGCCATGAATTTGGGGAGCTGCAGTCCCAGAACACGCAAAGGACACCAGGTTAGGGGAAGGCAATGCTCTGCTTCTCTGTCTTACTATACATAAGATTATTAAGCAGTGTTTAGGTTTTGTATTGCTGGTTTGTTGATGGAGTTGGGGTTTGTCCAAGCCTTCACATAGGCTTTATGTGTAATTCTACTCTATCTTTAAAGGTAAAATCTTATCCTGTCTGTGTTACAGCTTGGATAATTTTATTTTTAAAAACATGGAACAGTGCAGGATTTGCTGCTGAAGTCAGAACATTTGTAAACCACCAATCATTTAAAATTAGGCAGTCATGAAAACATTTAAATGTAGACTAACTGGAATGTAATGGAAGCAGGATAAAGGTTACTGCTGGACTTTGACCAATAGTAACCTCAAGAAACAGCTTCATATTCTTTTTATTGACGCCATCTAGTGGCCACTATTGTTACAAATAATTGCAAACTTTATTTTTTCCTAAAGATTTCTAACTCTGTGTTTGGATTTAGTTCTGTATCATAAATAGAATAAGTAGAATTATATTGCTTGCAACAAACATATAAATGCTAAATACACAATTCACTTTATATGAATGTGACCTGGGCAAACCTAGCTGATCAGCCATTTTTTTTCTCCCTCTCTTATGGCTTTTAATCATCTTGCATGATGAACAGTACTTGAAAGCTTGCAATACTTCTGTAATATTTCATTGTTTTAATAAAAGCATTACCTCTTTGGATTCTGCTTTCTTTCTCTCACTCATGACCAACCAGTTACTATTGTTTTTTCTAGGAGGTAAAGAGAATCAAACAGGAAAAGTACCAACAAATGGCAACATGTTTATCAATACCGTAGTCTTGGGACAGACACTTTTATATTTTGCATTTAAAGTTATTAGTCATCTTTGTGAAATTATTGTGAGGACAAATCAGGAAGAGGAAATTGGTTGGAAATGGCTGGCATAGTTTGGAAGAACAGCAAGTATAAGAAAAGTTTGGAAATGAAGGATAATAAAAAGGCAATGGAAAAATAAGATGAGTAATGGTATGTTCAAATGTGAGAGAGATTGAACTAGGTGGGTGAGGAAGAAAGATAAGGTCAGGTATATATGGAGGAATTTGGAAATGAAGGGATAGAATCAAAGTAATTTCAAAAAGGATGATGAAATGTATCATCAGGTGAAACAGGGAGGGCAGAGGAAAGGGTAGAGAAAAGTGGAAGAACAGTCAATGAAAATGGTATGAGAAGGGAGAAAAGAACAGATCAGATACCTTTGAAGTATAATTACATGCCTGGGAATCCTGAAGAGGGAGAAAACAGTAGAATGTCAAGGGTGGAGAAAAAACACTGAGGATTCCTAGAATTCATATAGATCAGAAAGATACTAAGGTCACAAACAAATGAAAAGGAAGAATAGGTTAATTTATTGTGGCTTAGTTATCCAACTGTTTTATTCTTCAAAGGCACTTAATTGCAGTCCTAAGCCACAACAGTGAAAGGAGTACTTTCAGGATGTCATAGCAAATCTATCAAAATGGCAATGGTAGGAATAAATAGAAGTCTCCAGATAAGCAAAATTGACTATGGAGGGAAAATTTCAGGTCAAGTCACCAGATCAGTAGGCTAAAAATCATGGAAAGGATGGGAGGTATAAAGCAATCACGGTTACTAATGTTTTCCCTAATACTGCTGCTACGCATTGGAGACAGCAATATCCCATGTGTCACCATCATGCTTTGTGCACTGCACTGTCATTTCCATTCTGCTGTGGCTTCAAGTAGGAAACCAATAGCTACAATTGCTGTTTATTGCCATCCTTGCCTTAGAAATATAGGATTTGGATCCGAAGAAGGGGAGAAAATAAAACTTTCTTTACTGCTAAAAAAAAGTAATAAGACTAAAGAATTTTCTAGTAGAGAAGTCAGACACAGCAGCATGTAGGAAATACTATTCAAATTTAAAGGAAGAGAATATAAGAAGCAGGTAGATTGGAGGAATTAGAACCATAAATGTTGAAACTGCAGAGGAAGAATAAGAAATTGCTGGAGAGGAAGAAAATTAGCAGTCTTAAGGTTTGAAAGCTAGCAGGAAGACAATATAGAATAGTAGTACTGTATAGAGATAGAAAGTTGAATAGAGTTTGGCAGATCCATGAAAATCTGGTTTACTTCTGTACAGTACTGACACTGCCTTGATTAAAATGGCAGTTTCTTGCTGCCAAATTTTAAAAAACCAGTAACCTCTACTTTGTCCCCCCTTCCTTGATTATCCTCTCTTTTTTTCTTCCACAACTCCATTCTGTGCTGTTCCTCCTTGTTGTAATCCAAATTCTTTACTTGCCTCTATACTAATCTTGTTCTACAATTCTTCATAATGGCTATATGCTGCTCCCACCTATACTTTTCTGCATCTCTTCTCCTTCTCTGTGAGTGACCTATGCTCTTCAGCTTAGTCATTAGGCCACACAAAGGTCTGCTGCTTTTTAACAACATTCTGCCCTTTGCTCCTCTGTTCAATATGCATATCATGCCTCAGATATCTCATATCATCTCCCTGTAGCATAAAGGTTCTGGTTCATCCGGTTAATTCTCAGTCCTTATTGTAAGCAAGTGAGTGATTGACTCTTTGTCCGTGAATTTGATGGATATACTCATCTCTAATATCAGAGGTCAGATTTTTTTTTTTAGTATTAAACCTGCCTTTTCAGTGACCCTATACTAAAATAATTTAAAATCTGATTGTTTTCAACTAGACTAATCAGGAGTTGGCAGTGTTGCACTCAAAGATGCCATGGCTCACACAGTATCGCTAGATGTTGCCAACTGATCTTCAGTCATCAACATTGTCATTTAAAAATATTTTAATGTAATGTGCTTTTTTAAAAACAAATGACACCTTTAACATATGAAATCGCATAATGGTGCCTGCCCCATTAAAACGTGTCTGAGTAAATTATTGTGCAAAATAAATTAAGTTTGGCTATAAAATGGGGGGAAAAGATTGTCAAGCCTCCCAGCATAGTGAAAACTTACCCAGTTGCTCTAGGTGGCACTCTTGAGCTTTATTGGAGTATCGGGATTGTTTCTGTGTCAGTTTCATATTGTTATCTTCGCCTTGAACTTCTGCAGGTGCCGTGCACACTGCTAATTTTATATATTATAATGCGTTAGAAGAAGTTTGGAAATAAAAATGCACAGCTTAGTTCATTTACAGCAGGGATCACCTAGTCCTTTGACTTATCTTCTGCAGCCTGCTACAACATTTAGGAAAGAGTAAACCCGGCAGGGCCCACATTTCTTGGTTGTTAGGGATTAACCCAAAAGAAAGCACTTTTGCTCCCTGCCTCCTTGTGATGTAACAAGGGAGGCAGAAGCACACACGAGATGGACAGACTGAAGAAAACAACAATGGGAGGAAAAGAAGGGTGCTGGTTTTCTGGCAGCCCAGAACAATAGAAAGTACCTTACTGGTACACATAGAGTGTACTGCTGAAATAGTACAGTACCTTGCTGATATCACCAGACAGTCTATGTATTCTTCCTTAGATTGAGAAGAAATAACTTTGCCACAAGGCATGGCAGCTCGGCAGAGAGCTGCACTCTTAGGCCTGCAGGAAGATGCTGTCACAGAAGCCATAGCTGAATGGGCAGCTCATTGTAGATCTAGGAATCCTGCCCACTCTGGGCACAGAGAGATGCTTTCTGAAGCTAAAGCCCTAAAGCTGTAGCAGGAAGGAAAGTGGGGATGATCAGGCCATAGTCTGGGTTGTGATGGTCTTGATCCCTCACTCTCCCAGGGCATCTAAGACAGAGGAGAGGCCCTGCATAGGAGGGAAATAGTGAGATCCATTAGCCCTATGTAGGTGATTGCTCAGGACAAACCCAAATAGTAGCAGCAGAGTAGGAAGGTGCCTCAACCTGGAGTTTCAGTCTCATGGATCCAGTTTCTTCCTCAAAGCCTTGCTGCTACTAAAGACTTTTGTATCAGTGTATGGGAAAAAAAAGTCAGTGTTATGATTCTCTGGTTGATGCAGTAGTCATGTGACATGCATCCTCATGTGGCACTGATTTACAGTGAACTAAGTTCCAAAAGAGAGCCAGTTGGGTTAGTGGTTAAGGCATCCGGCTAGAAACCAGGAGACTGTGAGTTCTAGTTCCGCCCAGGCGCAAAGCCAGCTGGGTGACCTTGGGCCAGTCACTTTCTCTCAGCTCTAGGAAGGAGGCAATGGCAAATCACTTCTGAAAAACCTTGCCAAGAAAACTGCAGGGACTTGTCCAGGCAGTCTCCAAGAATTGGACATGATTGAATGGATTAAAAAAAAAGTTCCATAAGGTGATTTTTTTCTTATTTGATGCTGTTTTTTTCCCTCTTTGTTGTAATCTAAGGTCTTGCCTCCATACTTATCTTGTTCTTTATAAAGACGATATGCTACTACCCCTTCTGCATTTCCTCCCCGTCTCTGTGAATGACCTATGCTCTTCAGGTTAGTCATTATGCCACACAAAGGTCTGTTGCTTTTTATCATCATTCTGCTCTTTGCTAATCACTGTTCAATGTGCACAGCATGCCTCATCTTCCTCAGATCATCTCCGACCATTTTGAAGCTAAAGTGTCAGACTTTGAAATTAGCTCTTTTCCCAGTTGGAATTAAACCATAGTTCTGTCTTTGGAATAATCTGTCTCAGAATATGCAAATACTGACCATACACAGAGAAATGCTCAGTGGCTATTCTAGCAAATAAATGTGATCACTACTGCAGTTCTTCAGTAGAACTAATTGGTTTTCTGATATACTGTATGCTGTGAAATCTGGAAGTATATTTAAGGTCTCTGTTCAATACAACAGCAAAAAACTGCTAATTTAATATATTGATATGGAACTGTATCTGTGCTCTGTTCAGGTTTGAATTATTTATTGTTTTGTGTCAGTTTTTGGAACTACAAAAGAAAGATGTCCAGATTTACTTCCTTTCCAGGAAGAAGGGTCATTTGCTTGCTTAAATGCTGACTTTCGGCACACACTAATGTTTATGATAGTTAAGATTCTGATTCAAGACAAGAGCAAAATGCTATTGTGCAATATCTGCCTGTCTGTCCTACATAGTGTTTGTTGCAGTCCTTACACTGTATAGTTGTAGATGACTCCTAACGTTTTGTTACCTGGCTAGGCAACATCTTCAGTGCAATATGAAAAACTGAATTACTATTGGATAGTAGTATCCACATATAAAAGTAAAAGTTGGACTTTGAAGAAGCAGGATGGAAAGAATGTTGATGCTTTTGAACTTCAGTATTGGAGAAGATTCCTGACAATACCTAAAGAGCTGGGCTGGGGACAGATCATCCTGGAGAAGGTCTATCTTTATGGTCACTCAGAGTCAACACCAACCTAATGGCACATAAACAATTAGTATCGATAAAGAGTAACAGCTTTTTTATCTTGTTGGTTGAAACTTTTGACTTTCTTACTTAACCAAAAGAACTAGTTTTTAAGAATCACTTATCTGCTTATCTATCCAGGTCATTCTTTTTGCATCCTTTTCCTGGCTCTTCCCTCTCCATACTATCAGAGTTTTGTAAGTTTTTAAAAACATAGCACTACTTTGACTATGCAGCAACATATTATATGTTACTCATTCTTTTTTTTTTTTCAAATTTTTGTTTTTTCTACATATAAATTTGATATCTTGTCAAATAGTTCTTCCATTATCCCCTCAGTAATTTTAGATAAAATGTGATTTTTTTAAAGCTGAGATTAAAATTACATGGCAGTAATTCATCCTTTTCACAGAAATTCACAGTTAATTAAGCCAAATACTTGTATGGGAAAATATTCTTTGGAGTCCTTGGGGTTCTCTGAGCTTGGCTGTTTTCTTGCAAACATTTTGTTACCTGGCTAGGCAACATCTTCAGTGCTAGAATGGAATGGGGTTTGCTATCTGTTTATATACAGTTGCATGCCCTGCCAGTGTTGGTGGGAGTGGGGGTTTTGTTTTTGTTTTATTTTTTCCCTCTGGTAGTTCCTTGATTAGGGTATTGTTTACTGCTGATTGTATGTCTGGTGATGATCTTGGTGTTAATCTCTGCTTATCTGGTGATGATTGCTGGCGAGGAGATGTTCTGATCTTTTGCTTTCCTTTTTATTGTCTCTTTTGAATAGTGTGTAGATGTTGTTTATCTCTATGTGTCTGTTCATGGCTGCCTTGTCTGAATACCAAGCTTCCAGGAATTCCCTCGCATTTTTGGATTTAGCTTGATCTAAGATGCTGACAGTTTCCCAGTTGAAACTATGGTTAAGTCTGTCCATGTGTTGTGAGATTAAGGAGTTTTCATCATGTCTTCTGACTGCTAGTTGGTATTCATGGATGCGCTCTGCTAGCCTTCTGCCTGTCTGTCCTACATAGTGTTTGTTGCAGTCCTTACACTGTATAGTTGTAGATGACTCCTTTTTTTTCTTCTTGGGCTACTGAGTCTTTTGGTTTGCTTAAGATGTTTTGAAGGGCTTTAGTTGGTTTGTGTGCTACAGAGATGCCATGTGGTTGTAATAGTCTGTTGGTAGTTTCTGAGACATTTCTGATGTATGGCAGTGTTATCCTTTTTATAGCTTGTGTTGGTTGTGTTGTAGTAGGTTGAGTGGCCAGACACTTTTTGATAAAGTTGCGTGGATATCCATTTTGTTGGAAGAAGTTGTGTAGGTGGTCTGTTTTCTGTTCTGGGTTGCTGCAGTGCATTTGTGCTCATTTGAATAATGTTCTTACACAGCTCTGCTTGTGGGAGGTTGGGTTGTTACTTTGGTAATGGAGTACTTGATTAGTGTGGGTTGTCTTCCGATTGACTTGGGTTTCTAATTTGTTGTTGTTTCCTCTGCTGATGAGGATATCCAGGAAGGGTAGAGTGTTGTTGTTTTCTTCTTCTCTGCTGAATTTTATTCCTTTGAAGATGTTGTTGATAGTTTCATGTGTCTTCTCTAGTTGTTCCTTTTTTATTATAACAAAAGTGTCATCTACATACCGGATCCATACTTTAGGTTGTATGTGTAGAAGTGCTAAAGTTTCTAGGCATTGCATTACAATCTCTGCTGTGAGTCCTGAAAGTGGTGATCCCACGGGTGTGCCTCTGATTTGTTGGTATATTTTTTCATCAAACTGAAAATAGATAGCAAGGCAGAAGTTGATGAGGTCCATGATTCTGGGTATTTCGATCTGAGTATATTTGGTTAGGTCAGGTGTGTTGTGTAGTACTGCTGATATGGATTCTTTCACTAGTTCTGGGTTTATGGATGTAAAGAGTGCTGTGACATCAAGTGAGACCATAATTTCATCTTCATCTATGTGTACATCTTTGATTTTCTGGAGGCACTGTAGCGAGGAGTTGATAGAATATTCACTCTTCTCTGTGAGATGTCCAAGCTTTTTTGTCAGTTCTTTCACTATGTTGTATGTTGGAGTCCCTGGTAAAGATACAATTGGTCGAAGAGGTATGTCAGGCTTGTGTATTTTTGGTCGTCCATAGAAACATAGGAGGATGGGTCCACTGCTTTTCATCTGCCACTGTTCTTTTGTGATCTGACCTTTCTTGGTTAGGTCATTAAGGGTTCTCTTGATTATGTTGTCTAGTTTCTGTATTGGGTTGGTGTTAACTGGGATGTAGGTTTCTTTGCCCTCTAATAATTTTTTGGCTTTTTGCAAGTATTGTGATTTATCCATAATAACCCTGGTTTGTCCTTTGTCTTCTGAGAGGATGATGATAGTTTGGTCCTTCCTATTCTAAAACAAAATTTAATACTCTTTTAAAAAAACTTTTTTGTAAGTAAACAATAGCGATATATCAAAACAATAAGAAAAATATCCTAGAAAAATTACAGAGCCTGTCCAGTTATGGAGCATTTGTGCTGATAGATGGCATTGAACATTATTTTAACACAAGTCAGGAATCTTGAGTTGTGGACTTTCTTTACTCATAGCTAAAATTCAGAGTTAAGGTGTCATGAAGGTCACTGTTTCTGTGAACAACCTCAGTTTGTCTGTTAGAAATGGCTCCAGTTTGCTTAGTCTAAGAGAGTAGATAGCCGGGAATCACAAGAGGAGATACCTCTAAGCTGTTTGCCCAAGTTTCTACCACTGAAGGGCTGGGTGGTGGGGGATAGGAAGGAAAAGAGAATTGAAAATATTTATTTCTATATTTCCCTGGTGTTTAATTAATTTTGATGATTTCTGGAAATAAATTTGACTGAAGGCACCTTGCAGTTCATAATACTTTCCCCCCTCCTTTCCTATAACCAGCTAAGTTCTCAGGTGATGACTTCATCATTTACTTAAAGTAGCATATATTTCTCTGGATGCCTCTCTCTAGTCTACTATTTTGTTTTAGAATACCAGTTTTGAGCAATTTATTTAATAAAGGTCTGCTTCCTTATTCCATAACCAATGCATATATTTGTTCTTCAGACTGAATCTGGCTATGGATCAGAGTCAAGCTTGCGACGTCATGGCTCTATGGTATCCCTTGTATCTGGAGCAAGTGGGTACTCTGCAACATCAACCTCTTCATTCAAGGTTAGAGATGAACAATGGTGGTACTTTTGAAAGAAACCTGCTGTATTTTCAGAAATATGTACATAAAGAAACACTGAAAATACTTTGACAATGCATGTTTTATTGATGAGTACTATTATATTTTCTCATGTGGACAAAAATACATGGGTCAGAAACAATGTACCTGAATTCCACTTAATTCTGAAGAATCACTTCTTAAGTTCTTCATTTAATTCTTCTATCACTTAGAAGGAATAGGGAATGGCCTTGAAGGACAGGAGGAAGAGCCACTACCAAGGCAACAGTCAAATAAGTGGGGCTGGAGCCCTTTCCTAGAAACTAATTTGAATTAACATCTCAGAAAGACTCCTCCCTAGTTCATACAAAGATAAAGGGAGGGAGCGGAGAAGTAAATTCAGACTTGCAAGATTCTGTTACTATAGTTATTACCATAAAAGTAGTCCTGACCTATATGGCATTGGTTTCTTAGATTGTTCTATTTTATAGGACTGACACATAACCACAAGCTTAGGGTTTTGCGGGAGGGGGGAATCTTTGGCTAGTAAGGACATTTTACTCTTTAAATAACTCCTTAAGATTTCTGTGCCTCATGATTTAGTACCTCTCTGAGGTCCTCTGGCATTATTTTAGAGCAATGCTATACAACTCTCAAGTGTGTGTTTTGTGTGCTGTTCATAAAGAGTTATACCAGCCCAATACTTGGTTGTATATGTAAAGGACATTTTAAAATGTTTATAGTCAGTCATTGAATTAATAGACAGGATATGTAAAACAAATGTTCAAGTAGGAAGATGATCTCAATCATAGCTTGATTATATAAACATTGAAAGATAAAGTTAAATTTATATAGTGTATGCGTGCTGAATTAACACATTGTGTTTGTTAAAAGAGTGAACTTTTGGGTTACTACAATTGAACATTTTACCTCAACAATTTTCAGAAGGGTCACAGTTTGCGTGAAAAGCTTGCTGAAATGGAAACCTTCAGAGATATATTGTGCAGACAAGTTGATACATTACAGAAGTATTTTGATGCTTGTGCTGATGCTGTCTCCAAGGATGAACTTCAGAGAGATAAAGGTATTAATTTAAATGCATTTAAACTAAATAAATTATGCTTTCAGTCTAAAATTGTATATGTTGCAAATTAACATTAATTATAGCTGGCATAATGTGACTTTATAGAACTACGTTCACATTACACAACCCAGGGATTCTCCAACTGTGATTGGGGAACCCCCAGTGAGGGTGGCACCAGCAATTTAGGAGTCACAAATTTTGTTTAAATCTGATTAGCACTGCATGGATGGAGTGAAAGCACATTCAAAACTTTCTTCAGGTTTTGCTACTCACTGTGCCTATATAAGCCTCAGTGGGCAATTGTATCACAAAGTATGTGATGAAGCTGCTGGGTGAAGTCATCCACTAGCTGGGGTTTGGTATCATCGATATGCCAGTGATACCCATTTTTATTTTTTGACACCAGGCTGGCCAAGTGAGGCTGTCAAGGTTAGAGCTGTGGCTTCAGTTCCTGAAGGCTATGTAGGCTTGGATGGGGAGGAACCAACTCCAACTCAGTCCTACCAAGACTGAGTGGCTATGGATATTAAGGGACCCTGGATCTGGGGATTTTTCCATCTATATTCTTGGATGAGGTAGTAGTTCCCATTCAAGAGTAGTACACAGCTCCTGCTCAAAGAGCAGATTGCAGCTATAGCCAAAAGGGCTTTTATATAGCTCCATCTGGTGTGCCAGTTGCACCCCTTCTTGGATCAGGAGGCCCTTCAGACAGTCACTCATGCCCTAGTCACTTCATGGCTCAGCTACTGCAATATGCTCTATATGGGACTGCCCTTGAAAACAACTTGGAAGCTCCTACTGGTCCAGAATGCAGCAGCATGAGCAGTGATGGCATACCTCGGTATGCCCATGTGACAGCTCTGCTTTGTGAGCTGCACTGGCTGCCAGTATGCTTCCAGGTGCGATTCAAGATATTGGTCATCACCTATAAAGCTCTATATGACATAAGACCAGCTTATTTGAGGGACCACTTGTCTCCCATTGTTTCTGGCTGACCTATATGTGCTGGCAGAAGTGATGTGCTCCAGGTTCCTTTGATTAAACAGTGACATCTATTGGAAACTAGGAAGCATGCCTTCTCTGTCACAGTGCCTACATTTTTGTAATGAGATTCCCCCAGAAATCCATGTGGCTCCCATCATGTTGGCATTTTGTAAAGCCCTGAAGCCCTGGTTGTTCTCCCAGGCCTGTATAAGTTTTTGCATATGTTTTTGTATCAAGTGATCAGATTCCATCTTGTTTTTGTTTTGTATTAGGTTTTTATTGCTTAGTATACTGTGAGCCACCCAGAATCAATTTGGAGTTGGGTGACACTTAAATTGAATGAAATAAGTGATAATATATAATAAAGTTTGAAAATCCCTGTGTGTGTGTGTGTGTGTGTGTGTGTGAGAGAGAGAGAGAGAGAGAGATTAATTAAAAATAGATGTATTATTTCTCACTCTAATCCCAATAAAATCATAAATTTTCTTTGTGGGGTGATGTTTCACTAATTTGTTAGGATGTTGGGGGGGGTTGCAGTAACATAAAGTTCAAGAATCTTCAACATAACCTCTTTCAAGAGAAGAAATAGTGTATTTGAGTGTCCTGTTCTTTTCCAATTGCCTATCTTTTTGCTTTCTTCAGCTGATCCATACTTTCATGTATACTTGATAGATTAAAAAGTTACTGCACAACTACCCATAGATTATTATATCATGGTGAAATTCAGATATTTTGGGCTTGTGCTAGATTAGTGCAGGGTATAAGATCTTCCTGATCAGCATTACAGGTAGTCCTCACTTACTGACCACTCATTCGGTGACTGTTCAAAGTTATGACAGCACTGAAAAAGGAGATTTATGACTGGTCCTTGAAGTTGCAACCATCACAGCATCCCCGTGGTCACATGATTGTGATTCAGGCTGTTGGCAACCAGCATGCATTTCCAACGGTTGCAGCATCCCACAGTCATGTGGTTGCCATTTGCAACCTTCAGAGCTGGCTTCCAACAAGCAAAGTCAGTGGAAAAGCCAGCAGGAAGTCACAAGTCGGGGTCACAAGATGTCGTTCTTAACAACTGCAGATGATTCACTTCACGATCACAGCCAGAACTGACATTGTAAGTTGGCACGGTCACATGACGTTTCACTTTACAACCATGTTGCTTAGCAATGGAGTTGCTGGTCCCAACTGCAGTCAGTAAGCAAGGACTATCTGAAGCTAAGAAAACTTTGTGCAATGGGATACATTCATATGTAACTCAGCAGTAAAGCACTAATGCAACTGTAATTATAAAACTAGAAAATATATACCCAAGTACAGCCTGGTCCTATACACTGTTACTTGTGTTAATGGGCCTTACTGCCCAAGGAATGTGGTTAGAATTAAGACACTACTAAATATCTAAATTGGAAAAAGAGTCAGTATTTGTTTTGACATTTATTTTATTGTAACAGGCCTGCTGTTCTCAGTATGCAATTTTGGTATTTTCCAACATAACTTGCAATAAGTTTAGCTAAAGACAGCTTTTATTTTCACTGAGAATTTAAAAGCGTATACCAAATAAAGTCATGAAATGAAATCAGCATACTAATAAAGGATATGATTAAAGATCACCTTAGCTGTTTTGCTTAACTGGTGTTTCAGTAGCACTCATCTCTCCCCGCCTATTCATTAGCATAGCTGAACTATAACCATTTCTTCTAACATTTGAATTTTTAATATTTCTAATTTCCTGCTTGATGTATACACAGTATAAAAAGTATACAGCTATGAATGTCTAGTAATGTGCATACAATTTATATCCAGCTTGGATATTGATTTAATAAAATGCTTTCATGGTTTACTAATACAAAAATACTAGCTGACGCACAATATTTGATAAAGAATTATTTCTCTGCTATTTCTTCTGATTCTATGCTATTCACATTAGTAATTGATTTATTTCTTTGTTGTAGTGGTAGAAGATGATGAAGATGATTTTCCTACAACACGTTCGGATGGGGAGTTTTTACATAATACTAATGGAAGTAAAGAAAAATGTGGGTATACTTAAATACATGATAATCCAAATGCTCTGGTGATATAAGGACCCTTTGAATACTTCATGAGTACATCATGAAGTAAATTAGCATAAAACGTGTGGAAAAATAAGGAATATCTATATTTAATCTTATTTTACTTCAAGATATATATCCTAAATGTGTTCTATTATTAGAACACATGCCAACAAACACAGTATCATATATATTTTAATTCAAATGTATATTTTATTTTAAATGCTCAGAAGATATGCTATGTACTAATAATATATAAATATATATTAATATATAAATCATTGTAAGACTTTCTACTTAAAACTATCAAGCTTTAAAAGAAATTAACACTTCTATAGAGACGTACATTTACATTGGTAAATTTTATATTTACCAAATAAATTCTTATTGAATTCAGTAGACTTACTCCTGAGTAAATGGATATAGGATTGCAGTTCATTTCTAATGCAGTTACCAAATTTATGTTATTTAGCAGTTTCATGAAAACAACTATTGACCCTGTTCTTACTTTCTACTTTCATGATTGTTTTAATCAGTCTTTTTTCCTATTGTATTCAATCCTATAAGTTTAAGAAAGAGTCTCTTTAAGAAAATGCCTAAGTTATTAATTCTACTCAAGGCAGCTTACATAATTTTTAAAACTTGATTTCAATTATTTTGATACTCCTGGAGATAGGACAATAGAACTTCTTAAGGCTTGGCAGTTTGTGTTGGAACAAAAGTAGAATAATTGAGCCTCTGCAGCTCTTACTGTACTACATTTATATTCAAAAGCATTTCTTATTGGCTATTATTGATGCTCTAGCTATTTCTGCTTTTGGTAAATGCTCATCTGTGGTATTGTCACTCATGCTGTGCTTACATCATATTACATTATTGTAATGTGGTTTTTGCCTTGACAACTGCCTAGAAACTAGAAACAAGTAGTCTAGAATGACTTTGTGAAGCTGTTGACCAGGATCTGTTCAACAGCCTCAGTTGGTTTCAGAATGCTGTTCAGATGCTTGCCTTTTTTTTCCCATTTCCCCATAGAGAGATGTTCTACCTCTGTTAGTGGCACCAATTTTATGGTTACCAAATATAAGATCGTATTAGAGGTGATCTATCTTAAATGTAATATTTTTCTCTCAGAACTGTCTGCCTGACACCCTCTCTCCTTCTTCAAGGCATAAGCCAGAATTCTGTTTCACAAAGTTTTTAAGACTAACAAGAGATAGAGGACTGCATTTTGATACTGCTTAGCTTTCAGCTTTGGTTACGCTGTTAAGCTAGGTAATTTCCTCTAATAATGCTATATTTGACCAAAATATATTACTATTATGGTTGGTCACACAGTCAGCCAGATGTTTGACTGGATTTGGCATTTTTATCCACCTATCGAGTCTTTCCCAAGGACCTGGGATAGGCAGATGTTGTTGTTTGATGTTGATATTATTGTGTATTAACAGCCTTCAGGATAAAACTTTTTAATAAGGGTATAGTACTGCCTCTCTATATGGAAAACCAACAGTAAGCTTTAGATCTTCTACATGTTTATCATTCTACTTTGTTAACATGCCTTGAGGTTCATAAGATACATTCTTTGCTGGCCTTCAGGAGTGTTTTAAATATTTATTAACTGCAGTTTGTTTTGATTAATGAATTATATTTTTAACTAACTTCTATCTTATTTCTTATGTCTTATTTGTTATGCTAAAATATTTTGTATTTTCAAGTTATAATCCAAGTTGTATAACTCTGTTATGCATTGATGTTGCTGCCATAACAAACAATTTATCTAATCACTTAAAATGAAATTTATTTTAAAATGTAGATTCTTGCATTTCCTTCCATACAGTAAGTCAGTCATTTTACGCTATGTCTTTCTCTTCTCAGATAGGAAACTGAAGACATCTGGAGACATTGAGTTGGGATGGACTTGACTCATAACATACATACATGTTAAAATACATATGACAGGGATGTCATAGGTTTTTTAGGCATAGAATATTGGTCTTAGCTGATTAAATCCCAGCTCTTAGCAAATGGAGAGTCTTAATATGACATCTGACATGATTTGAATAATAAGTTTTATCATCCTTAATATATATTGATGTATTTTTGTAACATTCTGCCTCATATACTTTTAAATAGATCATTTATTCAAACAAGCTTAGCAACAGATGTCTGTTGCGGTGTGAAATATTGAAATCACTATAGCTATGGAAAATTCATCTGTTTAGGTACATTATAATGTCCTTCTGCTTCATAGGACATTATTACCCTGCCCTGATAATTTTTTCAAATACTTTTAATGGTACATTATTAGATTCAAATGCATGTTAATTATTGGTTTTAAGTGCTGTATCTGCTAGCTTTTAAGGTGGTTCTGTTTTAATTAAATCCCACTCCAAGCTGTCAAATTGCAATTGTTACAAGAATATTAGCACTCCTGCCACCCACACATTTTTTTAAAGTAGAGTTAAAGCACTGAGAAACAGAGTATACAGGAATATAGCTGCAAAAGGGCATTTCTCCCACTGAGCTTTCTGTGTATTCTCCAAAGTAGTTGCCAAATTATTTTTACTCTACATAGCACACTGCTACATTAAATGTTTTTTCAGGTAACATTCATTTGAGTAATCAAGGTTTGTACTGATAAATCTCTAATCTGTTTGTTTTAGTGTTTCCACATGTAACGCCCAAGGGAATAAATGGTATAGATTTTAAAGGTGAAGCTATAACTTTCAAAGCAACAACAGCTGGAATCCTTGCTACACTTTCCCATTGTATTGAATTAATGGTAAAACGTGAGGAGAGCTGGCAGAAAAGATTGGATAAGGTAAGACTCTCAACTTGTGCAAGGATTAAATTGTGATTTTTTTTTAAATTTCAGATGTACGAAAGATACTGACTTGCATTTACATTCAACTATATGGCAAGGACAACAGCTCTGAAAATGTCTTCATCTGTATTAACACACTTAATAGTAATTTTTCCATTTTGGTCCTCCATCCACAAATCTGAATTTACTGCTACAGGTAGTCCCCAGTTTAAGAACAAGTTCCATTCTCAAAGTCTATCTTTAATCAACATTCTGTGTAAGAGTTATGTGACCTTGTGGCTCTTGCTCTTGGCTTTTCTGGGTGCAATGACTCACTGTAACCTTAGAACTAATAAATGATGGTTTGGACTGTGAGAGGAAAAATGTTAATGGCTTGAAGCTTATTTTAATATAGATATATTTTGTAATCATATTTAATAATAAAGGCAAGGACTGGCTTGGAGATGACCTTTGGGGCAATGATAGGAAATAAGTAAAACTTGCAAAACTGTTAAATAAGCAAACTTGTTGATGGGAACAGACGTGACAGGGACAGAGGGAACAGGGAGGTATGGTGAAATTAGCTCTGGGAACATTATGATTCAGTTGAAGATCCTGAGAGTCATGATTCAGGTTTGCGGTTTTAAAGGATAAAAAGGATTGCATCTTAGGGGTCAGGACCACTTGGTCAAGCTGTCTACCTGACAGCTCAGTCCAGCTGGTCCGCATTGCAATGTGCATCTAAGTAAGTACCTTGTATGTTATTGATTGCATTTTACTTGCTTATTGAACTTACTTTTAATAAAGCTCTTAGAACTTTGACGTGACTTATGTTCTGGTGTGTCTGTCTCCCGTGTTTAACGTAGAGTTTCCCAGACAGGACCCTCTCCAGTTGTTGGTGATTTCTGGATGAGTTTTCCACCACAAGGGCAATCAGTGAATATCTTTTAATGGGCAGTAAATAACATTTTTCAGAGTTTTATCCTTTGTTATTGTTGTTTGCTATATTGTCTTTTATTTAGTTAAGATAGTTTCGATAGTTTAACTTTAGATAGTTAAAGCCTGAAACTAGTTGTTCCCAAAGTTAAATTCATAATAACTAGATGTTCCTTGTTGATTTCCTTATGCTGATCATTTATTATACTTAGCCGACTTTACTCCTGCACTTTATATTGTGATATAGTAACTTGTAAAAGTCTGACTAATTTTTGAATAAGTGATTACTTACGAATAAAACACGGTGTTTAATATTCTTGCAGGAAATTGAAAAAAGGAGGCGAATAGAAGAAGCATACAAAAATGCAATGACAGAGCTTAAAAAAAAGTCTCATTTTGGAGGGCCAGACTATGAGGTATGCATTCATATGCAAGTTCTCTGTTTTTAAGCCAAGCCTGGACCATATACCTCCAGTAAAGATAGACTTAAACATGTACCTAAATATTGGGCAACAAAGGATCATTCTTGTATTGGTTTGTTAATTATTTATCTTGGGGTGGTAAACGTTGTACGAAAAATGAGGAAGAACAAGAAACGCAATAGGACTAGCCCAGGCACTCAGATTCTACTTAATCCTACAAAGCAGCCAAAAATTGAGGATTATGTGAGGAACAAGAAAACTGAGTAAAAACAATAATAAAATAGATCCTTTTTATTCCATCCCTACTTCCAACAGTTATGATATATTGAACTGGGATTTGGAAATAGAAATTGAAAAACAATAATTATTAGAGCTATCCTCTACTTTGCATGAGAAATCAAACTATCTGACTGAACCTCTGCCTTCACTTCCTCCCCCATTGTTAATACACCTCTGATGGGGGAAGAGCAAATTAAGCAATCATTAAAGGAATTCACAATAGGTTTTGCTGCTAGACAATGTTTATTAACAGCACAAACTCTAATCTCAATTTTTGGATATTTAACTTCCATAAACATAAAGGTGGAAAATGAGACCTTTTGTTTCTACTTTTCAAATATATCCACTGTGTGTTTTCTGAGATGAAAAGAGAATTGCACTTTTTGGCTTAACATCTCAGCCAGATACTCCCCTCCCCCATGCTGCAGGCAGCATGCCAAATGATAAAAACCAGAGCAACCCAGCATGTCCAGCGTCCTTGACAAGACACTGCCCAAATAATCATATTGCAATGATGCAAGAAAATATTGGCACAAATGAAGCTTTAGAAACAGGACTAATTAACTCTTTCAAAGTCTTACCAAACCATGAACAAGAAGAAATACTGAGACGACTGGATGAATTAAAACAATCGCTGCTGCTAACCCGGGCAGCAGCTAAACCTCTAATTGATTTGATATCTTTGGATCTCTCATCTGACAATAAAGAGAACTTTCTTCATTCTGTACTATCTGAGGGCCTTGTATCAAGAGTACACTCTCATCAAGATCTTCAGCCTGCAAATTCAGTCATCTCCAGAGACTGCAAATTAATTGATAGCTCAAAGTTGCTGCCCGCTAATGATTCCTATACTGACGAGAACATTATCTCAACATCTTCAGTATGTCTTTTTGCACCTAGACAAGAACACAATGCGGCTATTCCTCACTCAGTGTTACCTCTCCCGGACATTGATACTATGACTTGCCAACCTGCAAAAACACCTTATTCAAATAACCACCTTTCTCAAAATTTTCTGGAGCCCACTCAACAGCTAGGCAGAGGTGAAAGCAGGCAAACGCCAAATCAATGTGGGGGTTTTTTTTTGACACCGAAGGAATTTTGGATAATATCACTTCTGTGGGATGACTGAAAAATTCCTGTGCTCTAATCCAAAATTATAATACCCTTCCAATTATTTCCACTAACTCCCAGCATGAAGATTCTATCCAGTTTCTAACTTGGAATATTGCTGGTTGGAAGTCTAGAGCAATGAATGGGGACCTAGTGGAGTTCCTCTCAAATTTTGATCTCATAGCACTCCAGGAGACCTGGTTGACCCTAGATGATAAGGAGATCCAATTTCCAGGTTTTAGTTCCTGGATTATCCCTGCAAAAAAGTATAAGACTAAAGGGCGGGCATCAGGAAGACTGATTATTGCCAAGGCAGAGCTGGGCTGGCAAGGACAGAAATTGATTCTTGGAGATGGATCTCCCCATTATCTAGCTGTTAAATTTTTTTATAAATCCTTTGAATTGGTACTATTGAACATTTATCTTCCACCACATACTACCATATTTTTCTGACAATAAGACGCCCCCATGTACAAGACGACCCCCACTTTTCCAACCCAAAATTAAGAAATCAATATTTTAAAGATAGTGCAAAACATATTTTTATTTAGTAATTAGTTAACATTGACCTGATACACTCGATGGGAGGAGGTCCAAACCGTCTCTCTGCAGCTCTGTTTCCATGCTCTTTTTGCATAACTGATTACATTCAAGCACAAGTGAAACTGCCAATAGCTTGTCTCTGCAAACAGCTTTCCTCTAATTGGTTTGTTCAGCATCAGCTGACGTCAGTTACATCGGGCTCGTGATTGGAGGAAGTCTGTTTGGGAGACAAGCTATTTCACTCATGATTGGAGGCTAGCAATAGGAGGAAGCCTCTCTGCAGAAACAAAGTATGGGCAGTTTTGTAACCGCGCGATTCTCGGCTGACTTCCTTGAATAAGACACCCTTCAATTTTTAGGGTAAGGATTTTAGAAAAAAAGTATCGTCTTATAGTCGGAAAAATACGGTACTTCTTATTTTTCTCCCAATATTTGGACAAATCTAGAAGAGACCATGTTAAAGATAAATATAAATCATCCTAAAGCCACTGTAATTCTAGCAGAAGACTTCAGTGCCAGGGTGGGAGCCTACAAAATTTTGTTCATTTGGGTGTTATACCTGAGGATTATTTAATAAATGATCCACCCTGGCTTTCTAATGACCTCAAAAGAAACATCGCAGGTTCACAACTGGTCTCCTTGATTTATAAATGTAACCTTCATATTTTAGGTGGTAAGGAACCTGATTTTATATATCCTTTTACATATCATTCAGGAAACTCCAGCAGTGTTTTAGATTACATAAGTGTTTCTCAAGAGAAGTTTGAGTTGTTTTCAGATATCCAAGCACTTGTAAGGGAGGATAGTGATCATCAACCAATCACAGTCTCTTTTCAAGGCAGATCAGACACAAGGTCATATACGCCTTAGGATAAGAGGATATTAGCTAATCTTGAAGTGAGTCAGGACAGGAAATTTAATTGGCCTAAGGTTGATACTAAGGCATTATCGATTTTTTTGAAAAGGCCTAGACTTGGAGAAACTCAGTTTCTTCTCTTACTTTAGATTCAGATAAAATCCTGACCCAATATGCTGACTTGTGTCATGCACTGAGAAAATTTTTAATTGATAAACTCCCTATTAGAAATTGTCAGCAAATTACTTCAAATTGGTTTGATTCTGACAGTACAGTTGATACAGTAAAAAACTTTTGAGGGCAGCAATGCATCAGGTTCTGGGACATCCTACTACAAAAAATCATGCAAAAATGCTAAAAATTAGGCATGACTATAAGAAATTGATAGCCTTTAAGAAAGCCTCTTATAGAGCTAAATTATGGTCAGATCTGGAAGTCTGGGCAAAAGGGACAAATTCAGTTTTCTTCTGGAATACTGTATCGAGTTTGTTGAAGGAATGTAAATTCCAGTTCAATATTCCCATTCCAGCTTCAACCTGGGAGGATTATTATGCTAATCTATTTTCTAATCCTAACCAGGGTTTTTTTGCATAAACAAAGTATTGATTTTTTAATCTTTTGAAAACCTTCCCCCCTGGCCTCCTGTATCTGTATCAGAAATCAAAATTATTATTCAATCCTTAAAATCTAATAAGGCGCCTGGAGAAGATTTCTTACCTCTGGAATTTTTTAAGACTCATATTGACTGGTGGGACCCACTATTAACAGTGCTGTTTACCTATATAAATAATATAGGTTGTATTCCAGTCGGATGGGAAGTTTCCATTATAGTTCCCTGATATTAAAAAGGAGATAAAGGTGATCCAAAAAATTATAGACCAATAAGCCTTATTGGAATTGTGGCTAAAATGTATGCAAGGCATCTGTTGAGCAAAATAGAAGACTGGGTTATGAAAATACTCTTAGTGGAGGAACAAGCTAGATTTAGACTAGAGTGCTCCACAATAGACAATTGTTTTACTTTATACCATCTTTTATCAAAGCGATTAATAAATGGCAAGAAACTGTTTACCGCATTTATAGATCTTAATGCGGCTTTTGACTTGATAAATAGAAATATTCTGTGGAAGAAATTGGCCAGCTTAAATGTGGAACCCAGACTCTTACTCTTGGTTAAGGCCCAATATTCAAACACTTATTTGAAAGTTCGTACAGGTGTAAATGGCTCTTTAACCAAGAGTATATCCACCTTTAGCAGTATCAGACAGGGTTGTATTCTAGCTGCAATGCTTTTTAACCTGTATGTCAATGATTTACCAGGATTCCTGTATGATGTACACATTCACATGCCAAAGATCCTTGATAAATTTATTAATATTTTATTATATGCTGATGATATGGTTCTAACGGCACATTCCCAAACTGAATACCTATTGTGCTCAAAAATTTTTAAATGTCAATAAAAGCAAATCTAAAGTGATGATATTCAGCAGGAAATGCATGAAATATAACTGGCAGAAAAATGGGGAGTCTATTGAACAAGTTAATTTTTTCAACTACCTTGGAGTGGTTTTTACTAGCACAGTGTTGTGGTTAAATCACTTCAAAAGAAGCTTGGCAAGGGCCACAGCAAGCACTAAAAGATTATATAAATTATTTAATTACAATTACCCAGGCACCCTGACCCCTATATTGAAAATAGTTCCAATGCTGACCTATGGTACAGAATTGTGGGGTTTAAATAAAGCTACCCCACTTGAACAAATTCAGACCCGCTTTTTAAGATGCATGTTGGGAACTGATAAGAATACGTCTGCCCCTGCAGTCAGAGCGGAATTAGGTATTCATTTCTTACATAGTCATCTAACAATTAAAGCTTTTACATATTGGTTGAAGATCCAATCAATGGACTCTGATAGACTTCCCAAAATATGCATAACTGAACAGATAAATATGGCACAGCCCAATTCCTGGATCAGCCAACTCTCTGAAGTTATTTCACGACATGGGTTTTCCATTCAGCATCTGCTTTCAATGGCCTCACAGGCAAGGGAAATTTTTAAACAGAGAGTCCTAGATATTAGTGCGCAAATTGATAGGGAATTATTGACTGAAAATAGATCTTTAAGATAGTTGGCTAAAAATAAAATTACTTTTCAGTCTGAAAAATATCTATCAATGAGCCTACCACAGTTTTTAAGAAGGGCCTATTCTAGAGCTAGATTTGAATTAATGGATTCCATGGCCAAATATGAGCGCTTCCACCACTTGCCATATCATGAGAGAACCTGTATATGCAGTTCACCAGCCATTGAAAATATTTTTCATATTTTTTTCAATTGCCAATTGTATGCACCCCTTAGGCTTAAATATCTATCATCCTTATTGGAAAGAACAGCATATTGGGATCCCAACCACAGATTGTCTTATTTTCTCTTGGGTTCTAATGTGCATATTGTATGCAGAACTGCTAAGTTTATAAGTAAGGCAGCGGTTATAAGAACCCAATACATTGAACAAATTGGGGTATCCTGTAAGGGAGATTCATTTATCTGACTACTGAATCCTTGTATTAACACTTATGTATTTTGTCACTGTATTTTTCCTATCTATTTTTCTTTTTGGAATTAAACTATGTATTGTATATTACTTAAATTTAATTTTATTGTATTGATATGGTCGTAGGACTAATCAATTAATAAACTGAAACTGAAACATATTTATCTTGGGTTATGAATACCTAGAAAGAAGAGTTGGGTAGATAGTGAAAAAGAAATAAGTCCCCAGTGCTCTCATTGTTCTGTTCTCTGTGTTACATCTCATTAAATATTATACATATGAAGCATATACAACTTTTCCAGGTTATAGATCCAATTTGTAAGAATGCTTAGAAAAGCAAA
Organism: Python bivittatus; assembly: GCF_059951505.1. Lineage (NCBI taxonomy): Eukaryota > Metazoa > Chordata > Lepidosauria > Squamata > Pythonidae > Python > Python bivittatus. Next base: position 4,936,235 of record NW_028277112.1, read on the forward strand.
ACATTTTACCTTTCAGTTTTGTAGTCACTATGGTCAACTTGAATAATATGAAATACAAAATTATATAAAGGAGAGTATTTATTAGTGATGGATTCAGTTAGATTCAGTTCTGTAACTTCAAAAATATGCTTAGTGCAGCTAAAGGTGACCTTTAACTGAGCAAAAAGTATAGACAAGAAAAATTTGTTTTCATACTTCATTAATGATTGGATTACCTTTCTTGCAACATGTTTTTTTAGCATCAGTTTATTTCCTTAGCATTTTGTATCTAAAAACTGGTTAGTATAAACTGAACTGAAGAGTTCACAGAATTATCATTTCCAGTATGAACTTTCTGTACAATTGTAAGAGAGGATGCAATTCTGCCTATGTCACATGTAGGTTCTAATTATCTAAAACATGTACTCTTTACGTGAATAGTAAAAATAAATGGCATCCAAGGAGCACATAAATGTGCTTAAAGGATCTCCAGATGCCTTGTTGCTCCTGCAGTGTTTCATCATAGAAAACATTGGAAAGAGTTTGTGTGTCAGATTCCAGAGCACAGGTAGCAATTTCAATTGCAGTTTTCAGAACTCAGTTTAATGAGCTGTGTGTGTACATACATACGTACTGTAGGTGTGACTCACTTAAGCAGGGGTGCAACACCCTCATGTATATCCTCCCAGTTAAGAAACTGCTTCCTACTCCTGTCCTTACCTTCACTATCCCATCATATAAACGCTTAGGTATTCATTGGCCCAGTGGTAAATCTGAAAATCTGCATCTCCATTTAATCCTTCTTGGCTTGATGCATATTATTCATGGCTAGATATCTTCCATTAAGAGAAGAAATCAAGATGTAAAGATAGGGAATATAAACAGACTACTAACATCCTTCATTACCTCATTTATTGTCTGCCTGCATAAGCCTGTAAGGGGGAAAAAGTTGTTCTCACTAGAGAAAATTTGTGGTTTGATTATTCTAGGGCTAAATGCTGTTCATGGCCATTGTTCTCCCAAATGAAAGGAACAAAGGTTGTGTGTGTTGCAGGCAAGGGTAATAGGAGTTGTACCATAGTCAATTCTAAATCATCAGGGCAAATGTGCACTGCTCAGAGATAGTTGCTGAACATTTTAAGTGATTAATTTTATAGGAATAAAAGTTAAGCATATGTTTAGCAATTTCATTGAAAAGTAATATGGCTTGTTCTAATTTTGATTGGATCATATCCTGTTTAGTTTTTTAAAACTTATTTATGTATTTAACTCTAGGTAGTTCTTCTTTGCTGCTTGTCTATATAAAATATAAGTCAAAGGATGTCAATTGAGTACAGGATTTTACAGTTTAAACCATCTCTATCCCACAAATCCAATAGTTAGGTGTCCAGTTTAGTGCTTCTTTATCTTCTTTATCTTCCCTGTTACAGCTCACTTAAGGTGGCTTCTTTGTCCTCTACTTAACCTGTTTTTTTATTGCACATAATTAGTTGATTTTAGGGTTTTTTTCCTTCTATGCAGCAATGTTTCCTAATTATGTGTTGATTCAGCCATCTAATATTGTTACAAAATAATAAAGCCCTAAATACTTTTCATACTGATGAAAGTATCTGAAAATAACAACATAAGCAGATCCAAAGAAATTTGATGCAACCTTTTTTTTTTTAATTTGCAGTATATTATTGAGCTCTCTTAATTTTGTGCCTGCTACTGAATTTACTTTCTCACTGATTTTTGCTATAGGAAGGTCCCAACAGTCTGATTAATGAAGAAGAATTCTTTGATGCTGTTGAAGCTGCTCTAGATCGGCAAGACAAAATAGAAGAACAGGTAATTAATATTAGTATATGAAGTTCTAGGCAGAACTGTGTTACTGTGTTATATCGTGGCCCCTTTAAAAACACACATAATACTGTCTACAGTATACAGTTCATCGGATTCAAAACAAATAGAAATATTATATTACATATAGTTAAACTGAGGAATTTATTGCTAGGAGGAGTGGTGATAGCCATTAATTTAAGTGTTATTGAAAGGGGACAGAACAAATTAATAGGAAATTGCATTGTTGAAGGCTGTTAGTCTTGATAGCTGTTTACTGTTTCCAGAATCACAGGTAGCATACTGTAAATACCTGCTGCTGGAGAGCAGGACTGGAGGAGGGCTGTCACTCCCTGTACACCTCTGTAGACTTTCTGAATTCACCTCATTTGTCACAATGTGACATAGAATGTTGGATCTGATAAGCCACTGACCTATAATTGTTATATTATTTATGCCACAGAGTTGTGGTTAAAGGTATTTTCAAAGTAAAATTTATAGTAATCTGGGGTTCTCAAATATCATAGTGCAATCTGACAGGGCTTCCATTATCAGACATGGCACCCATTCTGCCTCGACAAACTTATTGTTGACTTGTCCAGGCAGAGCAAGAGCACAATCTGGCAGCAATCAAGTTATGCACATACAAAGCTTAAATCTCCAAAGCTAGATCACTGTCAGAAATTGCTTCATGCTTCTTGGAAGAAGCTAGTTGCCAACCTGCCACACAAAGTAAAAACATGGTTTAACAAGGCTCTAGCTTCACATGCTCACTCCAAATGGCTTGTGTATGCAATGTTAGAGTCATATCAGATATCTAGTGCTCCCACTCTTATCATATCTAATGCTCCCACTCTACGTTTGGGTGTGCATGCACGCACAGTTGGATCAGTACCAGCCATGCTACTGCTCTGCCTGGACAAACTGTCAGCCTGAGGTATCAAGCATTTCTTACAGAAATGGGCACATTACCTCCCTTCTAGTTGCTGGTAGCCATGTCATCTCTATCCTATAACAACAACAGCTATTTTCTCTAAAGTACTGGATACATCCTATTATGTTAACAGTTTTACATAGTAGAATATATCAAACGCTCCAGAATCAAGGCAGACTTTCTGCACAATTATGGATAGATTTATCCTGGTCTCCGTGTGGTATGTTTTGCCCTGCTATTTCCTTAGGTGTCTCTAATTATTGTCCAGATTAGAACTTGTTATAGTTCAACAGACCTCACCTTCAAGATACTGGGTGTCATCGTATTATACATTGTACATATTTTGCTGGTACAGTGTCAGTCTAAGCTAGTGGCTGGGCAGTGCTTTTATTCCAGTACACATGAAACTTTAACTGCGTCCTGGAAATGAGATGGGCCCAACTTTGCGAGAAGAAAGAAGATTGGGATTATTCAGGATGTTATGATAATGCTACAAACTGCAAGTAGGAACAGATCAGTGTCTTTTTAATAGATGAGAGTAGCCTGGTTTGAATTGCTTTGAAAGATTGACTGAAAACCAAAAGTAGAAACATTTTAGAAAACTAAATGCACAAATCATAAAACAAGTAAGCATTTGATGGGCATCAGAAGGGGAAATACATGTCCTGAGAAGCAGCCATAAGAAAGAGGGCCACTTCCATACCTTGAGAGCAGCCAAATTGAGAGTTCAGCACACAGGTATGCATTCTAGAAAGATCTGCAGTCAGAGTACACTGGTCTCCCAATGGAAGGCACCATCCTCCTCCAAGAAGTAGAAGAGCGGGCACATAAGTGCAGCACCAGAATTTAGCACAATGCTTCTCCAAGAAGAGCCCCAGGTGACCCACTGTTGGTAGAAGGAGAAGGTGAGATGAGGCAGGAGCACCACAATTCTGATCTGGGTTGCCTTGGACAATGCTTAGGAACCAATTGGAACAGTTGCAAGAACTGTTACCGCAAGCACAAAGACTATCAAGGGAGAATCAAAGGGCCTGATTTTATGCCTGGTCTGGTCCAGAACCAGCAGCTTTGCAAAAGTCACCTGAATCCAGGCAAAATGGAGTAAAATCCAGAGGCCCCTCAGATTTGCTCACAGTTTGAGAATCCCTCAGTAACCTGTTGTAACCTACAGGACATTACACATGTAGAATTTCTAGAGTCATGGTTCTTTTATGAGTATTGGTTAGTTGAGTAAGCTTCCTACATTGTAATTTTTCTGCATTAGTAATCTTTTTTCTTAAATATTTGCATTAAAGTAGAGGACAATTGCTGTTCAGTCTTGTGCAGGAAATATGTTTGAGGCTTTCTGTTCTTACAAGATGGAGAGTCATAACGTGCCTACCACTGAGAATTATTTTTCGAATTATTTTATGTTTTCATGATACATCCAAAATTCTAGGCTAATAAATATATATATATATATATTTGTTCTTCTAGTCCCAAAGTGAAAAAGTCAGATTACATTGGCCAACTTCCTTGCCTCCTGGTGATGCTTTTTCTGTTGTGGGGAGTCATAGATTTGTCCAAAAGGTAAGATGCTTCTAAAACTTGACCTGGAAGCGGAATTAGTTCTAACTGTGATCCAACTAACATAATGTAATATGTGAAGCTCCTATTACATATGAATAAAGCCATTCAAACTGCTTTACTCTTTACTGGAAGGAAAGTTACTTTCGCTGCGTTGATGACCTTGAAATGTTTTTCTGCTAAGAGTGCATGCTTGGAAATTAGGTTTAACTAAACTGTAATAAGAAGGACTTTTATTTTCCACATTTCTGCAAGCTTTCATTTTTCACTCTGTTACAGAATGGTTTATTTTGAATTGGTGAGCATGTTTTGTATACCAAACCTGGGCAACAATATTTAGTATTCTGAGAAAGAATTCTTTACTGAGCAGTGTTTGGAATATAATACATAATAGGTGCATGAAGTCAGCATTTGCTGCTGTACTTGCTGCTTATGGTCCTTTTGTTTCTTCTTCATAATCTTGTGCGTGGAAGTTGGTACAAAATGCTCTGTTGTGCCTTTGTTCTGATTACTTGGTTTTTTTCTTTGTCTGTCTCTGTTAGCCCTATAGTCGCTCTTCCTCCATGTCTTCCATTGATCTAGTCAGTACCTCTGATGATCACAGATTCAGCTCCCAGGTACTGTATGACTACAAGCAGAGTGACTTTACCATAACTTCTTGCTGTATTTCACCTTCGTGGTCACTTCTTTTCTTCTTGCTCTGTTAACCATTTACGCTTGTTTTAAACAAAGTGCAAATAAACTGTAGAAGGAACTCTGTATTCCAGTAGTGAGTAAGAGGAAGGTAAATATGATTGTGAAAAGGTTTTGTTGTATATCAATCCAAGACATTCCAAATATGTTTAATTCCATTCTGCAATAAAGCCATACTTTTGATTTAAGTAATGTCCCTTATATTCTTGCAAAGTTCTCAAACATTGTACAGTATTTAAAAAGTCTAATTCTTCAGTCTAGTTAATTTTGTCAAGACAAAGATTATCCTGAAAGCTATAGATATAGATATAAATGAATCTTCAATATTCTGATGATCTGGTATGTAAGTGCTTTGGGTTGGAGATCTGCTGTGTGAATTTTCATTTTGACTTGGAACATAGTATAAGCAAGTTAAATTTCCCAAAGCTAATGCTAACTGTTCTCTCACTCTTGTCCAATGTTTGTCATGTGTCTGACAGCTCTGTTTTTAATGACCTCCAAATTGGAGAAGATTTCTCCAATTTGTTAATCTTTTTTTTTGTTTTAAAGAACTGCAGCACAGATTATGGGGATTCTGTATCCAGCTTCCAAAATAAATAAATAAATCTGTCCTTAGATAACCTAGGTATAACATGGTGCTATTTCTAAACATATACCTGACAGTTTGATTCTGTGGTCTTTGGAGAGAAGTTCCCCACAATATTAAAAACTATTTTAAAGAAATACCACATAAGATTCTAAGGCCTGAGGCAAGGAAGAATGTTTTGAAAGTTTTTGTAATTCCCAATAGCACAGAGGCTACAGATCCAAAGCTCTTTGGTTGTTGATGTTCCTCTATTTAGCTCTTTGTTTTTATAGTTTGAATTCTGCTGATATTAGAATTCCAAGGAAGAGTTTGAAGATATGTTTTCCAGATTGGAGAAAAGATGTTAATTACCATGTTCTCTCTTATGCCAAGCTGTCTAATGAAAAATATTTTTTTATGAAGGATCTTACATATACTATTTGTGTTTATGAATGACCTTACTTGTCTGATATCCTCAAATGAAAAAATCTTCAGTCCTGATTTCCAGTCTTCATACTATCAGAGGTTGGCTGCTTTATGCTTTTGTATAATCATCTAGTAACTGAAGATTATTTTTACAATGTAGAGTTCACAGTGACATTCATTTACTAGCATATACTGATTTAACAGTATTATGTAAAATATGTAGCAGGAAGAAATAACACTTCTATCTAATCTGTTGTATGCAGTGATAAATTTTTGGAATGAAGGTTGTCTTAAAATACAGACCTACTTTCTTTGCTTCTTTATTGTGTCTAAAGTTAATAGGGTCACACTTTCCTTTATCAGCATAAATGATCTTTAAAGCTCTAGAATATACTGTAACAGAAAGCAAAATTCAAATGTCGACTGTTATCTTTGCTTTCAGAACAAGTTTGATGTTTTGGAAAGCTTGTCATGGCTGTTTAGTTATTTGATAAATGAATGTAGTCTGGTAGAATTTGTATTAAGATGGAAGCCTAATAATGGGTTTGTGAATGACCAACAATGGTGGAGCATCTAATCATTGAAAGAGGGCATGATTATGAGGTACAAGATGGTGTTTGTATTAAGATGGAAGCCTAATAATGGGTTTGTGAATGACCAACAATGGTGGAGCATCTAATCATTGAAAGAGGGCATGATTATGAGGTACAAGATGGTGTTTGCAACAACTTCAACTTCAAATCAGGCCAAATATTTACGATTGGAACTAACAGTAATTCTTGCTAACTGAGAGAATACTCTAAATTGGGCAGTTGGTTTTGTCTGTGGGATTGTCAAGTGTGCATGCTGTTTTTCAAAGACAGTTCCTCCATTTTTATGCAAGAAGTTTAAAAGTTATTGATTGCGTGTGATCTCTTATTGGTGATGTTTCAAGCAGAGTTGAGTTAGCTTTTAAGAGAATAAATACATCTGTAGATTTCCATTATCTCTGTTTCATTCAGTTGTAGAACACTGCATGAATAATATACTGTGGGTAATGTTGTGGTTCTAGGGTGTATACAGAAAAGAATTATATAATTCCTAAGAACCACAGCTTTTTGTTTGAAAAATCGGTTAACCTTTAGAGCTGTGAAGATGTTTGAAAGCATGCATATTGTCTTAGAAACCAATGTGGTAATTGAAAGCAGGGCTTCAGTATCCTGCATAGCAAGTTGACTTTTTCCTTTACTGGCAGAATCAAATAAATTATGCAGGTAATAAAATTTATGAATTAAATATCAGGAAAATAATGCAAAATTTGATCAACTGGCATAATTTATGAGGCTGGAAACATTTCTGTTTTCCTGGTACAGTATTTAAATTACTTGTACGCAGAAGTCTTAAGATATTTAGCAATGAGTAAAGAGAATTGATTAAAGACTGTTTTGCTTTGGGAAATGATTGGCTATGTTCTCTTACTTTTTGCCCATTGTTCAGAATAATGCCTCTATATCAAATGGGGGTTCATGTTTAAAAAAGTGAATCAGTCAACAAATTATGCTTTTAAGCTATACAGTTTCTACAAACTAGAAGTTTTGAGTAGTTCTTCAGTCTACTTTCCTAATTTCTGTTTTAGTATGTAGAGAAATTATGAGGCCCCATGTTGATCGCTATGTGAGTTTATAAATAAACAGCTCATCTCTTTGTAAGGCTTTTTGGTGATAGAAAAATCATTTAGTGGCATTCTCTAATGACATGTAAGTTACAGCAGAGCAGAGATGAACAGAAAATAAATTTGGATCTACTGGTGGATTGCTGGGTAATTTGAAGTAGACTGGCATGTGTTCCTAACAATAACAGGGAAATTGGGCTGCCAGTTTAAATATTTACTTTAGTGTGTCATATGTCAATTTAAATCTGTTTAAATACAGTACTGTGCAAAAGGTTTAGGCAGGTATGAAAAAATGCTGTAAAGTAAGAATACTTTCAAAAATATATATTGTAATTGTTTATGTTTATCAATTTACAAAATGCAAAATGAGCAAACAGAAGAGAAGTCCAAATCAAATCAATATTTGGTGCCTTCAAAACGGTATCAATTCTTCTAGGCACACTTGCACACAGTTTTTGAAGGAATTTGGCAGGTAGGTTGTTCCAAACATCTTGGAGAACTAACCACAGATCTCCTATAGATGTAGGCTGCCTCAAATCCTTCGGTCTCTTCATGTAATCCCAGTCAGACTCAATGATGTTGAGATCAGGGCTCTATGGGGGCCAAACCATTACTTCCAGGACTCCTTGTTCTTCTTTACACAGAAGATAGTTCTTAATGACATTGGCTGTATGTTTGGGGTCGTTGTCCTGCTGCAGAATAAATTTGGGGCCAATCACACGCCTCCCTGATGGTATGGCATGATGAATAAGTATCTGCTTGTATTTCTCAGCATTGAGGACACCATTGATCCTGACCAAATCTCCAACTCCATTTGCAGAAATGCAGCCCCAAACTTGCAAGGAACCTCCACCATACTTCACTGTTGCCTGCAGACTCTCATTATTGTACCACTCTCCAGCCCTTCGGTAAACAAACTGCCTCCTGCTACAGCCAAATATTTCAAATTTTGACTCATGAGTCCAGAGCACCTGCTCCCATTTTTCTGCACCCCAATTCCTATGTTTTCATGCATAGTTCAGTCGCTTAGCCTTGTTTCCACGTCGGAGGTATGGCTTTTTGGCCGCAATTCTTCCATGAAGACCACTTCTGGCCAGACTTCTCTGGACAGTAGTTGGGTATACCCAGGTCCCACTGGTTTCCGCCAGTTCTGTGCTGATGGCACTGCTGGACACCTTCCGATGTTGAAGGGAAGTAAACATCATGGGTCTTTCATCTGCTGCATTAAGTTTCCTTGGCCAACCACTGCATCTACGGTCCTCAACATTGCCCATTTCTTTGTGCTTCTTCAAAAGAGCTGGAACACCACATCTTGAAACCCCAGTCTGCTTTGAAATTTTTGCCTGGAAGAGACCTTGCTGATACAGTGTAACTACCTTGTGTCTTGTTGCTATGCTCAGTCTTGCCATGGTGTATGACCTGTGACATGAAACTGTCTTCCACAGCCTCACCTTAGTAGCAGAGTTTGGCTGTTCCTCACCCAGTTTTAAGCCTCCTACACAGCTGTTTCTGTTCCAGTTAATGACTGTGTTTCAACCTACATATGAAATTGATGATCATTAGGACCTGCTTGGTATAATTGATTAATCATACCCCTGACTCTAATCCTACAAGATCCCTGACTTTGTGCAAGTGTACAAAGTGTGCAAGTGTAAGAATTGATGCTGGTTTGAGGCCAAAGGGTAGTCACACCAAATATTGATTTGATTTAGATGTTTCTTCTGTTCGCTCACTTTGCATTTTGTAAATTGACGAACATAAACAATTACAATATATATTTTTGAAAGCATTCTTACTTTACACCATTTTTTCACGCCTGCCTAAAACTTTTGCACAGTACTGTATATCCAGAAATTATATTAACAGAAATTGTTTCCCAAAGGGGCACAAACAAAAATCAATGTCTTGTGACTAAGAGACATTTTTGTTTGAATCCTGTGTATTTGTGCTTGCTTGCTTGATTATGGAAGTTCTTTACCCAAGTCTGTTTCTTTGTTGATAATATATTTTTTGCACAGTCATTTTATTTATTTATTTATACAGCAATTTGTTTAATGGCACACTCTAGTCAATCGTGACTATCTTCAGGCTACAGAAGAGAGAAAAAAATACTTCCGTAAATGTTTTCTTTCTTTCTTTCTCTCTTCTGTTTTGCAAGGTGGAAGAGATGGTGCAGAACCACATGACGTATTCATTACAGGATGTGGGGGGTGATGCTAATTGGCAACTAGTAGTTGAAGAAGGTGAAATGAAGGTAGGCAGAATATTTCATATTTTAGAAATATACTAAAATAAATAATAATTTAGTCAAAGAGTTGCTAATTTCCCTGAGGGTGTTAATTCACTAAAAGGGTTGAAACTACATCCCCAGATTTAGTTTAAGCTTCAGGCTACTATGCTTTCGCTATTTAGAATGATTGTTTCTCTCCATCTAGAGTCATGTGTACAGTTCTAGTCTGCACACTTGGAAAACAGTATGACAGTGCTAGAAAAGTACAAAAATGTTCCCAAAATTCTCAGGGGACTCAACTCCTTCTGTACTGCAAAAGGTTAGAAAGTTTGGGACTTTGTAACTTGAAAAAAGGATAACATGATTGAGCTGAATGTAATAATATGTAGAATGGAGAACATGGACAGGAAGATGTTTTTCTCTTGTCAAAATATTAGGACTTATAAAGTTGATGGGAAAGGTATTTAAGATCAACAAAATGAAGCACTTCTGTGTACAGTGCATAATTAACCTATGAAATTCATTAACAGTAGATGTGATGATCACTAACTTGGATAATGATAAAAGGGAACTAAATAAATTCATTGAGGACAGGTCTATTAAGGGCTATTGGTCTTAAAAATTCAATATTATCTCCAGGGTGGGGGCAGCATGTCTACAGATGCCAGTTACAGAGGAACAATATGGGACAAGGTTATATATCCATCCCCAACTTATGAACACCCCAGAGGTATCAGTGGCCATTGTGAGAAAAAAAAAATGCTGGAATAAGATGGGCCTTGGTCTGCTCCAGAAAGTCAGTTCTTATGTTCCGTATTTAAATGAATGACATTTTTACTGTAATTTTACTAATCCAGTATTATTCCTACTAATTTAGCATCATTTCAAAAGTGAATTTAGAATACAAAAGAAAACATCTTCAAATATTTTATGTTTATTCAAAGGTGTACAGGAGGGAGGTAGAAGAAAATGGCATTGTTCTAGATCCGTTGAAGGCCACACATGCAGTCAAGGGGGTTACAGGGCATGAGGTCTGCCACTACTTCTGGAATGTTGATGTTCGCAATGATTGGGAAAGTAAGTAAACTTTGTTTGTTTATTTATATTTGTTACTGTTTGGCTCAGAAAACAACACCTAGCAACTCTCAATTTAGTTTCTCCCACTTGGTCCAGCTCCTGATTTCCAGCTAACATGTCTGGGAATTCTGGGAGTTGCAGTTCCAACTCATTCAGAGGGCACCAATTTAGGTAATTTCTGGTCTAGCTGGTGTGTGAAAATATTATTGCTACAATTTAATTATTTTGTTTTCATTATTATTTTTTCTTGTCTTGTCTTTAGCAACCATTGAAAATTTCCGTGTTGTAGAAACTCTAGCTGATAATGCAATCATCATCTACCAAACACATAAGGTAATGCTTCACATTGTTACATAATATTTCAAAATACTGTAAGTGCTATGAAGAAAGAAAGCAATCTAAAGATTATAAATTTCTATCTTATCTGGTTTTTCCTGTTAAAACATTGCCTGACTCATCAGGAACAATTAGAGAGTTAAAGATAGATGTTTGTTATTGTTTCCTTAAGTCTGGTAAGAAGTTTCCTTAATCGATCATGGATTTTGGTATTCAGGTGTTTGCTTTTTGAGAAGCAGGTGCAACAATAATTGAGGAAAAGCCATAGCTCAGTGATAGAACCTACGCTTTGCATTCCAAAGGCCAATGTTCATTCTTTCTCCACACACTATGTATCTGTGAGTGGGTGACAGGAAGGAAATCATTTCCGAAATCATGATTTAAAAATTATTTCTAAAATGATGTCCTAATTATCATGTTGCATTGAAAGCCAATATAATGGCTAAGACTGAGGTACAAATCTGGATGTCTTCAACTTGAATCTGCTTTTTGCCATGATTTCCAGAGGGTAACTGATTTTTGCAATAAAAACACAAGAATCTTACAGTGTCTTTATATTAACCAATTTATTAAAATTGTTTTCATTTATTTATTTACTTACTTTTGTTGAATTTATCTGCATCCTCATCTTTTGACCAGCAGCTTAAGGTACCTAGTATACATGCTCCTCTATTTTATTCTTCCAACAAATCTGAAAATTAGGGTGGACAGAGAAAAAATGATTAATGCAAAGTAACTAGACGTGTGAATTCTAACTAGGCATTCATTATACCATTTTGGCTGTGGCATAAGATACTTCATTAAATGCATGGATATAATTCTTAGAGAGGAGTATTGTTGTTATTATATATACATACGCAAACAGTTGTAAAGATGGAAACATTAAAAGGAAAATAAAATATAGGAAATATAACCAAGAAATTACCTGTTGAAAGTCATCTCCACACATTTATTTTTTATTTTTGTCTTGCATTGATCAGTCCATACCTATGTAGTATGTAATAAAATTGTCTATAAACTTATTTTTCTTGAGGTTAGCGGCAAATGATTTGGGGAAACTGAAGCGTTCCCCTGTTGGTTTTTGTATCTTGCCATTTAAAATCATCAGATCGGGGTCCAAATACTCTTTTGCTTATAGACTGACCAGTTTGTCCTATTTGGATTGTAGTGGGCCAGTGCTCTGCGCAAGTGTGGGCAGGAGCTTGTGGAAGAATTCTCTTTCATCCTCTTGTGTGTAGTTCATCTTGTTCACAGCTGGCTTCCTTAATAATGAGGTCACAATTACTCTTGTGATTCTGGATGGCAACACATTCTGCACTGCTGGCTGTAATAAATGTTGGCAATTACTGATTATCGTTGTTTGGATGTAATGCTGAAACACTCTTTGTAAAAATTATGACAAAAGTGTGCAAAATATTCCATCATGGAATATTCTGATCTTAAAATGTACCATTCCAAGTCATTCAATCTCTGCAATATGGGTTTAACAATACTGAGGTAAATTACAGGTTTGCTTCAAGGATTAGAACAAGAAAATGTGATTTTAAAATCAAAGGAACTTTTCAGTATTACAGAAAACTCATATCCAGCTGTCTTGAAACTCTCAGAGTATGGAGTATTGGGGATCTGAACTTAATGACTCAGCTTTGAACTCTTTATATAATTCCCTTTAAATCTATGTAGGCACATCATCAAAAATCAGACTTAAAAATAATAAATATTATTAAATAAATAAATATTATTTTTCTCTTCTAAAAATTAGATTATGCCAATCCAGATCTTCATTTATTGTATTGGAGGGGTTGGTAGCAATGTCTATTTAATTATTCATTTTGATTTTAAGCAAATTAGAAATAACTACTCAATGAATTTTGGCAATCTCTCATTAGTTATCTAAGATCTATAAAACATTGCAACACAAATGATTGCTGTATTGTCTAAAATCTATAAAGCATTGCAACACAGTTTTTTGCTGTAAAATTGAAAGGTACTTTGAATTGATGGTAAGTAAAAGTTTGGAATATTGCATTGGCTAGAAGATTAACACAATATGAGAATCTTGAAGAACTGTTCAGTTTAAAAGGTTTTTGCTTTTCAATGTGTGCTTTTGCTTTTCATTTTCAGACAAGGTTGTCTTGTTTTAACTTATAAACCAAGTATTTTGTAATAGTATAGTTTGTTTGTCTACATGTCGTCTTGGGTAGAACCATTGAATGTGGGTCGTTCTTTTTTATATTTTTCTTTAAAACTATATATATAACAATCAGTATCCTCAAATTTATATTTTTGTTCCTATTTTTGTTTTATTTCTGCCTTCTGTTATTAGGATTACTACAGAAGTGTTTTTTTAAAAAAGCTGAATACTTTAAAACATTATACAAATGCTTTCCTTCTAGCGAGTATGGCCTGCTTCTCAACGTGATGTGCTGTATTTATCTGCTATTAGAAAAATACCAGCTTTAAATGAAAATGACACTGAAACATGGATTGTCTGCAACTTCTCTGTGGAACATGATAGTGTTCCTGTAAGTAAAACTTCTTGTTTCTTAAGGTATTACTATTTTAGAATTCTTTTCTCAATTGCAGTGTTTATTAACCCTAGGGCAAGGATAATTTAAAAGAAAACCATAGAAAAGATTCAGGATATTTAGCTTAATGGATTTTTTTCTAATGGAAAGAAAATGAAGGAGTAGTTTATGCCATAATATTTCTTCACAGTCAGCATTTAACCAACAACAATATGAATGTTTGTATTTCTTGACAGACTAACAATCGATGTGTTCGTGCCAAAATAAATATTGCTATGATTTGCCAGACATTGGTAAGCCCTCCAGAAGGAAACAAAAAAATAAGCAGAGACAACATCCTATGCAAGATTACATATGTAGCAAACGGTAAGGCATGACTGCTTTCTAGAAATGCATATTTAGTTGTGTTAGTGTAAAAGGTTTCCTCCCTCTGATTTGTAAATAAAGCACCATACAAATAATAAGGTAGAAAGCCTGTGTAGAAACTGCAGTTGTGAATTATATACATTGCACATGACAATTGCCTTTTCTAAAGATATGGCAACAACTAATTCTGTTTAGGAAGACCTGAGATTGTTTACTGTTGAAGCTACAGTTAAATTCAAATGACACTCAAATTTTAAATCATTTTTGGCATCTTTTAAGATGACAAAGGTAGAATGAAGGTAATAGGGCAGGAAGATGTACCTTTTTCCAGACTCAGGAGCACATGGAGGGGTGCATGCTGTCTCTAAAACTAAATTTGATTTCATTTACATTTAATAAGAATTAAATATATTAATGTAAGTTATCTGGATTTGTACATGCAATAATTTCTCTCTTCTAGTACATTCAGAATTACAATTTGAAGACAAATTTTGGACAGATTTGAACCACAGCTTTAGGGGCTGCATGCAATCCTAGAGCTTTAGATTACATACCTTTTTTCAGGCATGGTGTTTGTTACATAGAATCAAGTCTGGATTTCCTTCTGGCCACATTTTAAATGGAAAACTCACTGTCAGATCTGCCCATTGGGCATATATTCTGTGTGTACGCTGTTTCGTGCATTCATACTCTTATGATATGTGGTAATAATAGTTGATGGATTATTTTATAAATTTCACTGCTCTTGTTTTGGTTTCAAAATAAAAGACAGGTTCTCTCTCCCCCTCTCCCTCTTGTCTTTAGTCCCCACTAGTGTCCCATTTCTGTAATCACAAAGTCTCAAATTTCTTTGTTTCTTTATTTTCAACTTTCAACCAATCATCTTGTTCCTTATAGGCTAAACAATTTATGTTCCCACAAAGTTATTATTTCAAAAGTCCTAATATTTCAAATTCTTTTGGTCCCTTAATTTGTTTAAAACTTTCTTGAAATAAATTCTTATTTAGCTTTTTGCTATTTATGTTATATTCTTTAAATTCTTTTAAGTTGTTTATTAGTTTCTCCTCTATTTTGCGATGATCTTTTACTCACCAGATAGCTTTTCTAACTTGTTGCTTAGAAGACTTCTTTTAACTTTAAAATAATTGTAAATCCAAAAGTGTTTGGAAAGTGAGTTTGGGCTAACCCTGTGTCCTTAAAGGCTCTGCCCCAGTTGAGAGCTTGAAGGCTTCCCCTGTCTCCTGGCATTCAAACGTGTGGGTCGATTGCTGTTTTGTGATCTCCTTGCAAGGAGCAGCTGTCTGGAGCATAAGTGGGCAATCTCTCATCCTTCTTGTCCAGAGAGGATCGGTTGGACCAGGCTTGTAGCCAGTTCTTCAGTCTTAGCCACATTGTCATCTCTGCTCCTCCAGAGACAACTTAGCTTGCCATTGCCTCACCCAGAAGTCCTGGCTACTCTGGCTTTTCAAGTCTTGAAAGCAAGTCTTTGTTTTCCTGATAATTTTCATAAGCAAAGCAAGGTTTCTTACTTCTAACAGACAGGCTCCAGTATTACATGTCGTCATCATCAAACCTTTATTATGGCCTTTAGGCCAAAGAGCACAACAATAAAATACATAAACCTGTAATTATTATTAATAAAATGCAATAAAATTACATAAAATACATTGTTATAGTAACTAATACAGATAGCAGTGGCTATCAAGAAAATTTGTACTAAACTTCAACCATAGGCTTAAACTGGTTTGAAAATCAGTATCCCAGATATGTTGTTTAAGATGACTCCTGGCATTTTCAGGCCCTAATGGACACAGGCTTTCCAAAAAGAGTCCTAAGGGCTAGAGTTTGCTATTAGCTTTCGTTACCCAGGTTAATTTAAAACAGTCTCTAAGAACCAGTAGAGCCAGACCCACAGGAGAAAAAATCAATTTCAACCAGAAATTAGGGAGATAGGACCAGGCTCTGGCACCCACAGAAACCATACTCTAACTGTAAAACAGCATTCTTGATGCATATTGGAAGTGCAAGTATTGCTCTTATAAATTTGGACTGGACAGCTTTCAAGATATTAAACTTTGTAAAAATGAAAATTGGAACATCATAATAGAAGCTCAGAGAAGACCTTAGCAAGAAAAACCTTGCAAGCTGCAGGAATAAAATGTGCCCCTTGAATAGAAGAATCTTAAGACATGTAACGAGCTGCCACCTGTTGATCCCAAATCCAGTAACTTTCCTTGCAACCAATATTGATTCAAAAGAAAGTTCATTTATTGAGAATAAGTGTACAGATCCAAAGCATTGCTAAGACTAAGCAAAAGCGCGCCAAAAGCTGTTTTTCTTACTTTTCCCTCCCTTTCACCCCCCTTAGTTCTTGGTCTTCTGATTCCCTCGCTGGTACGACCTTGTACCTTCCAGTGCCTGTGATAACGGAGCCATCTGCTTTTAACGGTTTCTCATTCCTGCTCCCCCCCCCCGCTTTTACAATGGCAGAACCGCAGCATGTAAAAAGCAATTTCTAAACTAGCCATATAACAATCTATTATAAAATCTTGCGAGGATTCTGATATGCTGCCCCTCCACAAGTGAGGATGTCAGTCAGATGATTCCTCTTCTTCACTCTAAAAAATAAAAAGCAAAAAGAAACATAATACAATAACAATAGCCATTCTAATTGTTAAGGCTTTGTAGGATAAACATCATAAAAAATTTTAACTAAATGTGGAGCCTTTACATGTTTCTTGCCAACCCATTCAGCCAATGATTTAGGAAAATGTTTCCACTGAATTAAAAATTGAACCCCTCCTCTATGTTTTCTACTGTCCAGTATTTCTTTAACTTCAAAATGTTGTTCTCCTTCAACCATTATTGGCTTAGGAGGCACTGGGGAAGGATGCCATTGAGATGACTCTTTGTAGGGTTTAAGCAGGTCGCAGTGGAACACTGGATGGATTCTTTTAAATGTGGTAGGCATCTGTAATCGTAGTGAAACTGGGTTAATCACTTTATCAATAACAAAAGGCCCTACGAACTTTGGAGCAAGCTTTCTGGAAGGTTGTAATGATTTAAGATGCTTGGTAGATAAAAGAACCTTATCGCCTACTTTCCAGTCTTTTTCTGGGGTTCTCTTAGCATCTGTAAATTGCTTGTACGTTGCTCTGGCCTCATTCAATGACGCAGCAATCTGAGGCCACACTTGTGTCATTTGCTGTACCCATTCATCAACTGAAGTGACTTGAGTGGACTGTTTAGGTAGTTCTGGGATGGGTACAAAATCCTGTCCCGTAGCTATTTTAAACGGGTTGAGGCCAGTGCTTTGGTCCACTGCATTATTATAAGCTACTTCAGCAAACGGTAACAGCTCATCCCAATTGTCTTGTTGGTAGTTAACGAAGCATCTCAAATATTGTTCTAGCACTGAGTTCAGATGTTCACAGGATCCCACCGTTTGGGGGTGGTACCCCGAACTCAAGCCTTGCAATGCCCCCAGTAGTTTTAGGAACACCCTCCAGAACCTGGCAGTAAACTGGACCCCGCGATCCGAAATTACTCTTTCTGGGACACCATGAGCTCGGTAGACGTGCTGTATAAATAACTTAGCCAGTTTGGGGGCCGATGGAAGGGATTGGCATGCCACAAAATGTGCTTGTTTGGAAAAAAGGTCTGTAACTACCCAAATAACTGTCCTTTTGTTGCTTTCCGGCAGGTCTATAATAAAGTCCATGGAAATTTGCTTCCAAGTGTAAGGTTTGCCCCGTTCGACAGAGAAACTCCCGTGACACGTGTGGTTCACAAAAGAGGTTTACTCATGCGTAACGTAGCAGTCACAAGCAAAGCCAGGACTGGCTTGGTACATTTACATTACTCCTTTATAGTTGTCTCAATCCCCCCGCGGGCCCCGTTGCTAGGTTACATATTACAAATTAAATTGCAGATTGCCCCCTGTAATCCCCCCCTTCTACTGGAATGGCAGGTTCAGCCCAGTTCTCCTGTTTCTTTGATTGTTGTTGCCTATGGCGTGGTCGTTGGCTTTGTTGGGGCTTCTGTCGCGCGCACAGCCGGGAGCTCCCGCTCGTGCACTGATCTCTTCCTCAGTTCCGCGGCTCTCTCCTTTGTCTATAGCGCCCGCGACCCTCTGGCGTTAACACAACGCATCCGCTCCAGATTAGTGAAGTGGCGCCAGGTGGCCCATTCATTAGCTTGCGGTTTCGCATTTCCTCTTTCTGCGCTGGCGCTCGAGCGGTGAAATTGACTAAAGCG
The DNA here is from genome assembly GCF_059951505.1 of Python bivittatus. Taxonomy (NCBI): domain Eukaryota; kingdom Metazoa; phylum Chordata; class Lepidosauria; order Squamata; family Pythonidae; genus Python; species Python bivittatus. The sequence goes on from NW_028277112.1 coordinate 4,954,664, forward strand.
CGGCTGGGCAAGTTCCTAGACGTGCAGTGCCGGCTGAACCTGACACCAAGGAGCACTTGGGTTTGCTACTGTCTGTAGAAGCCCCATTGGTTTGCCCCCTCTCCTTTTGGCCATTGCACATGTGGGGCATGTAGCTACATATTCCCCTACATCTTTTCTCATTGTTGGCCACCAAAATTGACGCCTGAGTAGATGTAATGTTTTCACAAAACCAAAGTGCCCAGCTGTTCTGCTGTCGTGACTTCTTTGCAAGATCCACTTTCTAGCGTCTGCAGGGACATATAGCTTATCCTGCCACCACCATGCCCCTTGTTTGTTCACTAGTAATTGGCTGTTGCTTTTAAACCAATCATCCTGAGCAATCTGGGCATTTATTTTTTTCAACAACTCTCCTTCTGGTTGTTCTTCACCTCTTTTTTTCTGAGCTTTGGTGACCACTCTTAGAGCTGGTTGGGTACATGGGATTACAGGAGCGACCACTTCCTCCCGCTTGCTGTTGTGTTGAGGCAATCGAGACAGAACATCCGCCAGAAAATTTTTCCCCCCAGGAATGTACTTCAGGGAGAAGTTAAATCGATGAAAATATTGTGCCCATCTCATTTGCTTGGGTGACAGCTTCCTCGGTGCAGTCAAAGCTTCTAGATTTTTGTGATCAGTCCAAATTTCAAAGGGATGGGGTGATCCCTCTAACAAGTGTCTCCAGCAAACTAACGCCCAGCGCACTGCGAACGCTTCCTTTTCCCACACCAACCAGCGTCTCTCAGTTTCTGAAAATTTCCGGGATATGTACGCACATGGAAACAGCTCCTCCCCTGCCCCCTTCTGTAACAACACAGCTCCCACTGCCACATCTGAAGCGTCTGCCTGGATAACAAATGGCTGTTCTGGATCAGGGTGCTTTAAGATCGGTTCAGCCATAAATAGACGCTTTAAACTTTGAAAAGCTTCCTGGCACTCCTTAGTCCAGGCCAAGGGGGCTCCCGGTTTTGATGTCTTCGCCTTGTCCTTCCCCTTGGTTTTCAACAAATCGGTGAGTGGGAGTGCCACCTGGGCAAAGTTGGGTATGAATTGCCGATAGAAGTTAGCAAAGCCCAGGAAACTTTTAAGCTGATGCCTGGTTTTGGGAGCCTCCCAACCCGTGACGTCCCTCACCTTGACCGGGTCCATTTCAATTCCCTGATCCGAAATTCTATACCCCAAATAGTCAATTTGCTGTTTATGAAATTCACATTTGGAGAGCTTGGCATACATTTGAGCCTCCAGTAGCTTTTTTAGTACCTTCCTGACCAATTGTACATGTTGGTCCATGGTCTCAGTGTAAATCAGGTTATCGTCCAGATAAACCAACACCCCCTGGTATAAATGCTCTTGTAACACCTCATTTATAAGTTGCATAAACACCCCCGCCGCTCCTTTTAATCCGAACGGCATTATTTCATAACGGAAACACCCCAGGGGTGTATTAAAGGTGGATTTCCATTGATCTCCTTCCCGGATTCGCACCCTGAAGTACGCCTCCCTTAAATCCAGCTTTGTGAAAATTTTCCCTTTGGATAAATGGGCTAACAGGTCTTTCATCAAAGGGAGTGGGTACCGGTTGTCAGCAGAAATGGCATTTAGCCCTCTATAATCTGTGCACAAACGTAGGGAGCCATCCTTCTTTTCCCTAAATAGCACCGGTGCAGCAATTTGAGAATGCGTAGGTACAATAAAGCCCCTCTTTAGATTCTTATCAATGAACTCCCGCAAGGCTTCCAACTCTTTGGGTGTCATTGGATACATTTTCTTCCTTGGAAATTTAGCCCCAGGCTCAATCTCTATGGCACAGTCACTGGCGCAATGGGGGGGTAGCTGATCTGACTCCCTTTCGCTAAACACCTCCTGCAGGTCGCGGTATTGCTTGGGAATCTGATTTGCAGCCTCCCCTGCCTTTTCCCCACTCACAGCGCCCATCTCTTCATCTGACAACGTTTCGGTAATTCCTTCAACTTGCACTCCCCCCTCCTTCGGGAAACACAAGATCTTTTCCTCCCAGTTCACTTCTGGGTTCTTCCTTTTTAACCAGTTCATGCCCAGAAGCACTGGGTTGCCTGCCATGGGAGTCACTAGGAATTTAATAGTCTCTCTATGGTCCCCCATAGTTAGCTCGAGCTCTTCAGTACGATACTCCACTGGCCCTCCCCCCGCTGGGGATCCGTCCAGCTGGGTAAAAGTCACAGGGGTTTTGAGTCTCTTTAAGTGCAGTCCCAAACCCAGGGCGAGGGTGGGATTAATCAGATTTCGGGAGCAGCCAGAGTCTATCAGCGCCCGTATCTCTGCCTTTCGGTTCGTCCTCACCACCCCTTAGTTCCACCCAAATTTTAATGGGACTCACCCCCATCTCTTCACTCTCCGAGTCCTCTCGTGAGCTGCTTTCCTTCTCCAGGAGAGCAGCCGCCTGTCGGAGAGAGAGCGGAGCTAACAACTTCTGGGTTTTGCCACCGCTGCGTGTTGCCGCTCTAGCTCCCGCTTCGCTGCCTACTGCTGCTGGCTCTTTCTTGCCGGGCTTTGAAGACTTCGGCCCCTTCCGCTCCGTCTTCTTGCCTCCTTGCTCCGTCTTTGCTTTAGGGCACGCAGCAGCAAAGTGCCCCGGCTCCCCGCAGTTGAAACAGACGCGCCTGCTCCTGCTACTTTCCAGCGCGCTGGTCTTCGCCTTGGGCGCCGCCTTCTTTGTGCCGGGTAAGGGCGGAAATCGGGTTCTTGCTTCTATGGTGCGCCATTGCTCCTCCACTTCGCCGGCCATAGTGACCCATCCATTAAAGGTTTTGGGGAAACCCCAGCACACCACGTGCAACAATTCGGGTTGTAAGCCTCTCTGGAAAAACTCGATCAGAGCTCTTCAGGCACGTGAGACAGCCTTTGAGCCAACCCCCAAAATTCGTAGGTGTACTCTGATACTGACTTGGACCCCTGCTTCAGCCTTTCCAGGTCACGTCGTGCTTTAAGCGCCACACACGGGTCTTCAAAGCGTGCGCAGAGAGCCTCCATGAAATCCTCTAATCTCCTTAAAGCCCAGTCCTTCGCCCTGTGCAGGCCAACCACCCATTCTGCAGCTGTACCTTCAAAAAAACTGGACACATAGGAGACCTTCTCTTCCTCGCTGCGGAACAGACCCCCATAGCCCTCCATGTAGATCCGAACCTGGGTGATAAAGGAAGCAAGCTGCTCGGCATCTCCCCCAAATTTCATGGAGATGCCCCGCTGCTGCATCGGGCTCTTCTTGGCTCTGCTAGGTGTGAGATCCTCCTCCTCCTCACTGGAAGTCTCACCTTTGTCTGACTGCTCTACCGCCTCCGTACCTCCTGGTGTGACCGCTGACTCTCGCGTGGGGGGCGTAAATCCCCCTCCAAGCAGTTGATCCACCGCTGCTTTTAGCGCTCACACATCATCGGATAGGGACCCCATCTGCCCTTCCAATTTCCCCATGCGATCTTTCATCGAAGGGCCCCATCTCTTCGTTGCCGTTGCCTTCGCCCCTGCTCGGGCTTGGCGCAATGATTGTACCGGCTCCTCCTGGGTTATTGTCGTGCAGAGTGATAATCACAAACACTCCTGTTTGTGCAGAGCGCAGCAAAAACTCCAGGAAAATATTAGCCAAGAAAGCAAACACATCAACAGCTATTCACAATGCAATGTCCATTTCTTGTTTCCAAAGAAATCCAGTCAAAAAATATGTACTAACTGGTGTTTATTGATAAAAATGCAAAAACTCCATAAAATGCAAATATCATACAAAATATAAAGAAAAACACATCTTCTCATTATATTGTAGCATACAAGACTTATTAGCAACACAAGCTTAACAAAATCTCTAGCTACAAACTCTTAGAGAAGAGGTACACTACTTGGTAATTTGTTACAACTACGTAGCCCATAAAACCTACATAGTGGCTAACACTAAAACAACTAACAACTACTCTGAGAGGCTGAACATTTTCCTCTCCTTGTATTATAGCTCTATGCCACCCCCACTGGGTACCTAGCATACACACGCCAATAGGTGGCAGTAAATAGCACAATACACAACACACAATAACAGGTGTTTTTCACATGATCTCTGTAGCCAAAATATTATTTGTTATTGTTGTAAAGATAACAGGATGACTCCTTTCCCATGAGAAAGAAAATCCTGACAGTTATCACCTTCACTTCCAATGGAGGGGGGACCGGTCTCTCTTCCTCTTCCTCAATGACATCGTCAGCCATCCCGTTGCTTGGTTGGTCCCAGTCAACGTGAGGCTTTGGACTCCCCGCAAGGTAATCTCCCTGGTGGAAGTCTGCACTGGGAGTCTTAGCAAAATGTAACGAGCTGCCACCTGTTGATCCCAAATCCAGTAACTTTCCTTGCAACCAATATTGATTCAAAAGAAAGTTCATTTATTGAGAATAAGTGTACAGATCCAAAGCATTGCTAAGACTAAGCAAAAGCGCGCCAAAAGCTGTTTTTCTTACTTTTCCCTCCCCTTCACCCCCCTTAGTTCTTGGTCTTCTGATTCCCTCGCTGGTACGACCTTGTACCTTCCAGTGCCTGTGATAAGGAGCCATCTGCTTTTAACAGTTTCTCATTCCTGCTCCCCCCCCCCTTTTACAATAGCAGAACCGCAGCATGTAAAAAGCAATTTCTAAACTAGCCATATAACAATCTATTATAAAATCTTGCGAGGATTCTGACAAGACAGCTGTGGAGCTGTGTTGGGCCACACTTGCCTGATAAGAGAAATTTGCATTCTAAGATAAGGAAAACTGGAACTGTACCCCAAGATATTTATAAGTACATACCTGCTCTATTGGGGTCCTATTTGCCATTTATGTAACCTACTGTTGTGTCGTGCAAACACTAGTGCTTTAGTTTTTTGGTAATTTACTACAAGTTGTTCTTTTAGGCAAAAGGAAGCCAGTGTCCTTCTCACTCCCACCTGGGAGACTGTCAAAATTACTATGTCTGCTTATAGCAAGGCTGGAATTGCACAATCTGCTAACATTGGAAAGTGATGATTAGAAGATGAGAGACCCTGAATTATTGATGTACAAATTAAAAAGTAAGGGGGCTAAAATACAGCCTTGCCTTATCCTTCTTTTGGTAGAAACAGCTCCAGATAGGTGCCCCCAAGGGGAACATCTGACTCTCAATCAGGTGTTAGAATAAAGTGTCTAGATAAAAAGGAGCAATCTTTTATCCACTGAGGATCCCTGAGGTTTTTGCCATAGCCTCTCCCTTGGAATCAAATCAAAAGCTGATTTGAAATCCACAAAGTCTGCAAAAAGGATGCCTTTGGGCAGTGAGGTGTATTTTTCAGCTAAATGGTGCAAGACAAGGCAGTGGTCAAAGGTTGAACGGTCCCCTCTAAATCCCACCTGTTCATCAACAAGAATATTTTCACTTTGGACCAATCCAACAGTTTTAAATAAAGATATTTGCATGTAATTTGCTTATTATATTAAGCATGCTAATTGGTCTGTAGTTGGCAGAGTTAAGTCTATTTCCTATATTCTTGCAGAGAAGGATAACTATGGCCCCATTCCACTCAGATAGAAAATGTGCTGTGCTGTTAATATAAGTAAAAAGAGCAGCCAGCACTGGGGCCCACCAATCTTTTTCTTTTAGCAACTCTGGAAGGATAAAATCACCTCCAGGAGTTTTCCCAGATTTCAATTGTACAATGAGATCCTTACTCTTGGCTATAGATATAGGAGGCCATTCAGGAGAGGTCACCACCGGGTGGGGAACCACCACTGGATTAATTAATAATTCTGGATTAAAAATGTTCTGAAAGTAACTTTCTGAAATATCTGCAAGCATTTGGCAGGTGGGACCTAAGTAGCTACCTATAGGAGAGCAGTTAATTAGGCACCAGAACCAAGCAGGGTTCTTAAGCTTAGCTGCTGCAACTAGTCACCCCAGTCCTCTCTCAGCGCTTGTTTTCTTCTTAGATTTTACAAGTGCTCTATAAAACTTCTTATGCTGTCTGAGTGATTGAAAGGAACCTTATGAGTTGTCAGATTGAAAAGTATATACTGCAGTAAGAAGAGCCTTTTTTGCTTTATAACAATATGTATCCAACCAAGGTTTGGATCTCATATGAAGGAGGCTACAACTTATTGATGAAAGTCTAGATAGTAGGGCCTGGAGAGTATGGATAATAGGCTGGTAATGTGATAATACCTGTTCAGAGGAATCTGCTAAACAAATTTGGGAGCAGAGTTGAAGGAGGGGTTCTGAATTTAACAGAGCAGATGAGCTTTTTGCCACTCTGGAAGGCCATTTATTCCAAATGAGTTTTTTTGTCATGGCCTTGGGACAGTGAGCAACAGCTAGGAACTTAATAGTTACTTTAGGATTCAAACGGCAGATTAATGGGAAATGGTCACTACCCGAGTGATTTCCTACATAGAAATAGGTTATTAGATGAGCGTAAGTACGTGGAACCATAAAATAATCGACCACACTTGCGCCTTTGGAGCCCCAGAAGGTTAGTTCCCCATTTAGGTCTCCTCCAGCAGAACTATTTAGTATGATCAAGTCCAGACTATCTATAAGCTGGGCCAGTCGGAGTGTTTATTTTAGATTGTCAAGCCTGTAAAGGGCAGACTACTTCATTTGAGGGGAGAGACCAATTAAAATGAGCTTACAAAAAAGCATCTGACTCCCCAATACAAGCATTGAAATCACCAGCAATAATTACTAATGTGTCTGGGTACTGGCAAAGCATACTAGAGATATAGTTGTCACGATCCCAAATACTATTAACTTCATTATGTCTGTGTAATGAGGGAGGATATGTATTGATGAATAGCGTATTGTGTGGCTTAAGATGAAATAAAAGGGCTAGGACCATACTGGCATATGACTCCAATACAGTCACAGAGATGTTAAATTTTGTAGTGATTGTTATGTTCAAATCTCCTGAGGGTCTTCCATTTTTAACACTGGGTAGTGCCTTGAGTGTGTATGGAGTGTATTCAGAGAGGGATATATCATCCATGGCCTATGTTTCCTGGAGAAACAAAATATCAAAGGAACTAATGTAGTCCAGAAAAGAGGCATCCATGTTCTTCGCTTTCCAGCCAGCTGTGTTCGAAGAAAGAATGGAGATTGAGCATTATCATAGGAGAGTCAGTGCCTAATATTTCCATTAATTATCTGGTTAGTCCCATACTGTCTTCAATTACAGCAGATAAGGCTATTTCAAAAGATTGCTTTGCAGGAACAGAGACCTAGAAGAGACTTGAGCTCACAGATGGAACTGGCTCCGTGGTGCAGAATTTAATGCACTTTGTGATTGGGGTGTAGCCTTCAGTTGGGAGATTGAGTGTGTTTCTGTAAGAACATCAAAATTAGAAGGATAGGGCACATTGTGAGAAAGCTCAACAAGATTTATGGCTGAGCTCCCATAGAATGGCTTGCTAGGATCTGAGAGGCTGTCTTCAGCATCATTGCAAAGGACTCAATCCTCTGATCATCTGGAAAAGCTTGGTGTATTCCAGCCAACTCCTCATCACCCATGGAAGACTGATAATGCAAAGTTTTAAGTGACACAAGTGGTTCAGCAGTGGCAATAGTAGCTAACAGAGTTCTCTTAAGGCTTTGTAAAATATCATTGTCAGGATCTACGCAAGCTAGAAACCATAGTTTTATTTAATTTAGACTAGCAATGCATACTAAACAGTTAAATGGTTAAAGTGTTAATTGGAGGCCCGCTTGCTTGTTCCTGCCATTGAAGTTAGGAGAACGGGAGAGAAAGATGCCAAGCCAGGTGCTGCTGTTATCTCTACAGAGGTGCGAGGTGCCAACAAGGTCAAGCAACCATGAGACCAGGAGAAAAGTGCAAGGAATTTCAAGCAGGAAAAGAAAGAAGGGGGGGAAAGGGGGCTTAAAAGGGAAGGTTTTGCTTTGCAATGCTTAGACTCAACAAACTATAGATGCTGTACATTTCTCTTAATAAAGAAATCTTTAATGGAACTAATTAGACTCCAGAAGATTTACTGAACTTTGGGAATGAGTGTGCAGACTCTGACAATCATCTTGCTTGGCCTTGGGCAAGGCTCCAAAGGCATTGATAAGTACAGCTTTGTCCGTATCAGACTTGGCCTCATTCTGCATATCTACCTTACTCCCATGGCCTGGCTTAGCCAAGGACAAATGGGGAGAGGAGATACTGTTATTAACAACAGGCTTATTATTTGGAAGACTGTGTAGATCAAAAGTAGCAGAGCTGAAGAAAGGGGTTACCTCTTCATCGCAAAAAACTCTGATTGGAACAATCTGAAAGGTAGCAAGAAATGATTTCATTTTAAGCAATGTGTGAGGTATAGTAGATTGCTTAAAAGTAAGATTTGTTTACTGCCGGGCAAGCCTGGGAACCACTCAACTCAAAAACTCTGTTGGAGACCCAGTGACTGGAATTAAGGCTGTTCAAAAATATATGGAGAGCAACCTGGTTTAACTGCAAGAAGCAAGTAAGCTTTGTTGAGGTAACTTCTTTAGCAGTTACATTGACACCTTTATTAGCTCGTGGTTTATTACTCAGTTCTGAGGGATGTTGCCTCATTAAGTTGTCTGTTTGGGCTTGGGCTTCAGTAAAGACAGAGTCTTTCTGTATGCTTTTGTATAAAAATCTCAAAGTCGTTTTTTAATAGATCCAGATTATTTTTAATGGAGGCTAACTGCTCGAACACTGAAATGACAGTTTGTGCTGGGAGCAAACATTGTTTTGCCATGAATTCAGTTGAGCTGTCCCATAACAGCAGCTTTTCCCATCCCTTACCTGGTACAATCTTGTTCTTATTTTCTTTAGAAGAAACTAGAGAACTAGTGGAATGGACGGAAGAAAGATGGGGGAGGGCTGGTGTAGAATCAGACCAATCTATTAAGTCATCTCTAAGTAAAACAGAAAGCTCCAGTAATTGCTGTTTTTCTATTTCTGTTTGTAAGTCCCATTCAAGAGCCTCAAATTTATTAGAGATGGGAAATGGGGTTAGTTTACTTACTGTTTCTTTTTGTAGAAAAAGTTCATCAATTTTTGGTTGTTTGGCTATCTTGGAAGAGTGCTGTGAGCCAGGACTGGCTCCGTGATGCTGCTTCCTTTTCTCCATTCTCTGAGTCAGAATTTTGTTCTCTTTTCTTCTCAATGCCTGACCCCTACCTTTTTTCTCTCCTGGGAAGTTACAGATGTACAAGTGATACCATTTGCTTACTTTAATAAGTCTTAAACAACATTAAACCAAAGAGGCAGGAACACAAAACAGGAGCTCTCAGAGGATGATGTTAATAGGTTGCCATCTTGCCCCAGTTTTTTTCCAGTATTACATGTCAAGAATACATTTTATTTTAATAATTTAGGACTAAAGACAGCATTCTTATGCTTCAGTATTATATTTAAAATCACAGCAGTTTGGCATAGCCCAAAGAATTGACAAATTAGCAAGTGACTTTCTTTCCTCCAAGTAACAGAATAGCAAGATTCACAGGATTTTCTACATAAAAAAGGTAAAATCAAGCCTCTTTCCAGTTCAGCTCAAATCCTTCTGATTATATAGACACATCCATGCAGAAGTGGTTTGCCATTGGTTTCTGCATTTTTTTTTTAACTTCCTAGTCTAGCCAACAGTATCACAATTCCCTGGCAGTCTCCTGTTCAAGTACTTACTAGGCTTTGCTTAGCTTTCGAGCCATAAAAAATATCTTATTCCAATCCAACTTTCCCCAACTGGTTCCCTCCAGTTATGTGGGAACTATGGGCCCCAGGATTCGCAACCATTATTAGGTTGTTTTACTTGTATATTTGTTCATTTTTATTTTATATATTTCTAGACTACTTTTCCAGATTACAACGAAGCTTACAGAATAAACCAGTGCCACAGTAAATCAAATCAAATTCTTTATTACAGGTTAATGAGCCAGACTAAATAAAATATATTAGATAAAACCTACAAATTAGAGCTACAGGATAGATCATATAGAGTAAAATAAAGCATATTATAGAGTAAAATAAAGCATATAAGATAAAATCTACATACTTGCACTATTTTGCTGTCAGCAATATACAGGTAATACTCGCTTAACAACCATTAGTTCAGCAACCATTTGAAGTTACAACAGTGCTGAAGGAATGGTAGTTATGACTGGTCCTTGAAGTTATGGCTGTTGCAATATCGCCATGGTCACATGATCAAAATCACATTTACAACTGCAGCATGCGTTTCAACTCCCACCACCCACCTATCTCCTCCCCCATCTCTGCCTTTTTGGTCACCCTGCATTCTGGCACCACCACCTACCCCTGCTGCCCCCTGTTCCCCCCAGCTGACCTTCACCGTCATCTTCCTCCCACTGCTGACGAGGTGTGCCTAGCCAAGGCAGCTGCTGGCCCTTCGTGAGGCCTTTGCGATGGCCACCTATCTCCCTCCATCACTGCTCTTTTGGTTGCCCTGCACTCCACCACCACCACCTACCCCTGCTACCCCCCACTGCCCCCAGCTGACCTTTGGCATCATCTTCCTCCTGCTGCTCATGAGGCACACCCAGCTGAGGTAGCTGCTGCCCCCTAAAACTTTGAGGTTTTAGGTGGTAGAGTGCAGGGCAGCCAAAGGGGCAGTGATGGGGGGAGATGGGGGAGTTGAAGCGGAGGCAGGTGCATGAGGTCCAGCAGGAGCAATGTGACGTCCTCACCTAATGACAGCATGGTCCTCGCCCAACAACTGAAACCAAGACTATTGGAACAGCAAGGGGGTTAAACAAGGGTGTATTCTGCACCTATTACTCTTTAATTATTATATCAACACAATAGTGTTGATACAATACTTAACAATGAAGATTTTCAATCAGTTCTTGATCTGTCACTGAGCAGCCTGCTCGAAACCCCACCTGTTCTTCAGCTAGGAGGCTCTCTTCCTCCAACCAGTCTAAATGTTACCAGTAAATATGTCTGGCATGTATCTTACTGATTGTGCTCAGAAGGCTCCCTGGGCGATAATTTGCTGGCACATCCTTCCCTTTTTCCAGATAGGGACAATAATGGCCATGTCCCAGTCTTTAGGAATACTGTAATTGCTGTTTTATTCATGTACGTGGAAAGAGAAGCTAGTAGCAGGACTCATCAGTCAGGATGGGAGCATATTAGTTCTAGGGGTATTAAATCCCTGAGGCCTTTCCAGGTTTTAGTTGCCTGATCAGTTTGTTTATTTCTGATACTGAAACTGGAGGCCAGTATGATAAAGGTTCCCCCCTAGCTGAGAGTAACTTCTTGTGCTTTCTCTCCAGCATACAAAGCCTGAAAATGAGATTCCCAAATCATAGTAGTAATTTCCTAAGGGAGAGAGTTGAACTTTTAATCTTCCCACTATTAAGCACCAACGTTTAACAGAACTTTTTCCCTGGGCTGCTGCTATCATTTGTGTCCATGCTCCATGAGCAGCCTGTTTCTTTTTGATAGAGATTACAGCTTTGTAATGTTTCTTCTGGAGCAATTCTTCCTGAATAAGGGGTGCATGTAGGATCCTGTTTATAATCCCTAAAAGTAATCATAAGATTTTTTTGATTTATTTTATTTTATTTTTGCTTTCTGGCAGTCTTAGTCAAACCAGTGTTTGATTTATACTGATTATTTGATATTCCGTTGGAGTGGTCATTAACTAGAGTCTGTTTGCAAAACTGAATCAGAGACTCATAATGTATGGAGATGGGTGGGGGGATGATGCTATTTCAAGACATACCCTTTTTAGGTGAGAAGAGTTCAGAAGCTCTTCTAATGTCCTACTCACTCTAGGTGACCATCTTAAACATCCTGAGCATAGCACCCCTTTGGGTCCAATAGGCAGGGAACATATCCCAGCTCCACCCTGTCATCTAAATGGAAAGACAGGGTCAGCAATAGATGATCACTGTCAGGAGCACCAACTATTGCAAAGTCTCTTAGGAAGTTCAGAACTCCTCAAGAAAGGGCTATATAATCTATTGTGCTTGCTTTGAGGCCAGACCAAAATGTAAGTTTCCTTGGTCTGTCTCTAGGGGCAGCACAATTTAGGATACAGGTAGTCCTTGAGTTATGACAGCAATTGGGACTGGAATTTCCATTGCTAAGCAATGTGGTCATAAAGCAAGACATCACATGACCATCTCGCTTAGTGGTGGCCATCCCTGCAGTCCCTGTTCCCATCATTAAGCCACGATCATGGGTCATTAAGCGAGCACCTCCTTGCAACTTCCTGCTGGCTTCCAACAACTGAAGTTAGTGAGGAAGCCAGCAGGAAGTTGCAAGTCCCAGGCGGCTAGCAAGCAGGCCAGCAGGCGGGTAAGTGGCTGCTACCAGGTGGGAGAAGGGGTGTGTGAATGGCCAGGGAGGGTGTGCAAGTGGCAGGGGAGGTGGTGCAGCAGGGCTTGGGGTAGCTGCTGCCGGGTGGGGGAAGGTGCACAGGTGGCTGGGGAGATGCAGCGCAAGCACAGCAAGGCTCATTGAGGGTGTGCAGATGGCTGGGGAGGTGTGGTGAAGCACAGAGGGGCTGAGGGAGAGTGCGCGGGTGGGGGAGATTTACCAGAGCAATTTGTGACCTTCCCTGTGGCTTCCCCTTTGACTTTCCTTGTGGGAACCTGGCAAGGAAGTTTGCAAATCGTGATCACATGACCACGGGACGCTGCAACCATCGTAAGTGCAAGCCGGTTGCCAGGCGCCCAGATCACGATCACGTGACCATGGGGGTCCTGGGACGGCCAGAACTTGAAGGACTGGTTTTAACCACTGCTCGTTCAGCACCATTGTAGCTTAGATTACCAGTGTGTACATTCAGGCTGTTAAAGCATTTTGCAAGATAAAAACCTACAGAGTTACATTTTTGGTCTTTGGATTGACAGCACTCCGACAGCAGAGGCAAATACATTCCTGGAGGATATTTATGATGTTTTGAATAAAGGGCCAGTAAATATCATTATTAATAAAAACCAGTGATAAATACCCTGCCCAAATATTTAATTTCAGTTTATTATGGACAGCAAACAGATACAAAAAACAAAAGCATACATACAAAAGAAAAAGACCAAAAAAAAAAACACCAGATACAACATTCAAGCTTGTTTTTCACTGTGGATCCTCTGCCACAGTTTGAAGCTAGGTAACAAAACTTTGCAACATTGTATGTTACATAAAAAACTTTGTCTACCAGAAAAAAATCAACATAGAAGTCATCCAAATGGCCAAGATTGCTGCCAGAAGAGAGAGAATAAGATCTTGACTCATTGTCACGTAAAATCTACGTTATAAAAGAAAGTGAGATTGAGTCAACCTCTTCTATGCTATAGGAACATTATGGTATCTGCTTTGGAAGAGCACAGAGGAAAGGGTGTTACAATATATCCTAATGAAGGGCTTCTGGCATTTTTTGTGTAGGAAGTGTAGGAAGGTAGGAAGCCATATCTTTTCATATCATAAAAGCTGCCAAGAATCTTTGGATTGCAGCACAGGATATAAATGAGAGAGAGAGAGAGAAAGAATCATATTTTTGGTCTGGGACCAGTCAAGGTTATATGAAGCAGTCTGGGGAAAGCCACATAAAATCAATTTCTGCTTAAAGAACTTCTTCAGGCTGGATTGGAAGATATTGCTTGAAACAGAGTAGAACAGCCCAGTGAGTCGATAAATGAGTTTGAGCCAATAACTTTATTACTATCTAGGCTCTTGTTTCTGTTCTAATCACACTTAATTTCAGCCTTAAAGATCACATTAGAAACACACTTAGGAGTGTTAAGTATAGAACTAAGAAATCTAGATTGTGCAGATTAAAGTGGTCTGAAGAGACATGTTTGTATCAAGACTACCCCAAGTAATGGGTATGCTAAGACGTTTGTCTGGAATGGTTTTATTGCTACAGGCAAATACTTGTGGGGGAGGGGGGGGGTTAGATTTTTTTTATCTAAATGATAAAAAAAATGATAATATTGTAAAATTGCTGAAGTGATTCTTTGAGCCATGTTGGAGGTATAATCAGCATAAACTGACCAAAGTATTAAAAGCCAACATTTTTGCCATTCCATAAATGCAAATATATTAATCACTTAAAATCTCATCTTTATTTGTAGTGAACCCTGGAGGCTGGGCACCAGCTTCTGTACTACGGGCAGTAGCAAAACGAGAGTATCCCAAATTCTTGAAACGATTCACATCATACGTACAAGAAAAAACAGCCGGGAAGCCTATTTTGTTCTAGTATTATCAGGTATGTATAATCCCATGGGCTTTTGCTATATATTATTATTTCATCAATAGTTATATAGACACTTCAGATGTACTGAAATACTTGGAATGCTTCTTAAAATTGGTTTTAAATATAGTATAATATAGGAGTATGGGAGACAAGACAAATTTAGAATTGGGAGAAATAAGAGGTTAAGGTTAGGATTATAATTTGGGGGTTACATTCTTGATACCAGAATGTTCTGGAAACTTCTCAGTACCTTCCAGGCTCCTCATCTCACTGAATCCTTCCTTCCTCCTTCCCTTCCCCTTCCCCTTCCCCTTCCTCCCTCCCTCCCTCCCTAATTGGGGACCTTGCATGCTGCAAACCAAACAGCCAGCCATTATACTGATAATGCTCACTTACTGACTACTTGTTCAAAGTTACAATGGCACTGAAAAACAATACTTACGGCCGGTCCTCTAAATTGTGGCCATTGCAGCATCCCTGTGGTCATGTGATTGAGATTCAGGCATTTGGCAACCAGTTCACGTTTACTTTTTTTTTAACATATTTTTTATTAAGAATTCTGATTACAACAATAAAAAACTAATACAAACTAAGCTTAGAGAAAGAGAAGAGAAGAGAAAAAAAGAATAAAAAGTGTAGGGAAAAAGAAAGAAGAAAAAGAAAAAATACAATAAAGAAAAGAAATATATAAAGAAGTGACTTCCAACCTTCATCACAACAGGTATAAACAAATTTAGTAATACTTCCTCTTAAATTACAACAAATGATCTCTTTTTCCCATATCCCATCTCTTATCTATAACCAAATCCATAAAACATCAACTTTTCAATCCTGGTGTCAGTAAAAAGTCTTTAAAGGGTTGCCAAAACTTTGTAAAAAAAAAAAAAAAATCTTCTTTTAACATTGATCAAATAACCCAACTGTATATTCCTTCCCTTTTCTTCTAACAGTCTTAATCTTTAATTCAAATATTGTTGTAGGATTTGATTTCTCTTCTACTCTTCTTTATCTCATCACACAGATTTCTTCAAGGCTTTAACAAGCCTCTTTTGTAGATTCAATAAGAAAACATTTTCGGGGTCATTCTCTTGGTTTATCATTTGTATTTCCCATTTAATTTTTAAAACTTCAGTCAGTTTCTTTTGTATATCCAGTAAAGAGTCCTTTTCCAAATCATTCTCTTGGCCTGTTGTTTATAGTTCCACTTTCGATACTTTGTCTTGTCACATAAAATTTGTTACACGTCTGTCATTCCTTCATTAATATCTTTTGAACATAGTCCATCCATAGAAGCAAACATCGTTATTAACAGTGTTGATACTGTAATTACTAATTTCTGGCTCCATTCTTCAAAGATCTTTTGTGTCATTTTGTAAGTCCCAGTATTAACTGACATCAAGAACAGGCTTGTATTTTTTTTTTTCTTTCTGCTTAGAATTACTTGCCCCTTCTAGTGTCCAGTTTCTAAAATCATAAAGTCGCTTATTTTTGTTATGAACCAAGATAGCCAAAATAACTCTGGTTCCCCTGAGAAGCTATTCATTTTTTATAGTTAATTCCAAAATCTTATAAAAGAAGTCAATATTCCAAATTTATCTGGATCTTTAATCCGTTTATAACTTGCTTAGATCAAAATCTTATTTAGCTTTTTGCTGTTTATTTCAAATTCTTTAAGTTCTTAAGCTTATAATCCTTTTTTTTTTTTTTTTTTGGTTCAGAGTTGAAGATAAAACTCACCTGATGACTTTTCAAACTTGTTGTTCCAAAGGTCTCTAATAGTTTTAAGATAGTTAATAAGCAATTCCTGAAAGTGATTAGAAAGTGAGGTTTGCGAACTTAGTGTCCTTTAAAAGGCTCCGCTTCAATTGCAAGCAAGATGGCTGATCCCTTCATCTCCTGGTACTCAAACCCACTGAAAACTGCTGTCCCATGGTCTCATTACAAGGAGCAGCTGTCTGGAGCACGTGTGCACTATTTCCCATCCTCTCCTTATCTGTAGAGGTTCCAAGGAACCAGTCTACTCACCGTTTTTTTAGTCCTTGCTGCGGTTGTTGGCTCCACTTTCCAAGAAACATCTTCAGTTCACCATACCTCCCCTGGAAGTCACAATCGGTTTGCATTTATGATGGTCGCAGCATCCCACAGTCACGTGATCAACCGCAGCCAGAACTGATGTAAGTCAGCGTGGTCACGTGATGTCTCACTTAATGACCGCACCACTTAACAATGGAATTGCTGGCGCCTGTTGCTATCAGTAAGTGAGGACTATCTATAAACTTAAAAACATCCCTTCCTGAGTAAGCAACATTATGCAAGGTGCAGAGAAGGAATAATTTAGATAAATAGGCTATCAAGAGATCAGTGTAGCTGGATACAATCTCCCACCTTGTCAGGTGCCTGATCCAGGCCACATGTAGCAAGCAGACAAGATAGAGATAACATCATTCCCAGCAACCCATTAAGCTTCCAATCACCAACCATTGCTCAGATTTCAGACCTTATACCTACTGCAAATACTGCAAGGCAATCCCCACTTCTGAATGATTGCACTGAGGAAGCCTCAGTGGGATGTGGGGTGAAATGTTTGCAGAACACCTGATCAGTACCTTGGTATTTATCTTCCAAAGCCCAGAGAACCAATTATCAAATGTGTTTCTTAATTTTGATAATTGATTTTGTGACACCATAAATGGAATATTTGCAAATAAATTAGTTGTGATGTTCAAACAATACAATCAGCATAACTTTTGCTTAGCTATGAATGCACCCAATTGAACAGCTGATTCTGCCAACTAGAGAAACTAACTTAAAACAATCTATGGGTTATTGTACCTTTGTTTTTCTGCTTATCAAGGGCAGAAGTTGCAGACAGACAACACAAGAAATTAAACAAACTGGCAACAAACATTGGAGAAGCATGTGGGAGATCAGGGAGAAGTCCGCTAACATACATTCATCATTAACTGTAAACTTACGCTTGTGTTATGTGAACATGTTCAGTACTGTGCTTCCGTATTTTCATAGCTTTCTCTTGTACCATTCTAGCTTTTAGTGGTGGTAGACACAAGTGAATGGCTTCATCTATTTTTCTCCTTTCTCCCTCCACCTAGTGATTGGAACAAGGCTGTGTGAACATTCCACATTGGAGAAATGAACCAAAATGAAGGCTCCAAGCTGGAACGTAGGATCTACAGTCTTATGGGCCAAGTCCTGCATTCTGTACACAACTGAAGTATACTGCAATGCTATGAACTTGAACTTTCGCTGTCTTCTGCTAGTTCACTTTGCTGAATTGATGTGTAATTATAAAAATACATGTGTTGATACATGTATATGGCTCTGTTTGCTTGCTCTAGAGGAGAATACTACAACTTTGGGTCACCAACTTGGTTCATTGCTTTAACTTTTGAATAATTTGAGATGATTTTGTTTACTGTGGGACTCCATAAGACACTTGCACAGTTTTTGTTTTTGTGTATGTCTAAAAAGCACAAGAGACAAATACACATCTAGCATACCGTATGTGCTTTATGTACACAAAAACATACATGTTATAACTTTTTTTCCCATCAGGTTTTCAGTAAATTGTGTGTCCTTTCAGAGGAAATTCTTGTATGCTTTGTATAATCATAGTTCATTGCTGCTGAGTTTCTATGAGAAATCATCTTATGTAAAACTTCTCTTAAAACATGAGGGCTGTCAGGATCTTTGTGACTTGCCTTTTCTATAGTCTTGCTCCTATGAAGGCCCTCTGGGTTCTGATGGAGTAGGCATGAAAAGCTTTATTTTTTTCAGATATCTTTATATTTCTATTTTTATTTTTAGTTGTGTAATATGTGCTACAGAAATTTGGTTCCAAAACATGATCCCAAAAAGATATTATTATCTTTTAGTAATATCTAAAGTTATTATTAGATACTATACAAGAAGACCTGACTGCGAGAAAACAGCTACTGCTGTATCTTGCCCAGATTGTGTGAATATGGGCTGCTTTCTAGCAATCGGAACTTACACTGTGTAATATTTATTGAGTTAAATTGGAAGAAGATAACATTCCCAGTCTTGGAAAAAAAATGCTGTTGTCTAGTCCTACGTTTTGTTTCCTGTTGAATAAAGCTATGCTATGAGATTCATATATAAAAACTTGCCATACATGTAACATTTGCCCCATGGTCTGCACTGTCAGATATAAAAATACATAAAATCTAAAGAGAGTTCCCTTTAGTTGCTGTGAGAACTTAACTATCAAGGATCTGACTGGCTTTAATATCGAGAAATACAATATATGAAGGGCGAACTGTACGAAAAGACTGGTGGTCCTTTTGAGGAAATGCCTTGGGATGTACTTTTAAATTGAGTTTAGCCAGATGACCTTTTTAGCTGTTAGAGATCAGTTTGTGTATATATATAAAGAGAGACAAGACTTGGATATATTTTTGAAAACAAAACAGAAAGCCTTTATTTCATATAGAGTAGCTGATGCCCGAAAACAAAGATAATACTTTTTAATGAAGATTCAGCTAATGAAAATCTTCAAGGTTGGAAGCAAATTAGTTTGGGTATAAGCTGATGTGTCTTTGGTACACTAAAGCCGGCACACTCTAAGGTTGTTTTGTGTACATGCACACAGATTTCATGCTTTTTAGTATCCTTTATTTGCCTTTCTCTAAATAATGTGGATGGAAAATGCCTTATTACAGAATAATTCTGATCATGATTTGAAATGTAGAAAAGTGCCTCTAGGGTAATGCTGGTAAGGCAAAGAATAAGATGATAAATTTGATCTGTTTACTATCTCACCAGTAAGCATTTTGTATACCATTTCTTATACCTCAGATATGTTTAATATTTTTGCAATCAACTGGAAAAAATGTTCACCATAGCCACTGATGGGAACTTCAATATCAAAATAACTCTTAGACCCTAAAAACAAATTTAACAATTTGCCATTCCTGGTAATAATCATGGAACGCATGCAAATAATTATAATTTAATTGGATGGCTTTATTTTAGAAAGAGATGGAAAGTTTACAAAGCAGTTTATAAATCTTAATGTCATTAGTTGCATTTGCACTAAATGTGATGTATTTTGCAAATCTGTAAATAAAAATTACACTAAAAGATACTATTTGTAAACTAAGTTTTACTTTTAGACAAGTGGTGTCACTTCATTACAGCTAGCCCTGCCCAATCTGTCTTGAGATTTCTTAGGGTATATAATAAGATAATGTGCTCAGTGCTTGCCTAGCAATTCTTAATGTGTTTTCTCCTGGACTAGAACTTCATTTTTAGTAATAATCCTAACTGATTATTGGCTCTTTTCATCTAATGCATCCATCTATCTGACACTTCACCAGTGGCATCTTTTGCTATAATAATGATGAACAAATTATAGTCCCTATTTGTTTAGTTTTTTGTGAATTAAACTATACAGTTAAACTCCGTGGGTGTAGGTGGCTTTATCTCCTTAGCTTGTTGTTCCACTGAAAGCCTGAATGGCCACCAGAAACAACATTAACATTAAAATCTATCAAATGCTGGACTTTCCTCTTTAACTGGGAAGGGACAACATGTTGAGACCTATCTGGTTTTTTAAAAACTTTTTTTAAATATTATTTTGCAATATGACTAAATGTTATAAAATCCTTGAAGGTGGAAATTTCTCTTACCTTATTGGGCTGAGCTGACTTGTAAGAAGTTGTACTGGTTCTCCTTAATCAAATGGTTAAGTCAAATTTTCACCAATCTTTTTGTCAACTATTGTATAAATGAAGCTGTATTTGAGTTACCATGTTCAACTACATACTCAAAACATGAATCAGTTTCTAGAATATCCCGAGTGTGTAGAATGTGACTGTTCTATGATAGCTTTATGATCCTGTTAACATTAAAAATAAATAACTAAATGGAGTTGCCTCTTCCATATTACAATCACAGATTTGAAAACCAGTATTTAAAAGTGCAAAGTATTAAAATATATTACAAACACATTTCTATTTTGTATTTATTTTTAATACTCAAGACTAGCATTACATTTTTTTTTAAACTGCTCCTAGTATGGTGCAGTTGCAAAAATACTATCGCTTTTATGTATGTCTGTGTCAGGAGTGGCCAACATTTTTGGTGGCTGGGCTCTGCACCTAACAAGTCAAGGGCATTAGTAGCAATTGGGACCGTGAGTGAGGTTGGGGGGTTTAAGATTTGTTTCTGGAGTATTTCATTTTCCCCCCAATACTTTTTCATAGGAGACTTTGTAAGCCATAAAAATATCAGGGGCCACATGCGACCTCCTGCTCTACACAAACAAATGTGATTCAGAATTTATATAACAGAGTAAACAATTTTTATATAACTCAACTGGTACTGTACTTAGTTCATTTCTGAATTCATATGTTATCCAACTAGCACCAACAATGATCAGTTTTTTCATGCATACAAATACACAAAAATTGAATCACAAATTTGTCCATGGTGGGAAGGGTCATGAGTAAGAGACTGAGTCCAAAGTTCATTCCAGCACCCCGTACAGGTTGCATAATAAAATGGAAATGTAAATAGACTCTTGATATAATACACATTGTAAAGGCAAAGACAAGAGCCATTATTCCATCAACATTCACTTGGATTATACAACTTGGAGCTGAACTGCACAATAAATACCCTTTAGAAGTGGGTGCTACTGCCATCAGCCATGTTCCATCACGCTGGTACTTTTTTCTGCTGGCTGTTACCACGTAAGTGGTTGACGACCGACTCCTGGTACTGCTGAATACTTTTACTTTTTGTTGGAAAGACAAAATGGAGAACAAATATCATTTGTTGCTTGATGGAGCACATCCCAGGAATACAAAAGGTTGTAGATGACAGTTCTGAATAGAAGTAGTAGAGAACTGGACAGTAGCTGACCTTTGCTTAAGAAACTCAAAGGCTGCTGGTCAGATTTAACATTTCCCCAGTTGATTGGCTCCACATATGTTGGAGCATAATTTCCATGGACTTGCTGGCAAAGGATAATAGGTACTGTTGTTCCCTACTGAGGAAGCCTGAAGTGGAAAATATTAAGTAGTCAATCTGACCTGTTACAAGGCACTTTCCTAGGATTTTGTACTTTTTCAGTCCAGAGTTCCTTTCATCTTTCTTTCTGAAGACTGTGAGTAAGAATGAATGCAGATTTTATGCAACAATCAGCCTTACTGCTCTGAAGCGGATTGCCATCTTGGAGTCTCCATCATTACAAGCTTTTGTGAAATGTGTGCCTTTAAAGAAAATAACCTAATTTTACTTTTTAGTTCTGTCTGGGCTGGATATGTGTTGCAGTCAATGGCATTTACTGCTTTCCTTAAGTAATATTACTGTTTTACTTTGGAACCTTCTTTTCTAAGATGTTTTGGAAGGGCTGGACATGGTGTAGAACATAGGAAGCAGCCATGTGTTTAATGAGACTGGCAGTAGCTTTCTGGAGCTATCAAGAGCAAAGTGAGCCCTCTTCACAAGCAAAGCATGACCTTCTGTTAGTTCACCTTCCAATCTCTTCAAAATAATTTGTGGGATCTAAAATGACAGAGAAGGCAGAGGAAACAGAAAACATTCTTAAATTCTTTACCAATAGGGGCCATAGGAAGAATATTTTCTTCTGTGTAATGAAGTGATTTCTTGTATCTATGTGTGTATACAGCTGGTGCACTTTTGCCTGGCAGACTAACTGAGTGTGTGCTGTTGATATATTATCTGTGCGTATGTGCAGACACACAACTGTGAGGGACTAATCAGAACTGGTGATGAGATGTTGCCTTTATGTGTGTTTTTCTGCTCTCTTGTTGCATCTGCGTGTGTTTGTGTGTATTGAGCCCTTGAAAGCACAGGGCAGATCACTTATGCTCTACCCTG
Source organism: Python bivittatus (assembly GCF_059951505.1). Classification (NCBI taxonomy): domain Eukaryota; kingdom Metazoa; phylum Chordata; class Lepidosauria; order Squamata; family Pythonidae; genus Python; species Python bivittatus. The sequence continues at coordinate 4,976,783 of NW_028277112.1, forward strand.
TGTCACAGAACCAAGAAAAAAGAGGACACAAGGAGAACAATCATCAGTATTCAGAGCCGCTGCCCAACCGCTTTGACCATAGGGGTACTTTGGGGTAATCTGCAATCCCCTGACCCATTTTTTATCTCGGTCTTTCTTTTGCTGACTCCTCCTCCTGTACCAAATTTGGTTTCATTCTGTTCAGTTTTGAAAAGTTATCCTGCTGATGGACAGCATATAGAATCTTAAACCCCTTGGCATAATTTTTTTCCAATTTTCCATTAGATTGGATTAAATTGAAGTCCAGATGCTGCTTTCTCTTTGCTACTGCTGAATGGACAAAGCATCATCCATGTTGCCTTATATTAATTGGCCGCTTTATTGCTTTTCTTTGTCTTTATGTATTGTCTTTATTCCAATGCTTATCCAAAAGGAAGATGTAATTTTTTGCCCAAATAATTACCTTGAAAAAGGGGTGAGGGGCGGTTTCAGTTAGTTGCAAAACTGAAGCAAGGGAGAAGCCAGGTCTGTCTCACTGAGCATGGCAATGTGGAGCTCATGGATGAAGGGACCTATCTTATGCCCCTTCTGAGTTTTTCTAAAATCTCAGTCTCATTGAGGTAGAAATGGCTTCCTCCTTTAATAGTATTTATTACCTTTAAATACTGTCTGCCTCTGTGTTGCAAATATTTGACTTGCAGTGAGGCAGTAATACATGCTTGTTCTTCTGCTTCAGTGCAGATACTTACTTTCTACCCATGGTTAGCAATAGTCTCCCTGTCTCCATTCCCTTCTTTCCCCTTTCTGTTTTGCTCCTTCCCCTGAAAGGAAGGAAGAAATATCTGTGATTTGTCTGAGAGAGAAAATGGGGTGTGGGGAATCAATTGATTTATATAAAAGTAATATTTGGGGCAAGTGATCTGAGATTGATTCCCTCCTCTCCCTTTCCTTGACCTCAGTGTTAACTCTGGGGATTGGGGGTAGGTAGGACAGTATTGTGCTGGTTCTCCTTCTTTCTCCAGGATTGATACCAGTCAGTGCTGATTGTGGGTGATAGATCCTGCCCTTGGCCCCTATTATGTGGGGTACCACAGGGTTTGGTGCTGTCTTCGCTCCTATTTAACATCTACATGAAGCTGCTGAGTGAGATCATCCATTGCCATAGGGTGAGGTATCATCAGTATACTGATGATACCCAATTATACATCTCCACCCCTGGCGAATTAAGTTGCTGTTGATGTCATATTCCAGTGTCTGGTGGCTGTGGTGGCCTGGATAGGGAACTTCAGCTGAACCTTGGCAAGACTGAGTGGCTTTGGGTTTTGGGGCCTTCCGGTTCTGGGACTTTGCCATCTTTGGTTCTGGGTGGGGTTGCATTGCCCCAAACAGACCCGGTGCACAATCTGGGGATCCTCCTGGACTCACAACTCTGCTCAAGGTGCAGGTGGCAGTTGTGGCTAGGAGAGCCTTTGCACAGCTTTGTGCTGTGTTCCAGTTGTGTCCATTCCTGGATCGGGAGGCTCTGCTCATGGTCACTCATGCCTTGGTCATCTCCCAGGTGGACTACAATAATGCAGTCTACATGGGGGTCCCCTTGAAGAGTATTTGGAAGCTTCAGCTGGTGCAAAATATGGTGACACAGGCAGTTATGTGTGCTCCTAGAACAGCACACATTACACCTCTATTCCATGAGCTGTACTGATTGCCAGTTGCTTCCAGGTCCAATTCAATGTGCCGGTTTTTACCTTTAAAGCCCTTCATGTCATGGAACCAGGTTATTTGAGGGACTGCCTCTCCCCAGTTACATCTGCCTGTCCTGTCAGGTCTGGCAGAACAGGTATGCTACAGTGCCATCTACTGAGCTACATCTGGCAGGACCCAGGAGGTGGGCCTTTTCTGCCATGGGACCTACCCTCTGAAACATTTCCCCTGAGGTGAGACTAGCCCCATCCTTGATAGCCTTCCGGAAATTCCTCAAAATGTGGCTATGTCAACAGGCCTGGGGATCTCAAGGAAATGGAAATTTGTTGAGATGGCAACATTGTAACATCAAAGATGCTCTCTCCTAGTCTCTTTTTAATAATATTGCTGCTGTTAATATGGCACGTTTTAATGTTTGCTTTTTATGGTTTGCTTTTATTATATGCTGCCCAGAGTCATGTTTGTGAGATGGGCAGCTATATAAATGTGAGGAATGAATGAATGAATGAATGAATGAATGAATGAATGAATGAATGAATGAATGAATGAAATAATTATGTGTCATTGTACTAAATCACTATTGTTTCCTTTTCAGCATGTAGCTTGTAGTACCTGCTAAATGTCCAAACTTACATGGTTATCTGCAAAGGATTTTCACTCACAGAGAATCCTCCTAGAACAGTGTTTGCTAATCTTGGGAAGTTTAAGATGTGTGGACTTCACCTCCCAGAATTCCCCAGCCAGCCATGCTGGCTGGGGAATTCTGGGTGTTGAAGTCCACACAACTTAAGGTTCCCAAGGTTGGGAAACCTTGTCCTAGAGGTTTATGCTTATAACTCAAAAGTCATGACTTATGCTATGGTCCATTGGCCCTTAGCCCAAAGAAGAGCCTTGATCCACACTCTAGCGCTTCTATTGAGGAAGCATCATTCCTCTTTCTGGGCTTCCTGATGCTATCATATTCATGGGTCTGCACAGAGCTACATTTCAGATTATTCTATAGATGAATGTTCTGATAGGAAGTTAAAGGTAAGATTCCTTTGAGCCCAGCTTGACTCCTGCTGACTGCGTTAATACAATAATGTTGTTTTCTCAGCAAGTACACAGAAATATTTGGTGTAGCCTTCTTCTGGGACATTATTTCCATTTCTTCTCTAGTCAACTTTTCACTGTACTTATCAAAGCAGTACCCAGTGCTAACAAGTTAAACTATTGGGTTATGAACAGTGGAGCTATGCAATGATCTGGACTCAAGAAGAAGCTGTGATGTGGAATACACAGAAGTGCTTATCTAGCAACTGTCAGCAACTCTTTAAAGAAGCCTATCTTTTCCCAAGATTGAATGTCTGTCTTGGCAGCCACAGCACAGAACTAAGAAAAAGGTGTGGTTGGTTTAAGAAGTTACAAATGGATGCTACATGCATGCGCACGTGCAGTTCAAATCATCTTGTTGCACAGCCCTAATGAGCAGCCGTTCAAACACACATCAGCATTTTAAGCATTCAGAGGTCTGTTGAGTCTTCCTTCGTGTGTCCCATTCCAGAAACAGATGAATATCTACCCAGTACTCAGGCCATGTTCCTATATGAATGTACCTAGAAGTAAATTCTGTTCAGCTTGGGGGAGGGGGGGGGGTTATATACAAGGCTACAGTATTAATATGGCACAGAGATGCTTTCACACTTTCTTCCCAGAGATCCTCTAGAGCACTGGTAAGTTTCAGTACTGCTCTGAGAAGAAGCCATCTTAGAGAATAAGCAGCAGAACTGCATCGCCTCCTGTTTCAAACCCAGAAACAGTCCAATAAAGCAGAGGCGTTTCTGCCTGAGCTGATGTGATGTGATGACAAGCAGCTGATTGGTTCTCCTGCCCCTGGTGTGACTCTTCCATGGTTACTGCAGAGCAGCACTTGAACTTTGATGAAAAGCTCTTCACGGTAAAAAAGATACAGGCAGAGAGTGGTTCAGTGTAGCAACTGTTCTTTGCTTGTGTAAGGTTAAATGGTGCAAAAAGATGTTTGTTGCAAGAGAACTGCAGCAAACCCAACTGTGCAGACAACTTTTTACTTTCCCGTGAATCTTTCATCACCCTCCCATCTCTCTTTCTCTATTTCATTGTAAACATTTGTACAATCTGGGCAGATGGGCACATATATAATTACTTTGTTTGTTTGGGGTCTGTGATTCTGTATCCTTTGTTTGTCTCATGAAGTCCCACCATCACACCCACAGTGGCTCTGTTACTTAGCTTTGAGCATTTCTCCTTTAGGGTATATGGGGAGGATCTGCAGCCAAATAGTCTTAGGCCTGTGTGAGACTTTGCCCCATGCCCTAGTTCACATGGTGTATTTTCTATGGCTTCCATCTACGACTGTAAGTAGATAGCTGTTGGTACTGCTTCTCCTCAGCATGTGCTGGGTAGATTGGCATCTGTCAGGATGCCTCTTACCATCTCTGCCAGGTGATGGGTCTCCCTTTCTGCCACCTCATTTTGCTCTGGATTGCAGGATACTGTAGCTTGGTATTTAACGCCTTCAGGTAAGCCTAGGTCTCTCCACTTACATTTTTTCTTCATTCTCAGTTCAGAGGGTTGCTAACTTGCACTGGCATTTATTGCTTTTTTTCCACCTAATGCCACAGAATGTATTTAATTGATTTTTAGCCTGCTTTCTGTTAACACTAATCTGAAATTAAGCTACATTTGCAGGAAATACTGTATGAGAGGGCGACACACGCTAAATTGAAGGCAACACCGTTCTTTCCTTTAAAGAGAACTGTCCACTTCATTTTTATTTCTTAGCAGAAGCAGAAATAATTTTCAGGCAGAGTTCCTTCTGAGGGGATAATTCCTGACAAGTTTCGGATAATTAAGTTCAAGGGTTTTATGTTGCTATTCAACAACCATACCAAATGTTGGTGTATGGGTAACAAAAAAACACTGCCAGATAAATGGCTGAAGTTAAATGGTGAAAAAGCAATTCTGCTTCATAGGAAATGTTTTTGTTTCTTTTAATTTAAAAATAATATGTTAAATAGCTTACCCCGATACTAATTACTTTCATTTATTACTCCCTGGAGACATTTTATCAATGCATGAAAAAAAGCCTCAATGTTGCAACCCTGGTGTTGTAAGCTGCTCCAATCATGTTGATTCTGGGCAATGTGCAACAAAGCAAGAAAGTAGATTAAAAAACCAGAATGGAATGAAAATAACTACATGTAATCATTCAAGGCCAAGGCTCACGTAAACAGGACAGTATTTAAAACCTTGCAAAATGCAAAGAGGCTTGAGGCCAAACATACCTCTAACAGGGGAGTATTTCAAACTATGGAGGACCCCCAAATCATGGACCACCTCCTTCAGTGGGAGTACAACTCCATCCATGGTAACTAAGAGGACCAAAGTGATCAGATCACTCAGATGTTTATATCTGAAGAATAGCTCCATCTTGGTAAGTTTTAATATGACTTGTTTCTCTCCATCCAATTCCAAATAGCCTCCGAGTATCAGTTGAGGACTTCTACAGCATCTTTGGTTCATCTTGGGATAGCAGTGCAAAACTGGGTACTGTATCAGGTCCAGACTAGCCCCAACAACAACAACAGTGTGAGTCATAGGCACCCAATAATTTGGCTACCTTGGTCCAGGAGTGGAGCAACTGGTATAGATAAAAGGACTTGCACCAATATGTGGGACCCCTTTCTTCTGTAACAACCTGCCCAGTTCTGTATACCCCTCTGATCATCTTGGTTTGAATTGGAGCCCCCACACATCACCCCCAGAGATCAAACGATGCCACACACTCTGCCTGTCCTTATGTATTTCCGTCATTCATCCATCTCACCACCATCAGCAGGGTATATCTGTGGGCTTAGCCTGGAAATATATAGTAGTCCTTTGAGTCTGAAGAAGACACACTGTTGTGCAGTTCACCTGTGGACATGGAAGTGGCTCTGCAGCCCCAATCTGGAAGCGCTGAGTCTAGCACAACGGGAGCGCTGGAAGTCCACTGTTGTAGTAACTGTGGGTGTTATTCTGTGATGTCACTCACAGTTTTCTATCAGTTTTTGGTGGCATCCATCTTCAAAGCTGATGGAGGCTTCATAGAACAAGGCTCACCAACGGGTTCTGTCAGCAGCCGCAGCTTCTAGTTCCTTTGGTTCGATGTTATAGTGGCATAGGTTTTCTTTCACAGCATCTTTGTAGCACTTGTGTAGTCAACCTCAAGGTCTCTTCCTAGACTCCAGTACACTATAGAGCAACTGGCGAGGCATATGGTGGTCATCCATTCTGATGGCATGTCTCACCCACCACATCTGAACTCTGATAATCAGGGACTCAATGCTAGTGGACTCTGCATGATCCAAGACCTCCAGGTTGGAGACACGGTCTTGCCAATGAATGTTGAGGATGGAGTGAAGAGTGTGCATCTGAAATTTCTCCAGTTGTTTGATGTGCCTTTAGTACAGAGTCCAGGACTCACATCCAATAGGAGATAAGGGATAACCACAGGTCTGTAGACTTTCAGCTTTGTGGAGATATGGATGTCGTGTTGATTGAGCACTCTAGTACGCAGCTGCCCTAGTGCCTGGCTGGCCTTGCTGATCCTGGAGTCAATTTCTTTGTCCAAAGACCCATTGCTCAAATTGATGCTTCCCAAGAATGTGAAGCTCTTTACATTTGTCAGCTGAGTGTTGTCAACAGTGATTTTTAGTTGTAGGGAGTTGGTATTTGGCATGAGCTGATAAAGTAACTCAGTCTTGTTCAGGCTGATAGTCAGGCTGAAGTGCATAGCAGTGCTGAGAATTTGTTTAGCATCAACTGTAGATCCCTGTCTTTGTGCACCAGGAGCACAAAGTCATCAGCAAAGAAGGTTTTTTGGATGACTGTATGGAGGCATTTCGTCCATGTGTTCAAGCAGCGGTCAAAGAGAGAGCCATTCAATCAGTACCTGATGTACACTCCCTACTTCAGACCCTGGACAGCATGTGACAACATGCAAGCAAAGAACAGATTGAACAGGATTGGGGCTAGCACACAACCCTGTTTTACCCCATTGGAAATAGCAAATACAGCTGATGTCTCACCGTTGTAAAGAACCTGTCCTGTCACTCAGTCGTGGAGTAGCTGAATCAACTTCACGGATTTCCTTAGTCATCTATAATGTCTCAGGATGATCCAGAGAGCCTCCCTGTTTACAGTGTCAAATGCCTTTGTCAGGTCAATGAAGACAGTAAAGAGGCTTGTTCTGCTTGATGCACTTCTCCTGGACTTGCCTCATGGCAAAAATCATGTCTGCTGTACTCCATTCTGGCCAAAAGCCACACTGCACCTCTGGGAGGTTCCTTGCTGAGACAGTGACAAGTCTGTTGAGGAGAATGCAGGCAAAGACCATTCGGTCCCAGTTGGTACAGATCATCTTTGGAAAGCGACCTTTCCATTCCAGACATCCATAGCTGGAAATTTGTACTGTTTAGCTTTGCTATTTCTGGGTGATACCTTTTGCTAGGGACTGTGTGTCTGTCTGAGTCAAATATTTTTAAATTCCAGCCTCTGCAGATAGCAATTCTGCCAAGTCAGTTTACAGCAACTGCACTTATTTAAATCTGCAGTCCGAGCCACAAAGCCTTCAGTCTTGACACAGAACTTGTAATCTAAACCACACAACTCATTAGGCAGGGAGCATATTCTGCACTGGGTGCATACTGATCAGAATTAGTCTCCTTCAGAGACATTTCAACATTAAAAGGAAAATTCCTTTGGCTCAGCATCATTTAATAGATGACATAGACAGCAGCTCTTTCAAGTTGCGTCCTTGATGAAGCAGGATAGGAGAAAGCTGAAAGGAAGAGCTTCCATGTTACATTGCAATATGTATGTCTGAGAGCAGAAGCAGATCTCTTCTTTCCTTCCCTCTCATGAACACTAGGAATTAACAATCCCTTTTAATCCCAGTGCAGTCGTAATCAGAGTGGGGTTGCTATTCCCATGTCTCTTATAAGAAAGGTGGGATAAAAAGTTAGGGACATGTGATATAACTGAAAGTGGGAAGGGTCCCTGGGTGCCTTACAGCTGACCCCTAATCTGGGTGTTCGCTTGATGTCTATAAATGGTGACAGTGCCACAGCTAGCTATGGATCTTTTTTTTTCCTGGTGAGATGTAACTGGTTTGCAACTTCCTTGGGTTTTTAAAATTATTTTGAATAAAACATGGGATGAGTTGATTTTTATTGTTCAAATTGCTGAAGTCCTTGAAAGCTTTTAGCAAATGGTTAAAATTTTAGCTTTTCCAGAGCATGCTCCAGGGATGCCTACTTAGTATGTCATCTTTTACTTTTTTACTTTCTATTTTTTCTTATTTGTTTTGGTATGCTGTGTGTTGGTCGTTAACTTTATGATTGATTTTTGTTGTTTTCATTCTACTGTTCTATATACATAAATATATACACAAAGAGGCAGAGAGACAGATATTGCATCTGCATGTTATGTAAAGTGCCAAGAGTTGGGAGATTGTGGCAGGACATAAATGTAATAAGTAAATAAATAATACAGAAAGGACATTCTAATGGAACCAGTAGTAGGCAATCGGTAGATGATTCACCTGCTTCTTCTCCAGGATTCTGCCCACAATAAATACATGCTTCAGAATGATTTCAAAGGAGCAAGTTGGAAGAGTGGAACAGTGACATCCTGTGATGGAAGGCATGAGTGGGGAGGATTCTGGAATGGAGCTTCAAGGTTACAGGGAGGGGGGAGAGACATTCCAAGGAGAGCATCTCCTCAGCCCCCAGCTGGACTGTGTGAAGGTCAAGAGAAAGAGACTGGCCCCTCCCTAAGGGCATGATGGTTATAGTTGCTGTCGTTGGGGGATTAGAGTTAGTCTGGCGAGATTCTGTCTACTAGGTGCAAACTAATAAGCTAAGCTGATTTCTGGACTGTCTTGTGATTCTTGGGCTGAACCTGACACATCCATTGCATAAATGGTAGTTATGCGATATTGAATGCCATTCGATGTGATTTGTGTTAATTATACACAACTTTGATTTTTAATAACCCATATAGTCAGCTACTTCTTTTGTGGCTACGATGGTATGTTTATGATAATTATAACATAATTATAATTATGAATAATACTATTATTTCAATATATGGGAAATAGGATTGTTTCAGCCATAATCATCCAGTAGTTGGGCTGCTGTGCATCCCGTCTCCCAGATGACAAATGGCTTTCCAGTCTTCATACTAATTTGCCTAATTAATCTACTCTGTCAATTACATTCATCTGCTGTCCCAGTCAAAGTCAGGTCTGTTCAACTCAGCTTGAAAAGGTAAATAACAATTCCTCTTATCTGAGAGAGCAGAAGCTACAATCCAAGGATCCCCTTTCAGGAAGATATGAATATCAGCATTAATCTTTACAAGGGCCATGGCATTTTTTGCTTTGAAGGGAGCAGAACCTGTCCTACCATCTTAGGGTTCTTTAATTACCAGTCTGGGCTTGCCACACCTTACTTGTTCTGTTTTCTCCTGGAAATTCTTGGGAAAGCAAATTGCCACATCTTGGCAATGCACTCCTGGGACACTGTAGGAGCTGCAAAACAGGGGTTGGGATCTCATATGTGGCACATCAGTTCTGCTCCTCTGTTTCAGGGTGCATTTGATTAAGGACTGGCGTTTCTAGATTTACCCTTAAATTAGTTTAACTTTAGTTCTTGTTAGACATTCTAAGAAGGTGCCAATAGATAGATTCTCAATCTACTGTTAAAAACTGGAGGATCTACTACATGACATTTTAATTAGCCCTTTGTATATGGTTCTCAGAAAGATATTTCTGAGAATTTTGTTGCCCAAGAAGACTTTAAAGACTCATGGAGAAAATATTTTCTTGCACAATGCTGGTGTCAGGAAATATATAAAGTGGCTCTTCTTGTTTCAGCAGCAAGAAAAATCTAAAAAAGTAGGAGAAATAAATTGGCAGGCTGAGCTCCTACACAGATTAATAGCCGGTATTTCTGATTATTTCTTCATTCCAGTGTTGTACCTATATGTGTACTAGACACACGCATACATCAATGTAGGATGTAGGAGAAAAATTAAAGAAATAGCACAAAGGCCATGATGTTTTCACTTGCTAGGTTTAAAATACTTGAGTGTGTTGCTGAAATGATATACTCTAAATATCAAGTTAAAATAAAATGGGACAAAATCCTTATTTTCTCCCTGCTTAACGTTCCATTAGTTATTAAATCAGAAGGACTATTTACCATCTATTGCCTGAAAAATATAGGAAAGATTTAGTCAAGCATGTACACCAGGGGTAAGTATGTTACTGAAACAAAGAATCCAAGGGTCATATCCACTCATACAGAAGCTATTCCCCTTAAAATTTATAAACCAATTAGCAAGCAGATGTTTACTCTTTTGTCTAGATAGGCTGCATTTGTGAAATTAAAATACAGAAGATGCTCTAGGCTGACATTAAAAGGTTTACCTGAAAGGAAGCATTAATTAGCTGACTATTTTGCTAAGTATGAACAATACTTGGCCATCTAGGTAGAAGATCAGACCTCTCTCACTGCATTCCTCATTTACATCTTATTAAAAATTATATACAAATTTAAAAATATATCAGAAGTAAAAAAGTTGTCAAGTTAAAATTAATGTTGATATATTCCTGTATGGAATAAGGAATTGATAAGCTTTTAGATATTCTTGAAGTAGAGCTTTTAGCAGCTCCAGTCAATATTGACAGTAGTGAGGCTACTGGGATTTGTAGTTTAATAATATTGGAGGTTTTCTACTTCTGTTATAAAATAAGAGAAGCAGTAGGTCAGATTTGCTCTGGAAAAATATTTGCCCTCTTTCAGATTGTCTGAATTTCTGCACATCCTTGACAATGAATGTTGTCAAAACTTCATGTAGGTCTTACTGAAATATACTGAATGAGCAAATAACAACAACAATTATAATAATGTATTAAATTTATATGCCACCCAACTCCCAGTGATTGTGGGTGGTTTGCTGCTTGCTTCATTTATTTCAATGTACAAAATAACCCAACATATAATGGGCTGGTGTGAAAATTAATAGCCTCCTTAGATCTAGTAACTAGTCACCTTCAGCAACAATAACTGCAGCCAAATGCTTCTTGTAATAGATGATCATATAATATTCTTTTCTATTAATAGATGTTCAGTCACACAAATAGCTTTGCAAGAATTTTGGCTCATACTTTCATGGCAAATTGCTTCAACCTGGTAGTGTGTGAGAGTTTTCTAACACAAACCAATAATTTTAGGTCCTTCCAGAACATTTCTGTGGGGTTCAGATTTGGTTATTGACTAGACAGTTCTAGATGATTCAATTTATTCTTCATTTACTTCCTTGCAGATTTGCTTATAGGCTTGAGATCAATGCCTTGCTGCATGATTCAGCTGTATGTCAGTTGATGGATAGTTGACCTGATGACCTCTTGTACAGTTCTCTGATACGAAGCAGAATTCATGTTTTCTTCATTGATGGTAAGTCATCCAGGTCCCGAGACAGCAAAGTATCCCAAACCATGCTTGACAGTTTGCTTGTGGATCTTATTCTGGAATGCAAATGTTTGGGTTTTGCTGGACAAAACAATATCCATGTAGCTTGCAAAATTCCACTTTTGACTTTTCTGTCCCTAGAAGATAAGGCTGGAGGAACACCCAGATGGTTTTTGGTAAACTCAGGACTATCATAAATGTTCTTTTTAGTGAACCATGGCTTCCATCTGTCAGGTTCGGTCAGCACGAGGCTTCAGGGAAGCACGGGGTTGCAGGGAAGCTCGCAACCAGACCACACGGAATCCACCGGCGGTAGCTAGCGGGGAAAAGAGGAACCGAAAGCGCCGCTAATTAACGAGCCACCTGCGGCCAGCTAAACAGGAAAACCGCAGCGGAAGCTTTTAACTATGAACTGATAACGGCGCGAGCAAGCAAGGAACGGGGCCGCAGGGCAGCGAAACAAGATCGCAACGCAGCACAGAACCCGCGGGTCTGCACGTAGCAGGGAGGGACCAACCCAGCCGGAGGGGGACTGGCAATCAAGGACAATGGACTCTGACCGACCCTGCCATCATGAACGATCAGGGGGGACATTGGGGGCCTAATAGCCCACAGCCGCAACGCGATCACGAGGCGGGAAAAAGCGCGGGAAGGGGGAATATAACAAGTGATGCAATTGTACCAAGCCAGTCCTGGCTTTGCTTGTGACTACTACGTTACGCATGAGTAAACCTTCTTTGTGAACCACACGTGTCACGAGAGTTTCTCTGTCGAACGGGGCAAATCTCACATAAAGCCAGGACTCACCGTCAGCGCTACCCGGTACCACCGAGGAGCGTTTTCTTTCTCAATACAGGCATGACCAGCGACGAGGAATCCGTGGGTCAGCTGGAGCGCGAGGGATCCAGGCTCGCGGAAGGGCGGTCGGAGCCGCCCGGGAGCGACGGGGCAGCGGCCAGGGCCGGGCGCACTCCATCCGAGCGGTGGTCGATGGGCGTGAACCAAGGACCAGACGATTCAGGCGTTACGATGACCCGGGGTTCGGGGTTCCGGAACCGTGAGTGGAGCAAGAAATTCGCCCGACTAGAGGAGAGAGTCGAGCGACGCCTAGACGCCGTGGAGGCGATGCTCCAGACCCTACTACAGAGAGTGGGGCCACCGGCGGTGAACGAGGAGGCGAGCGACAGGGGGGCGGTCCGACACCCCCGCCGGCACCACCCACGGCGCCCCGGTCGGAGGACCAACGGGCGGCAGACGCCCTGAGACTTCGAGGTATCACTGGGAAGTTCTCAGGGGACCCCGAACAGCTGCCGCACTTTCTGACGCACGTCAGGGGGTTCATGCAGAGGGGTGGTCACCTATTCGCTAGAGACGAGGACAGGGTATCCTACGTGGCCGAGCTGCTAGATGGCCAAGCAGCCAGCTGGGTGATCGGGCTGTACGATGCCAACGCGGCGGAACTACGGAGTTTCCCGGACTTCATGCAGGCGCTCCGGGACAGATTCGAGGACACATTGAGCGCCAAGCGGGCGGAGGACGACATCCTACAGTTCAGACAGCGGGGCAAATCGGTATCGGAATATGCCCTGGAGTTCCGGAGGTTGGCCGAGAAGCTCGCGGACTGGCCGGAGTCCCTGAAGGTGAAGTATTTTAAGAGGGGACTCAACCCAGAGATCCTGGAACGGGCACTGGGGCGGGACGACCCGTCCACAGTGAAGGATTGGATCTGGCTGGCCGGAACGGCGGAATCGGCGTGGCGGCAGATCCAACAGAGCACAAGACGACGGGACCAGACGAGGGACCGGCCGAGGGAGAGGACCCCCGAGGAGAGACGGAGCGGTCGACGGCAGTCCACCGGAAGGCGAGAGGCGACCAGAGCCCCGAATCTGTGCTTCCGATGCGGAGGCAGAGGCCACCGAGCGGCGCAGTGCCCGACGGAGCGGGAAGGCGCCCCACCACGGCCCGAAGTCAAAACCCCGCGTGCGAACGGGAAAAGGACCGGTGACCGACCGCGGAAGGGGGCAGTGGCGGCGGTGACCGAGAAAGGACGCGGGGGTTGGTCGACCCCGGAGACAGCATCCTCCGGAGAGGACTCGGAGCCGGCGGGAAACGAGGCGCGCTCGCACTGAACGGCGTCCCAGTGCGAGCAGGGGAGTCGAGGCGCGCGGACCCAATAGGAGACGAGGACTGCCCACCGTTCCGGGTGAGGATACACGTCCGGGGGTGAGATCCGGAGGGGAGGCGCAGCTACGGGCGCTACTGGACTCGGGCTGCACCCACTGCTTGATGCACCCAGCGGTGGTCTCGGGGCTCGGGCTACAGCTGAGGCGCCTCCGGGAGCCCATTTCATTCAGCCAGTTAGATGGCACGCTGGCAGGGGGGCCAGCTCAGTATTACACCGAGCCGGTCCAGATGACGATCGGGAGTCACCGGGAAGAACTGAGGTTCGTGGTGGTCCCGGTGGCCGACTACGCGGTGGTACTCGGCTTGGCGTGGCTGCGGCGGCGGAACCCACGAGTCGACTGGACGGCGGAGGCAGTGCGGTTCGGGGTCGACAGACCGGCGAGGGGCGAGAGCAGAGGGGACCGAGCCGTGGAGACGGAGGCAGCCGCAACCACCGGCGGACAAGCGGAGGGTCCGGGACACCGGGAGACGGGGCGAGAGCAGATGGGGCCCGAGACCCGGGCGGCAACAGCAGCAGCAGCAGCGCCGGGACCCCGGAGACCCGCCACGATCCCGAGGCGAGGGAGGCAGCGGCGACTGGCGAGGCGACCGCAAAGCGAGGGGCCGGACCCGGGGAACCCCCGACGGGCGGCGGAATCCCGAGGCAGTATCGAGACCTGGCGGCAGCGTTCGGGGAGAAGGAGTCCGACCAACTCCCACCACACCGGCCCAGTGATTGCGCCATCGAGCTAGAGCCAGGAGCGACCCTGCCTAAGCCGAAAATGTACTCCCTGTCGAGGAGGGAGATGGGGGCCCTGCGCGAGTTCATAGACAAGAACCTAGCGCGGGGATTCATCCAACCCGCGAAGTCACCATTAGCGGCCCCGGTGTTATTCCGGGAGAAGAAGGACGGCTCGCTCCGTATGTGCGTAGACTACCGGGGGCTGAATGCAATCAGCACGGAGTACAAATACCCCCTCCCCCTGATGAAGGACTTGATGTCGCATCTGTCGAAGGGGAGGGTGTTCACAAAACTGGACTTGCGCGAAGCCTACTTCAGAGTTAGGATCCGCGCAAAAGATGAGTGGAAGACGGCGTTCAACACCCCGCTCGGAAGCTACCAGTTTTCCGTGATGCCGTTCGGATTAAAAGGGGCCCCGGGGGTATTTATGCAGCTAATAAATGAGGTGCTGCACGACCTACTCTACCGGGGCGTCCTGGTCTACCTGGACGACATCCTCATCTACACCGAGACCCTGGCGGAGCACGTGAGCCTGGTGCGCACGGTGCTCCAGAGACTGCTGAAGGCACAGCTGTACGCAAAGCTCTCGAAATGCGAGTTCCGTCGAGAGCAACTAGACTACCTCGGCTACCGAATATCCAGCCGGGGAATTGAGATGGACCCGGCGAAAGTAAGGGATGTCCTGGGCTGGGAAGCGCCGCGAACCCGGAGGCAACTCCAAAGCTTCCTAGGGTTTGCGAACTTCTATCGTCAGTTCATCCCGAACTTCGCCCAAATCGCCCTTCCCCTAACCGACCTGCTAAAAACCAAGGGCACTGGGAAACCCCCAAGCCCAGCATGGCACTCGCGTGGACTGCAGAATGCCAGGGGCGTTTGAGGAACTAAAACAGCGGTTCACCGCGGAGCCGATCCTGCGCCATCCCGACCCAGACCGGCGGTTTATAATCCAAGTGGATGCATCAGACGTGGCAACGGGAGCAGTCCTGCTCCAACCCAGCCGGAGGGGGCCATCCACCCGTGCGCCTACGCCTCCCGCAAATTCACCGAGACGGAGAGGAGGTGGATGGTGTGGGAGAAAGAGGCGTACGCGGTCAAGTGGGCGCTGGCCACGTGGAGGCATCTACTGGAGGGGGCAACTGAACCGTTCGAGGTGTGGACGGACCATAAGAACCTCGAGGCCCTGAAGACCCCGCGTAAGCTATCCCCCAAACAGGCACGGTGGTCCCAATACTTCGGGAGGTTCAGGTTCACACTGAAACACATCCCCGGGAAGCGCAACTTCTTAGCGGATGGACTGTCTCGCATGCCCCAACACGCCAGCCTACGGGAGGAGATCGTGGACTCCGTCATCCCCGCCAGCAGGCTGGCTGCAAAGGCGGTGACCTGAAGCCAGACCAAGGGGGAGCGACGGGACGCGGCGTCTGAAGTAAGGCAAGGGTTCGCGGAGGCGGCGGAGCGGGACGATTGGCTCAAGCAGAACCGAGAGGCGCTAACCGGCCAAGAGGGGTTGTGGTGGCACGAAGGAAAGCTGTACGTGCCCGAGGGTTGCCGACGGGAGGTCATGGAGAGAGCCCACGACAGCCGGAGCGCAGGGCATTACGGCTTCGTAAAGACACTCCACTTAATCCGGCGGCAGTTTTGGTGGCCCACGCTCTGGAAGGACGTGGAGGCGTACTCGGGGGGTTGCCCGGTGTGCGCAACAGCGAAAGGAGCCAAAGGCAAACCTAGAGGCCTACTCCAGCCGGTAGCGGAACCCGACGGCCCTTGGCAAGAGGTCGCCATGGACTTCATAGTGGAGCTCCCGGAGAGTAAGGGGAAGACCGCCATTTGGGTGGTCACGGACTTATTCTCCAAACAAGCGCACTTTGTAGCGTGCCGGCGAGTCCCCACGGCCGAGGGGCTGGCGAGACTGTTCGTGCAACATGTCTACCGACTCCACGGCGCACCTCGACGTATCGTCAGCGATCGGGGCGGCAACTTCATCGCGCGGTTCTGGCGGGAGTTCCTGAAGCGGGTGGGGACGAAACAAGCCCTATCCTCCGCGGCGCACCCGCAGACGGACGGAGCCACGGAACGCCTGAACGGGGGCTCGAACAGTACCTGCGCTGCTACGTGGGGCACCAACAGGACGATTGGGCGGAGCTACTACCATTCGCGGAGGTGGCATACAACAACGCCGTCCACAAGAGCACCGGGTTCTCTCCGTTCAAAGTAGCCACCGGGAGAGATTTCGTCCCCATGCCGGAGCTGCCTCAGCCGGAATCCCAGATCAACTCCCTGGACGCCTGGTTCGCCCAAATCGACGAGACCCGGCGAGCGGCGCACGCGGCATTGCAAAGAGCCAAAGCCGACTACAAGAAGCACGCGGACCGCAAGAGGCTCCCCGAGGAAAAGTGGAAAGTGGGGGACCAGGTGTATCTGTCAACCAAAAACCTAAAGACGCACCAGGCATCGAAAAACTCAGCCCGAGGTTTGTGGGGCCGTTCCCCATTTCGGAGGTCATCAATCCGGTGACCGTCAGGCTGACGCTCCCGAAAAGCCTCGGGAAGATCCAGCCGGTGTTCCATTGCAGCCTGCTAAAGTTGCACCAGCCGGGGAACGCCTGGCACAAGGCGGAGGGAGTACCACCACCCATCATGGTCGGGGGGGAGCAGCATTTCGAAATCAACCGGATACTGGACGCCCGGAGGCACAAGGGGCAGACCCAGCTCCTAGTGCAATGGAAACATTTCCCCAAGTCCCACAGCGAATGGGTGAGTAAAACCCACATAAGGGCGCCGGACCTAGTGCGGGACTTTTACAGTAAATACCCCGGGAAGCCGAAATAGGACCGAGGGGGGGGAGTTGTCGTCAGGGGGGCGGCATGTCAGGTTCGGTCAGCACGAGGCTTCAGGGAAGCACGGGGTTGCAGGGAAGCTCGCAACCAGACCACGCGGAATCCACCGGCGGTAGCTAGCGGGGAAAAGAGGAACCGAAAGCGCCGCTAATTAACGAGCCACCTGCGGCCAGCTAAACAGGAAAACCGCAGTGGAAGCTTTTAACTATGAACTGATAACAGCGCGAGCAAGCAAGGAACGGGGCCGCAGGGCAGCGAAACAAGATCGCAACGCAGCACAGAACCCGCGGGTCTGCACGTAGCAGGGAGGGACCAACCCAGCCGGAGGGGGACTGGCAATCAAGGACAATGGACTCTGACCGACCCTGCCATCATGAACGATCAGGGGGGACATTGGGGGGCCTAATAGCCCACAGCCGCAACGCGATCACGAGGCGGGAAAAAGCGCGGGAAGGGGGGAATATAACAAGTGATGCAATTGTACCAAGCCAGTCCTGGCTTTGCTTGTGACTACTACGTTACGCATGAGTAAACCTTCTTTGTGAACCACACGTGTCACGAGAGTTTCTCTGTCGAACAGGGCAAATCTCACACCATCTTGCTACTCTCTCTTGTATCCCATTTTTCCTAGTGATATTTTTTGATAGTGAAGTCATGAACATCCAAGGGCAGAGAGGCCTGCAGATCTCTGAATATTGTTCTGTGATTATTTATGATTTCCCTGGACAATTTTATGCTGCACTCTTGCATAATTTTGCCAAGACAGTCACTCCTTGGAAAATTCACTATTATCTTAAATGTTCTCCATTTCAAGACTATGTCTAACTGGGGATTAATGGAGCTTAGACTTTTACAAATGTTATGCCATTTCCTCCAGATAGATAGGGATTAATTACTTTTTCTGTAAAAGTCTTTTTTTGAGAGAGAGAGGGAAAGAGGGGGGGGGTCTTTCTTTTTGAGTGGGGTATAATCAGCCTTTAGAATTTAAGCATTGAGCTCTTTGATAAGGGAATCCAAAGTCTGTGAGATTTGTACTGTATATGGCAGTTTTGAACCAAATTAGCTCTGGTTGTTTAATGAAGTACTTGCACAAATTACCCTGGTTATCCCTTTAATTACATTAATTGAACCAAGGAGCAATTACTTTTTCAGTTTCCACATTGTATTTTGGATGATTTAGATCATGAAGTAAATGAAATAAACATCAACGTTTAGTGTTATTTTTTCACTCAGAATTCTCCTTATATACATGTGTCAAAGATATGCAAACATTCAGAAAAGCTGTAATAAGAACAATACTTTTTCACAGAATTTAAATGTGCAGTTTGTTTGTTGGGAGGAGCAAAGTATCATCCTACTAGAACATTCCTGTCAGTAGGTTTCTTCAGCTGCTTTACTGGATGTTACATGAAAGAAGTGATAAGTTAATAAATTATTTAATACAAATGATGTAGACTTTGGATAGAGTAACTACTTTTTGGTTTGTTTTAGCCATGATGATTTGATTTACACATCACATGAAGCCAAAAACAATAAACCACATTATAATTTAACATGCTATATGAGCCATTGCTATGGCATTGCCACAGGTTACACATTGTCTGGAGCTGTTAAGACTTGGAGAACACAAGGTTGTCTACCCCGATGCTTCCAATGCCAAAGGGAGTCCTTCCAATTGAAATTCACCACTGAATGTAGATTGCTTATGTGTTGCCATGAGTACTGGGCCAAAAATTGTAAAGAAGGTGAACTGGGAACAGCTGATTTATATGATCAAGAATGAAGTGGATGATCTGTGACAGCAACCAATGACTTTCAAACTTCAGAAAGTTTGATGAACTGATTAGGGACAATCAGCAGGTGACTCAAAAGGAAATTGCTGCCAAGCCTGGTATGTTACAGGAACTTGTGGGTCACAATATTATTGTTCTCTAGTATTGGAAAGTTTGTGCAAGATGAGTTCCTTGTATGCTGATACCAGGGACGAAAGTTGAAATTTGCCTGTAATGGTGAGGAATTACTTCACAGCATTATGACAGCTGAAAAAATGTGGGCTCATCACTCTGGTACAAAAAAGAAGCACCAGTCCATGGAATATCATCATTTTAACACAGAAACTGGCATCAATCTGTGGAATATCATCACAAGGCTTCACCTGTGGAAAAAAACATTAGAAACCAAGGCTTTGGCAGGAAACCTCACAATTACATTTTGGGGGGATGCAGATGCTATTATTCACATGGATTTCCTTGAACCTGGCACTATTATCAATTCAAAGTGCCACATTGCAACACTCAAAAGTTTGAAACAACAATTAATCAGAATTTGGAAGCACAAGAAGAAATGCTAGGCTTCACACCTCATGAGCCACTCAAGAGGCAATTGTAAAGTTGGGTCTCATCATCTTATCTCATTTTACAGTGTAGACTTGGCACTATGTGAGTTTCACCTTTTCCCACAATTGAAGGAATACCATTGTGGGCATCTGTTTGAGTCAAATGAAGAGGTGGAGAGGACTGTTAGGACCTAGGTGAAGAGACCAAGTATAGAGTTCTTTCATAATCATTTTAAGAAGCTTGTCTATCATTGGCAAAAGTGAGTAGTGAATAATGGTAATTATATGGAGAAGTACATTCAAATAACAAAAGAACTTATTTGAAGAATTATTTTCCTGTTTCATTTATTAAAATATCTCTATTGAAACTAGCTACGAAGGTGGAGGTATTACTTTTTATTCAACCACCATAGGTATTTCTTAAAAGTAACTTTAACATAACCCAGTTATTGAAGTTACTAGTTATTTCTTCTTCTGAACATAGAATTGCAGGCACAAATATAATGTGCCCTTGTTATCTCCCAGATAGACTACTGCAATGCGCTCTACATGGGGCTACCCTTGAAGAGTATCCGGAAGCTTCAGCTGGTCCAGAATGCAGCTGTGTGAGCAATTTTTGGGGTCCGAAGGACCCATATAACACCTTTGCTCCGTGAGCTGCATTGGGTACCGGTTTGCTTCTGGGTCCAATTCAAGGTGTTGGTTATCACCTTTAAAGCCCTCCATGGCATGGGGCCAGGCTACCTGAGGGACTGCCTCGCCCCCACGATTTCAACCTGTCCCAACCGATCTCACAGAGAGGGCGTGCTCCGGACTCCCTTGGCAAAAGAACTTCGACTAGTGGGGTCCAGAAGGCGGGCCTTCTCTGCTGTAGCCCCTGCCCTTTGGAACATCTTGCCCCTGCCGGTGAGACAGGCCCCCTCACTCCAGGCCTTTCGGCGGAATTTGAAGACCTGGCTCTGCCATCTGGCCTGGGGCGGGGAGGAAGGTTGTCAGAAATGGGGTTGGCTAGCCCCCTAGAGGCCTAGTGCGGCTTCCATCAGCCTCTTGGATTTTTTTTCTCTTCTTTCCATCTGTGTAGATGTGTTTGTCTTTTTATAAATTTTAATCACGTATTTATTGTTTTAACTTGATGTAAACCACCCAGAGTCTCCCATTGCAGGGAGATGGGTGGGGATAAGCCTATGTATGTATGTATGTATGTATGTATGTATGTATGTATGTATGTATAAATAAATAAATCTAAAATGTGTTATCTACACAGAGTATTCATTCAACTTTCATATTGGTAGCTTGACACAGCTACAGTGGGGCAAAAAAGTATTTAGTCAGCCACCAATTGTGCAAGTTCTCCCACTTAAAAAGATGAGAGAGGCCTGTAATTTTCATCATAGGTATACCTCAACTATGAGAGACAAAATGAGAAAAAAAATCCAGAAAATCACATTGTCTGATTTTTAAAGAATTTATTTGCAAATCATGGTGGAAAATAAGTATTTGGTCACCTACAAACAAGCAAGATGTCTGGCTCTCACAGACCTGTAACTACTTCTTTAAGAGGCTCCTCTGTCCTCCACTCGTTACTTGTAGTAATGGCACCTGTTTGACCTTGTTATCAGTATAAAAGACACCTGTCCACAACCTCAAACAGTCACACTCCAAACTCCACTATGGCCAAGACCAAAGAGCTGTCGAAGGACATCAGAAACAAAATTGTAGACCTGCACCAGGCTGGGAAGACTGAATCTGCAATAGGCAAGCAGCTTGGTGTGAAGAAATCAACTGTGGGAGCAATAATTAGAAAATGGAAGACATATAAGACCACTGATAATCTCCCTTGATCTGGGGCTCCATGCAAGATCTCACCCTGTGGGGTCAAAATGATCACAAGAATGGTGAGCAAAAATCCCAGAACCACATGGGGGGGACCTAGTGAATGACCTGCAGAGAGCTGGGACCAAAGTAACAAAGGCTACCATCAGTAACACACTATGCTGCCAGGGACTCAAATCCTGCAGTGTCAGATGTGTCCCCCTGCTTAAGCCAGTACATGTCTGGGCCTGTCTGAGGTTAGCTAGAGAGCATTTGGATGATCCAGAAGAGGATTGGGAGAATGTCATATGGTCAGATGAAACCAAAGTAGAATGTTTTGGTCTAAACTCAACTCATCGTGTTTGGAGGAGAGAGAATGCTGATTTTCATCCAAAGAACACCATACCTACTGTGAAGCATGGAGGTGGAAACATCATGCTTTGGGGCTGTTTTTCTGCAAAGGGACCAGGACGACTGATCTGTGTAAAGGAAAGAATGAATGGGGCCATGTATCATGAGATTTTGAGTGAACACCTCCTTCCATCAGCAAGGACATTGAAGATGAAACGTGGCTGGGTCTTTCAGCATGACAATGATCCCAAACACACCGCCCAGGCAACGAAGGAGTGGCTTCGTAAGAAGCATTTCAAGGTCCTGGAGTGGCCTAGCCAGTCTCCAGATCTCAACCCCATGGAAAACCTTTGGAGGGAGTTGAAAGTCCATGTTGCCCAGCGACAGCCCCAAAACGTCACTGCTCTAGAGGAGATCTGCATGGAGGAATGGGGCAAAATACCAGCAACAGTGTGTGAAAACCTTGTGAAGACTTACAGAAAACGTTTGACCTCTGTCATTGCCAACAAAGGATATATAACAAAGTATTGAGATGAACTTTTGATATTGACCAAATACTTATTTTCCACCATGATTTGCAAATAAATTCTTTAAAAATCAGACAGTGTGATTTTCTGGATTTCCCCCCCCCCCATTTTGTCTCTCATAGTTGAGGTATACCTATGATGAAAATTATAGGCCTCTCTCATCTTTTTAAGTGGGAGAACTTGAACAATTGGTGGCTGACTAAATACTTTTTTGCCCCACCGTAATACTTGGCATAGTAAGACATTGACTAGCAAAGTTCTGAAATAAATATGACCAATCCTACAATTCCTATTTTTGATGGATCATATCCAATTTAGCCAAGTATTAAGTACCTTTTCCTCTATTAATATATCCCACCTTATGTAGCTGTTCCTTACCCAAGCAAAAAGGTTGGAAGTGTGAGGCTCCATAAAACAATTGTAACTAGAGCTTATTGCCAACCTAATCCTCTTATGAATCTCCCTTATCCACTATGAAAATAATTTTAGCTGATATCTAACAATTCCATGTATATGTTCCCAAGCATGAGGGTGGTGCAGGTAGTCCGTGGTGTACAAATTAAAACACTTTTTGTTTAAATAGCCAAATTTTCTCCCCGTCTTGGCATCCTTGCTTGAAATATTGCTAGCAACACTGCTTTTCTGATTTGATTTGTTGACATTGAGATATTGGCCATTTTGTGTTCTCACATACCGTTTGAAGAATCATGTACACCTTGATGCCCATTGGCAAATACATTGCTACCTCCTGGCTAATGTAATAATCCCCCAAAACTTTCGGAGACAATATAATGGACTACATAAAGGTAAACATTAGGAAAGGCCACAATGAAGTAACTTTTGTGTTGTTGATTTATATGGTGCTTGCATATCTTAAATGTAATGCCATCAATGCTATTGGCTGATCCAAGTTTTAATATTAATTATATTATATTAATAATAATTGGAGAGACACTTCATGCATTTTATATTCTATTAAGAACCTAGGCAGACCTGTAGGTAATAAATTATACTGTTCATAGTAGATGAGAGATAATGATGTTGCACAAGGCCCACTGAACCAAATGCATTTATATTGATCAGCTCTATTGCTTATTCATAATTCTATGAGAATCGCCAATCTGATTTTCAAAAATGTTTATGTAATTACCTGTTCAGTAGTTATTGCCTCACACCAACAATCCATAATCATTTCAAGATTGTATGATGTGATTTGCGTATCAGAAAATATATGTAAGTTCCTTACTCATTAGCCAATGTGTAATTTTAAGTGACAACCCAATATTTGAAATAAGAACCAACTGTAATAAAGTATTTAATATATTTATATTGTAAAAAAAAAACCCCAGTATTTTAATTAAAATTATAGAGATTGGCTTGTGCTTTTCCATTTGTATTCCCTTCCCCTCCCGTTTTTGCACTTGGAAGCAAGATTTGCTAATAGTATAGATGATTTCATCTAATAGTTTAGGGGAATGCCAAAATAAAACTCACAGAAGATCTTGATTAGGTTTCTCCTTTAGTTACTTCAACTTCCTTGATGGAGGTGATAAAAGAAACGTTAACAGGTAAATTACGGATGTTTTTGGAACAGCCTGTGGAGCAGCTGTCTGAGAAATTGAGCAGGAGCTGTTAAATGACCATATAGAGGAAATAAGAAGTGATCTGTCTGCTAAATTTGCAGCATGAATACATGTAACTTGATATTATGCTTGAAAACATGAAGGCAGCTTGTTTTTTTCACTTGCTAACTCTCCTACAGTAGATATCCTGGTAAGGACATACTATTGCCTAATACTTCCACAGTAATTTGGATCTACTACGTTTCTCAGTCTATTCCATGGAACTGGGGTGGCTTGGGCCAAGATATATTTGTATCCTTTGGCTCCAGTGGAACATCTTTTACTTCTCTTCTGCTCTACACAAATATACAATGCAGCAGCAGTCTTATGAATTGAATTAAATAATTTCTTAATACAAAATAAAGAGTAGAACAACATGAAGAAGAGAGCTATTCAAGTACCGAGGGACTGCTGGATATACATGTCACACTTATCTCAATTTTCTAACTTTGCACAATACTGAATCCTAACTTAATGGGCTTTGGTTCACACAACATATTACGCTACATTATAGTTGTTTGTAGTTTATAATCTGGAAAAACTCCTGTAGCTGATCATTTATACATTAAAAAACACGTCAAATCAAAGCAGCTTTTGCACTGTTTTACTGAAACTGAAAAAAATGTGTACCAAATATACACAATTTTATAATAGTACAAAATGTTTTCTTTTTTAAAGACAAAGTATCAGTTACATTCACCAAAACTGACACTGAATAAACCATTTATTGCTAGTCCAGTAATAAAACAGTAAGTTCAAACTTTGCATAAATAAGAAAAAAGTAACCTGGACAATACTGTAGGAAGATGGACATTCATGATGCTATTTACAAGTATCTGTAGCACATACAGAGCAAGTAATAGATGTTGACTTGCATTAGAATTATGATCCTAATACAAATTAGATGTTATATAGTAAAACCTCCAAAGGAGTACAGTTTATACTGAGCTTGCACAAAATGAGAAGTTTTAGAACTGAACCCCTCAGTTATTGTTCTAGCTAGTGTGGAAGAGTGAGTCATTGCATCCAGCAGCAGCTGAGGAACGCATCTGTACCTTTGCTCTTCCTCTTCCAGTTAGTTCTCCTTCACAGCACTGTGATATAGTTCATCGATTCACAGCTACCCTTGCTGCATAAACTTGTCTTCCATCATTTTCATAAACCGTAGAGTTAGTAGTTCTTAACAAATAAACAAAAAATCTGGAACTTGCCCAAAAATAAATTATAGTTTCACCAGGAACGGAAATATTTAAATAAAAATATCAGTAATAAAAAGTGTGATTAACAACTTTCATTTCACAACACGCCTATTTCTGCAAGAACATCAAACCAAAAATGGTGATTGAGAACTAGTGTAAACGTGTTTTACCTGCTTGCTAAAAATAATTCCCATTAAACAATCCTGATTAAACATTACCAAGGGTGCAATTCACTGGGATGTTCTCCTACTAAAAACAGCCACTGAAATGAACCAATAGTTATAATGGCCAAGCGCTGTTGGTGCTCTTGACCAACTACCATTTAGTTCTACAGGGTATGCTCAGAAGGCCATGCCTGTTTCTATCAGCTGATGCAAGACCATCCATCTGACCAAGACACCTGAGATTTTTAACTTGATGATTTTCAGTCTGGAAATATGGCCTCTACTAGGTACACCTACTTTGCCACAATGCGTTTTCTGTATAAAGTAGGAAAACTAACATTTAAAACTGCATATACAGAACAACATAAACTGAAGCACTCTAACAGTGGCTATTAAATGTAATTTTGGCTCAATTAATTTAGCTCAGAGCCCAAATCATATTGTTTAGACCAGACGTGGGTAATTGCAATCAGTTAAAAAGCAAGAAGCTGTTCTTACTCCCTCATTTGTTATCTGACTTTGTGGAGGGATGGCCTTGGCTATTTTCTTGTCCTGAAGGAACTTGTTCCACTCTGATGGCTGCTGCAGGTTTATACGCACAACATACCAAGTTAGCCTGAAAACCATGATCATGATGATGAACACTGCAAAGCAACCGAACAGACTGGTCTAAAAAACAACAAAAAAGTTATGGAACTTGCATTTCCTCTTAGTATGACAATGAGAATATTATGACTCCAAAAAATAACAGTCTGACACTCTCAGAAAGCTTGTGTGGACTACCTGGAGCCCGCTCTGTATAATACATGACTCAGAACAAACTACAGCCCACTTAAAAAAATAAAACCTGTCTGCAATATTTTCCATAGATAAAAGCATCCATTTATGGCAGACAAAGGAAAAAAAGGAGTCAGGAAATGGGATGCAAACTACACACTCAATGATTCTCATAGGATTCTCTCCAACAATTCACTGTATTGAGTATTTATCTTCCTTCTGAAGTTCACAGATCTGTCATTTCTTTTCATTTTTCAATGTGCCCCAGTAGCTACAGTTGCTTCAAGCTTCTGTCAGTATTCAAACAGTTTTCTTGGTACACGTTCCTTGAAGATCTTGCAAATTTATTTTTGACCTTTCAAAAGACAAGGTACGTTAATTCAAAACTGCAAAATGTTTACATTATATTTTGTTG